>NC_080758.1:29234619-29541313 GCF_020826845.1 Diceros bicornis minor | reverse complement strand
AATATTTGTGACCAGAGTAGATTTGGTTAGTCGTTCCCCTCCTCTTGTTAAACTCTGGGTTTATCGAGTGTGTACATACCACAGGGTCATGACTATGATGTCATATTGCCATCTGGAAATGTTGTGTCAATTTAAATTCCCAACAGCAGTATATGGGAGTGCTGCCTAGCCACATCCTTGGGAACACTGAAAATGGCAGTCTTTTTCATCTTTGCCAAGCTAATATGCTGAAAATTGTGTCTCTTCTTAGCTTACAGAAGGGAGAAATATTTCATTTTTCCTTTTATTACATTAGAGGCTTGTCGTCCAATAACCCAACCAAGGAAGAAATATGCAAGTAGAGAATAGGGGTCCCCATTCCCATATCCCACTCCAGGAGGCAGCCACTTTTTAAGAGTTTAGTTAGTTTTCTTCCAAACAGCTTTCTGCCACAGACGTAAAATGTCACCTTCATCATCGAGTAATTCTGCAGATTTCCCCAATTTTAGGCTCTCTCTTCTGTTTCGCTCACCCTTCTATCTCTCTTGGTAACAACAGGCCTGTATTACTGTAGACTGAAAATGTCCTTTAACATTGAACATACTGACACCTGCGCTCATTTTTTAAAAACTTTTCCAGCTCTTTAGCATCTTACTTCCATTTTAAATGTCCATTGCACCAGTTGACTGAGGTTGTTGAGTGTCTTTCATAGATTTGTTTCTTCTCCTGTGACTTCTCTGTCCACGCTCTTAGCAAGGGCTGTCTGTCTGTCTGTCTGTCTGTCTTGTCTCTGTGTCTCTCTCAGCACCCAGTCCAGCAATTTGCCCATCCCAGAAGCTAACACATGATGTGGAAAGAAAGAATTAATGGGACTTCAACTTCAATCTGGACTCGGGTACCTGGACCCCAACATCAGCCCCTGCTGGGCCAGGGCGGGGGACTTAGAGCTGACTTGTGTTTCCCTCCAGGAGTGGCAGGTGAGGATGCACTACAGGTAATTCAGCCTAAGAAGCCAGTGTCAGTGGCAGCTGGAGAGACGGCCACCCTGCAGTGCTCTATGACTTCCCTGCTCCCCGTGGGGACCGTCCAGTGGTTCAGGGGAACAGGGCCAGGCCGAGAATTAATCTACAGTTTCAAAGGAGGCCACTTCCCCTGAGTAACAAATGTTGCAGACTTCACAAAGAGAAACAACACGAACTTTTCCATCCACATCAGTAATACCACCCCAGCAGACGCCGGTGTTTACTACTGTGTGAAGTTCCAGAAAGGGAGCCCTAATGACATGGAGGTTAAGTCTGGACCGGGCACCAAGTTGTTTGTGCGTGGTAAGTCCAGATCCCTGAAAATTCAGCCCTCTGTTCTAAGGCAAATCACAAGCCTCAAGCCCTCAGCTCAAGGATTCCCCTTTGTTAGCTCTTGTGTCAAGACTGAGGATAGAAGATGAGGATGGTAAGAAGTTACAGCAAAGGAGCAGGGAGAGATGTAATCCCAGGGCCACATATAAATAGAATCCTAATCCGTTAGAATCTCACAGCTTCCAAATGCCCACAAAATGGACTGGACAGGAGAGTGGGTGAAAGCGCAGACTCCAAGGCCAAATGGCCTGAGTTCAACTTCTAACTGCCATTTACAAGCTGTGTGACCTTAGTGAGTTTCTTAAATTCTCTGTGCCTCAGTTTCCTCTTCTGTAAGATAGGGACGATAATACTACTCACCTAGTGCATTTGTAGTGAGGATTAAAAATAGAAATGAGTTGGGGCTAGCCTGGTGGCGCAAGCAGTTAAGTGCACATGCTCTGCTGCAGCGGCCCGGGGTTTGCCGGTTCGGATCCCAGGCGCGCACCAACGCACCACTTGGCAAGCCAGGCTGTGGCGGCGTCCCATATAAAGTGGAGGAAAATGGGCATGGATGTTAGCCCAGGGCCAGTATTCCTCAGCAAAAAAAGAGGAGGATTGGCAGATGTTAGCACAGGGCTGATCTTCCTCACAAAAAATTTAAAAAATAAAAATAAAAATGAGCTTATAAATGTAAAACACTTAGAAGAGTGCCTGTAACATAATAATTATTATATTAGTGTACATTGTCAGTATTCAGGTATCAAAACAAATTGACTTACAATCATAATTTTAAAACCATGAAACCATAAATTCACAGAAACAAAGAATGATAGAGTTACTGAGGCAGAAAATCATAAAAAATCACATTTTTGATGTGGAATAAGGAATCTTTATGTTTCTTAAATTTTGTCCTTGCTCTGTAAGTCCTGCATATTCTTGGATGTGGTCCTGGCTGATAGAATAATAACTAAAAACAAAGCCTGCAAGATACTAAAGAGCATCCATTAAAGGGAAGCTGGGAAACAGAGCAGTTAGTTCAGGCCTGTTTGTATTGATGAAGTAATGATTATAATGTTTTTCTGTAAAAAATGAACATGATAATTTACTTTAACAGAACTATGGAAACATATATCAATAGAATTTTGAATCTTTAAAATTTTAGCAACTTAGAGGCCGGCCCCATGGCATAGTGGTTAAGTTCGGCACACTCTGCTTCCACGGCCTAGGTTCATGGATTCGGATCCTGGGCATGGACCTACACCACTCATCAGCTGTGCTGAGGTGATGACCGACATACAAAATAGAGGAAAACTGGACAGATGTTAGCTCAGGGCAAATCTTCCTCATCAAAAAAAAAAAATTAGCAACTTAGGACCATGGGAAAACAGACAATGATAGGCAGTTTTGGGGGGCAAAGAGAAGGTCATATGATCTTCAAGAACTGAAAATAAAAATCAAGTTGTACGTGAACCATTGGAATGTAATCAGTATGAGATAACTAAGGGCAACATTGGACACCAGACAACAAGGAGTCGTGCCTTCAAAATTCTTAGAGAAAATGATTTCCAATCTAAAATTCTATATCCAGCCAGTTTTTCAAATTTGTAAGATCACCAAGAACTACCTTTCATGCACACTTTTTGCTTTACCAAAATAGGGGTTAAACAAAGAAAAAATAAGACTAGGAACCAGAAATAGGAGATTAGGGACCCCAAGATAACAGCCATGCAGAAGCCATCAGAATGGCCACTAGGCCATTCCAGAGTAGGAGGACTGAATGCTTTCAGAGGGATATCTCAAAAAGATAAAATTTCTAGAATAATAAATAGTCTTTGAACTCATGACCACCATTTCTAATATTATTTAACATTATGTTGCAGTATTAGCCAATGCTTTTAGAAAAGAGAAAGCAATAAAAAGCATGAGAATTATAAAGGAAATGGGAAAACATTCTCTCTTTGTACATGATATGGCATCTGGAAAGCTTAATAGAATCAACATTAAGCTTTACAAACAATAAGATAATTTAGTAATATAACAAGCTATAAAAACAATAAACAGAAGTCAATAACCTTCGTATCTACAAACAAAAACCAGTTAGAAGATAAGTGGAAAGCAAGAGCACAAATAAAATAGCATTTAAATTAAATTCTTAGATCAATTTCTACCAAAACAGTGACAGGGACTGGATTTAATGCCCACTAAAAATCTAGGCAAACTATATGAAACAATAGTTGACAAGACATTGGATATCAGGCAACAAATGACAGTGATCTCTGAGAGATGAGAAACAAGTGAAGTGAGAAGAAAGATTTCCTCCAGCTTACTCTCTGAGAAAGCTTCCAGGCCACCATGCAGGAAGAGAAAACTCTGGTGGAGCCAGGCGGTCTCCCTGAGTTGATAAGAAGGAGCTGGATGTCCAAGGATGGCATGATGGCTTGAGTTTTCTGAATAGAGCACCAAAGACAGGACTTCACAGAGAAAGAACTCCAAAGATATTGAATATTCAACTGAGTATGAAAAGTGTACATATATGTGGACATGCACATACATGAGTGTATGTACATGGCCTCAGGGGGAAAATCCCTGAAGCTCACGCAAGGCCAAGAATACTACCTGCTCCCACCAACCGAAGTGAAAAACCTCATAATTCATGGGGCATCTGGTAGAGTAGGCAGAGGGCTTCTGCTTCAGTAAAGGTAAAAGAATTAGCCCTAGGCCAAGTGATGCTGTGGCCCTGCCTCACAAAGCTTAAATACAACACATGAAAACATCAGATTGTTTTTAGGTAATTTAACCATGTCCCAAAACAAGCTTAAGCACGTTCACAGGAATACAAAACATCCAACACCCAAAAAAGTGAAATTCACAACATCTGGCATGCAATAAAGAATTACCAAGCATGAAAGAACCAGAAAAATACAATTTATAATGAGAAAAATCAATCATTTGAAACCTAAGCAGAAAAGACAGATGATAGAATTAGTACACAAGGACATTAAAGTTATTATAAGTACACTCTGTGTGTTCAAGTAGCTATGGGAAAGATTGAATATATGAACATGTATAGGCAGAGAAAATATTTTCTAAAGATCTATACTGAACTTTTAGAGATAAAACTGCCATCTCTAGGGTGAAAAATAGACTGGAGGGATCAATGGCAGATAAGACATTGAAAAAAAACATTAGCGAATAAAGATACAGCAACAGAAACTATCCAAAACTAAACACAGAGGGATAAAAGAGTGAAAAAATATAAACAGCATCAGTCAGCTAAGAAAAAACTTCAAGTGGCCTAATAAATGCGTATCAAAGACTCCAAAGGAGAAGGGGGCAGAAAGAACATTTGAATTAGTAATGGTTGTATATATCCAGATATGATGAAAACTATGAACCCCTGGATCCGAAAGGCTCAATGAACCCCAGCACAAGAAACATAGATAAAACTACAGCCAGATGCGTCATAATCAAATTGCATAAAATCAGTAATAAAGGAAAGATCTTACAAGCAGCCAGAGGAAAAAGGAAATACTAGATACAAAAGGACTAAGATAATTACGGCAGCAGATTTCTCACTGGAAATGAAGCAAGACAGTGGAGAGACATCTTTAAAGCACTAAAAAAATAAGAAAATACAACAATCTTAAATATTTATGCACTTAACAAAAGATCTTCAAAATACATGACGTAAAAACTCATACAAACACAAGGATAAGTAGGCAAACCCACAATTACAGTCTGAGATTTCAACACTCCTCTTTCAATAATTGGCAAAACAAGTAGGCAGAAAATCAAAAGGATCTAGAAGACTTGATCAGCACTATCAACATATTTAGACTAACTGACATTTATAGAACACTACTCCCCCAAACAGCAAAATAAACATACTTCTCAAGCGCAAAGGGAACATTTACCGAGACACATTGTATTATGGAGGCATAAATTAAGTCTCAGTAAATTTAAAATGAGTCAAGTCATACAAAATGTGTTCTCTGACCACTGTAATTAGATTAATATTAACAAAAGGATTTCTGGAAAATCTCCATTTGGAAATGAAATGATATGCTTCTGAATAACACGTTATCAAAGAAGAAATAAAGGGAAAATTAGACAGTATTTTAAACTGAATGAACATGAAAGCAAAACATACAAAATTTGTGGGATTCAGCCAAGATAGTACTTAGTGGGAATTTATAGCACTAAATGACTACATTAAGACAGAAGAAAAGTTTCAACTCAGTGACCTAAAAATTAGAAAAAGAAGAATGAGTGAAACTCAAAGTAAGTAGAAGAAAGGAAATAATAACAGAGCAGAAAGAAGAAACAGAAAACTACAGAGAAAAATCAATGAAACCAAAAGCTGGCTCTTTGAGAAAATCAATAAAATCGATACACTCCTAGCCACACAGTCAGTTAGGAAAAAAAGAGAGAGGACGCGAACTACCAACATCAGAAGGAAAGAGGTGACATCACTGCAGACTCCACAGATCAAAAGATTATCACAGAACTTCATGAAAAACTTTATACCAAAAAACTCAACAACTTAGATGAAATGGACAAACTCTTTGAAAGACACAGACTACCAAAGTTCACTCAAGAAGAAACAAATAGCCTGATTATCTCTATATTTATTAAAGAAATGGAATTTGTAGTTTAAAAAGTCCCCCACAAACAATAGTCTAGGCCCAGATGACTTCACTGAGGAATTCTACCAAACATTTAAGGAAGAAATAATAACAATTCTACACAAACACTACCAGAAAACTGAAGCAGAGGAAATGTTCCCCAACACTCTTTAAGGCCAGCATTACTGTGATACTAAAAGCAGATGAAGAAACTGTAGACCAATATCCCTCATGAACACGGAATTATTATAAAGCTACAATAATCATACAGTGTAGTATTGGCATGAAGGTAGACAAATAGATCAATGGAGCAGAAAAGAGATTCCAGAAATAAATCCATACATGCAGTCAACTGATTTCTTGAAAAAAAAAGTGTAAAGATAACTTGGTAAAGAAAGGAGAGTCTTTTCAACAATGGTGCTGGATCAGTTGGAGCATTAGTAGGCAGATCAATAGAACGGAATAAAAAATCAAGAAATGTATACCGTTCCTCCCACCATACACCAAAATAAATTCCACATGGATCAGAGATTTAAATGCAAAAAATGAAACTGTACAAGTAGTAGAAGAAACTAGATGTGAATTCATTTATAATCTGGAAGTGGGGAAAATCTTTCCAACTATAATTCAAAATGCAAAAAGAAAAAGAGGAAAAATCATAATTTAACCACATTGTACTAAAAGAGACTTGTGTATGGATATGTGTGTGTCTAATATTTTACAATTTATAATATAGACAAATAATCATTTATAAAAATAATCATAAAAATAATCATATATAAATCAATTTATAATATAGACAAAGAATCACCCCTAATATAGAGAGAGCTTCTAAATTTTTAGGAGAAAAAGAGAAGCAACTTTGTAGAATTATGGTCAATAAACAGAAAAAGCCAATTCATAGAAAATGAAATATGAATGTCTCAAGCATATAAAAATATGTTTCACCACACTAGTATAAAAAGAAATGAAAATTAAAACTACACTGGGACACAATTTCTCACCTATGTGTTTGGGCACAAATCCAAGTTTGACAACATACTCTTTTGGGAGAACTGTAAGGAAACCGATATGTCCATATTTTGCTGATAGAAATGCAAAATCATATAACTCATAAGGTGGTGAGTTTGGCAATATCTAGCAAAATTGCATATACATATTACATATACACAATACCCTGTGACCCAACAATTCCACTTCTAGAAACTTATCCCAAAGATATACTAACATAAGTGCAATATGACTTGCACTTAGGCTATTCATTACAACACTATTTGTAAAAACAAAAGATGAACTGCTAAATAAATCATGATGCAATCACACAGTGGCATAATATGCAACTTTAAAAGGAAGTTTTAAAAGAAGAACTTAGCACACTGCTTCAGAGGGACCCACAGATATCATTAAACAAGAAAGCAACATGTAGAACAGTATGTAGTGCACATTATCTTGTATTGTAAGAAGAGTGGGAAATACATGCATATACATGTTTACTTATGTTTTTTTAAAAAGAAGGATAAACCAAAATCTAACTTTAAAAATTCACTGAGCCAGCCATGATGGCCTAGAGGTTAAAGTTCCGCACTCTCACCACTTCGGTGGCCTGAGTTCATTTCCCACTGACAGAACCACACTACCCATCTGTCAGTTGCCACGCTATAGTGGCGGCTCACGTAGAAGAACTAGAAGGACTTACAACCAGGATATACAACTGTGAACTGGGGCTTTGGGAAGAAAAAAAAGAGGAAGAGGGGGCCTGCCCATGGCGTAGTGGTTAAGTGTGTATGCTCCGCTGCTGGCGTCCTGGGTTTGGATGCCTGGCGTGCACAGATTCACTGCTTGTCAGGCCATGCTGTGGTGGCGTCCCACATAAAGTGGAGGAAGATGGGCACAGATGTTAGCTCAGGGCCCATTCTTCCTCAGCAAAAAGAGCAGGATTGGCAGATGTTAGCTCAGGGCTGATCTTCTTAACCAAAAAAAAAAAAAAAGTGGAAGATTGGCAACAGATGTTACCTCGGGGCGAATCCTTCCCTGCAAAAAAAAAAAAAATGTTAATTTAAAAAAAATTTACCTTCAGGGATGGGAAAGAACATGGTAGAAAGGGCAGAGATGAAACCTAGACTTTTCTGACTACCTTGATTTAGGTTTTGACTCTGTAAACACATGAACATTTTATATAATTTTTAAAAATTCAAAATGAAAAAATATCTAAATTACTAAATCAAAAATGAAACTAAGCTACCTATAAATTGATGGCTTACCAGACAAAGACAAATTATTTCAAGGGACTTTAGATCATAGAGTTTACCTTGGATTCACCAAGAAGCAGACCCTGAGACAAGGATTTGAGTGAATTACTCCTAGTAGGAAAGTGGTTAAGTCAGACAGTCAACAAAGGGTGTCCTCAAGTCCACTACCACCATGGGGGGCTGGAGCTTAATCCAGTTGGGAAACTACGGGAAATGATTTTAAAAAATAGTCTCAGATTTATCCCTGTCAAGAGGAAAGGAGTTTGGGATAACTATATACCAACTCCCTCTCGCTCACTGATTGACAGCTGCTCCCAGAGGGTGTTAGATATGCTATACACCCAGTGTTCCATGTGTACAGGCAAGCTTCCATAAAAGCAATCTTATGAAAAAGCTTTCAGGTAAAAACATGCGTATACTGGCATTTGGAAGTAGTCCTGGGTGCACTGGAGTTGTAAAACTCAAGGAATTTGGGTGGGCCTTGAAGATTGTATACTACACATAATAATGTGTATCTATATCCCCAATGAAACACACACCCTAAGGACAAAAATCTCAACCAATATCAAACTCTATTCAATATTTATACTTTTTGGTAATAATGTTAGTGTTCGTGTTTATAGTGTTATATATGTATTGTATAAAGCAATAAGTAATTGTGTTGATGTTCTTAGGAACTGAAATTTTCAGTATGAGAGGCAGATACAGAACAGAATCAAAGAAGTTAGATTTAAAAACTGCATTAAATTTGAATTTGAGCTATCAGTATTAACCTGTTTAATTGTTTTTCTCCTTAAAAAATACTTCATAGCCCTGTCCACCAAAAAGACCTGGAAGCAATGACAACCCAGTAGTAATGAGCACTGCTAGGACACAGATTATGGTGTCTAAACAGCAGGTCTCTAAAAAGAACCAAGGCTCCTTAGGAAAATGACTGATTTCAGATCTTGAGGAGGAAATGTGCAAAATGAGCTTGGAATATTGTGTTGCACCAGAAAGCAAGAAAGCTACTAATGTCTACTGAAGTTATATCAAAAAGACTCAGGAAGTAACTTACAGGAAAATCCCACCTAGATGCAACAATTTGCGCATTAAAATGGATAAATATTATAATAGAATGACATCCACCAAATATGTTAAAATCCATGATTTTGTAATAATATGAAAATAGAAGAAACTTCATTGGTCATCTTTGGAGGTACTAAGGCACCAACTCATTGATCTGAAATCCAAAAGATGAAAAGGCATTTACCCTGTCTTTTTGTATGAACTATATGTCAGAGTAACCAAAAATAGTTGATGAGGGAAAGAATAACTCCAACTAATGAAGACAGAAGGAATAGTAGCATTAGGCTACCACCAGTGTGCAAACCCTAATGAAATGATGGACCTAGACAATCATCTACAGTCGTTGAAGACATTGGGCTAAAGACTGGTGGGGAAATTTATAATAGCTGGATAGAGCTGACAACACTCAAAGCCACCAATCAATCTGAAAACCATAAAAAAAAAAAGAGAGAGAATCCAATATTACATACCTCTGAATGTAACGCAATAAAAAGTTTTCAGCACCACCTATGAAGTATCCTTGCCAAAATTATGAACCTAGTTCTAACCAACTATATCTTCTAGATCAAACTATAGGCAATACCTCTAAGAATAAGGAATTAGGAATTATTGTTAATTATTATTAAATTTTTAACTGTGATAATGGCATTTTGATTCTGTTTAAAAGAAATTGTTAACTCTTAGATACACGTGTTGAAGTAGTTGTGAATGAAATGATAGAGTGTCTGGTATTTGCTTTAGAATAAACCAGCAGATGGTAGGAGAAGTATAGATAAAATAAGACTGGCCATTTGTTGATAATTGTTAAAATCCCACAATGAGTACTTTCTAGTTTTATGTGTGTTTGCAAATTACCATAATAAAAATATTTTCTTTAATATTCCAATTCCAATTCGAAGCCTAAGAAGTCTTTGTGCACTCCCAGGTGTACATGTCCCTAAACTGAAGTCCGCTACAATACATAGTAGTTTCAATATATAATGGGAGGAGTTATACCCACCTGGCAGAAAGTTTAGAGATGAATTTCTCATAGGTTTCCAGAAAACTAACCAAATGAAAAGAAAGAGACCATACACTTAAAGGAATTAGAAAAAGAAGAACTCACAAAACCCAAAGTCAGCAGAAGAAAGGAAATAATAAAGATCTGAGGGGAAATAAATGAAATAGAGACTAAAAAAAAAAAAACAATAGAAAATGTCAATGAAACTAACAGCTGTTTCTTTGAAAAGATAAACAAAACTGACAATCCTTTATCTAAACTTACCAATAAAAAGAGAGAGAGGGCTCAAATAAAAAAAACTCAGAAATGAAAGAGAAGTTACAACTGCTACCACAGAAATACAAATGATCATAAGAGACTACTATGAACAATTATATGCCAACAAATTGGAAAACCCAGAAGAAACGGATAAATTCTTAGAAACATACAATCTTCCAAGACTGAACAATGAAGAAGCAGAAAATCTGAATAGACTGATTACTAGTAAGGTGATGGAGCTTACAAATTTTCCAACATACGAAATTCCAGATCTGGACGACTTCACTGGTCAATTTTACCAAACATTCAAAGAAGATTTAATACCTATCCTTCTCAACTCTTTCAAAATATTGAAGAGGAGAGAATGCATCCAAACTCATCTTACAAGGCTAGCATTACCCTGATACAAAAACCAGACAAAGATAAGACAAAAAAAGAAAATTACAGACCAATATCCCTGATGAATATAGATGCAAAAATCCTCAACAAAACATTAACAAACCAAATCCAAATTCAACAATATATTAAAAGGATCATACATTATGATCAAAGGGGTTTATTCCAGGGATGCAAACACAGTTCAATATCCACAAATCAATCAATGTGATACACCACATTAACAAAATTAAGGATAAAAATCATATGATCATCTCACTAGATGCAGAAAAAGCACTTGACAAAATTCAGCATCCCTTTATGATAAAAACTCTCAACGAAGTGAAGATACAGGGAACATACCTCAACATAGTAAAGGACATATATAACAAACTGACAGCTAACATCGTACTCAACGGTGAAAAGCTGAAAGCTTTTCCTCTAAGATCAGGAACAAGACAAGGATGCCCATTCTCACCACCTTTATTCAACATAGTATTACAAGTCCTAGCCACAGAATTAGGCAAGAAAAAGAAATAAAAGGCATCCAAATCGTAAAGGAAGAAATAAAACTGTCACTACTTGCAGATGACATGATACTATATATAGAAAGAAAGAGGGAAAACCCTCAAGACTCCACCAAAAAACTGTTAGAATAAATGAATTCAGCAAAGTTGCAGGATACAAAATCAATATACAGAAATCTGTCACCTTTCTATACACTAATAATGAATCATCAGAAAAGGAAATTAAGAAAACAATTCCACTTACAATCGCATCAAAAAGAATAAAATACCTAGGAATAAGTTTAACAAAGGAGGTTAAAGACCTGTACACTGAAAACTATAAGACACGGATGAAAGAAATTGAAGAAGACACGAATAAATGGAAAGATATTCCCTGTTCATGGATTGGAAGAATTAATATTGTTAAAATATCCATATTACCCAAAGCAATCTACAGATTCAGTGCAATTCCTATCAAAATTCCAATGGCATTTTTCACAGAACTAGAACAAATTATTCTAAAATTTGTATGAAACCACAAAAGATCCCAAATAGCCAAAGCAAAACTTGAGAAAGAAGATCAATGCTGGAGGTATCACACTCCCTGATTTCAAACTATCCTACAAATCTATAGTAATCAAAACAGTATACTATTGTCATCAAAACAAACACACAGAACAATTGAACAGAATAGAGAGCCCATAAATAAACCCACATATACATACACAATTAATTTATGACAAAGGAGCCAAGAATATGCAATGGGTAAAGGAGAGTCTCTTCAATAAATGGTGTTGGGAAAACTGGGCAGCCACATGCAAAAGAATGAAAGTAGACCATTATCTTACACAACACACAAAAATTAACTTAAAGTGGATTAAAGACCTGAATGTAAGACTTGAAACCATAAAATCTCTAGAAGAAAACATAGGCAGTAATCTCCTTCACATCAGTCTTAGCAATAGTTTATTGGATCTGACTCCAAAGGCAAGGGAAACAAAAGCAAAAATAAACAAATGAGAGTACATCAAACCAAAAATCTCCTGCACAGTGAAGGAAACCATCAACAAAATGAGAAGTCAACCTGCTGAATGGGAGAAGATATTTACAAATCATATATCTGATAAGGGGTGACTATCCAAAATGTATAAAGAACTCATACAGCTCAACAAAAAAAAAACAAACAATCCAATTAAAAAGTAGGCAGAGGATCTGAATAGACTTTTTTCCAAAGAAGACATACAGATGGCCAACAGGCACATGAAAAGATGAGCAATATCACTAATTATCATGGAAATGTAAATCAAAACCACAATGAGATATCACCTCACATCTGTTAGAATGGCTACAATCAAAAAGACAAGAAATAACAAGTGCTGGAGAGGATGTGGAGAAAAGGGAACCTGATAAACTATCGGTGGGAATGTAAATTGGTGCAAACACTAAGGAAAATAGTACAGAGATTCCTCAAAAAATTAAAAATAGAACTACCATGTGATCCAGCTATTCCACCTCTGGGTATTTATACAAAGAATAGGAAAACACTAATTCGAAAATATACGCACCCCTACGTTCACTGCAGCCTTATTTACAATAGCCAAAATATGGAAACAGCTTAAGTGTCCATCGATGGATGAATGGATAAAAATTTTGTATATATACACAATGGAATACTACTCAGTCATAAAAAAAGAATGAAATCTTGCCATTTGTGACAACATGGATGGATCTTCAGGGTATTATGCTGAGTAAAATAAGTCAGACAGAGAAAGACAAATACTATATGATTTCACTTATATGTAAATCTACAACAAATTCATAGGTACAAAGAGCAGATTGGTGGTTACCAGAGGGGAAGGAAGTTGGATAATGGGTGAAATGGGCGAAGGGATCAATTGTATGGTGATAGATGCTAACTAGACTTATGTGGTCCTCACTTTGTAGAGTATACAAATATCAAATTGTAATGTTGTACACCTGAGACTTAAATAATGTTATATACCAATTTTACCTCAAAAGAAAAAAAAATGCACGAGACTATTAAAAATTTTCCTGGGAAAAGAAAAAGCTGTAAAACAAAGGAAATGTATTATATGGCCCAATAGTGAACAATCTTCCTTTGGTCATAATAATATAAATATTGAATACTGATAAAATAAAAGATTTTGATGGGTCTGTGATAGGAAGATGTGAGGAGAAGTGTGAATGGCAGATGTAGGACAGCTAAATAATCATCTTCCACAGTAGTAGGTCTATCCATAATATATAAAACTGAAAAATAGAGAAATAATAGTATAAGCATGTTATTTAGAAACACAGATAGAAATGTCCAAATATCAGCTAAAATAGTTTAAAGTGATTGATCTGTCATTTTTGCAGGGAGAGGAAGCTAGGGGTCTGATGTTTTTCACATATACCTTATATAACTTTTTAAACAATATACTTTGGGAAGGAAGGGAAGGAGGATGACAAGGTTGGATCTGTATTTTAGCATGATCACAATGGTCTGGATTCTGAGTGTGGGTTGGTAGGGTGGAGAAGCAAAGTCAGTGAGGCCTGTTGGCAAGCTATTATCTTAAGAAAAGTCATAATAAAAATTATAAAGAGGAGAACACTGCAGATGAGAGATTGGAGTGCTAAATCTAGTGGGGTGAACGACAAGGAAGGGTACTGTACTAGAGAGTAACTTACCATCTTCATTTCTCTCTCTTCTCTCTCCTCCTTGCCTTGGCCAAAGCTAAGCCCTCTCTTCCAGAGGTTTATGGCCCCACCAACAGGGCCAGCCCAGGCCAGGGAGTGAATCTAACCTGCACATCAACTGGCTTCTTTCCCAAAAACATACATCTCAAATGGTTTGAAAATGGAGTGGAGCTTCCAGCACTTCAGACCCTTGTCTTCCCACCTGGAGATGCTTCTTCTTACACCATCATCAGCACCACCCTGGTGACGCTTGCCCTCTCCTCACTCCACTCCCAGATCACCTGTCAAGTGGCTCACAGTGAATTGCAGAGCCCGCTCAGTAGCCATGTGAACATCTCCAAATTCCTCGGAGGTAAGGGCACCCACCCAGATGGCCAACCCTAGGTGACCACCACAGGTTCCTGTTTGGAGCACTTCCCCTGCGTCCTCCTATTCACTCTTCACCAAACCCCACGTGAGTGGCGTACAAGTTCCCCATCTTATACAACCATCCTCTTCCCACATAATGCCGTGATTGGATCCTTCTTTTGCAGAGCTCCCTTCTCTCTAGTATTTGGGAGGCGGAAGTTCAATCATTCACTCAACAAGTGTTTACTGAGCACCTGCTGTGTGGTGGCTTTATTCTAGGTGTTAGGGATTCCATGATAAACAGAACACGTGTGGTTCTGCCTCACTGAGTTCACAGTCACATGAACCCCACCAACCAAAATGCAAACAACGATATAGTTATGACTTCTAACATTTGCTATGAGGGAAAAGAACAGAGTACTGAATGAATCAATGAAAACAGGAGAAATCTAGTATATTCAGGAAATGCCTTTTTGAAGAAGTGATGGTTGAGACAAGGCATGAAAGATGAAAAGGAGTCAGCCAAGCAAAAAGTAGAGTGTTGCAGGCAGAGGATGCGGGTGATGGAGAGCAAGCCATGTTTGAGAAGCAGGGATGAGGCTCATGTGTCTGAGGCTTAATGATAAGAATGATGTGTGGAGGGGAAGAGGCTGGAGAGAAAGGAGCAGGGACCAGATCACACAGGCCTTCCAGGCCACAGCAAGGACATTTCTCCCACTTGGATTCTCCACATGGACTCCTAACAACATTGTCCAAACCACCATGCCACTACTGCTCTGCTGCCAGTCAATACCTTTGAAACAAGCTTCTTAAACCCAGCCTGGCATCAGGGGAGGGAAATATGTAGGCAAGGCCAAGCCTCCACATTTCTTGCTCTGACCTCATAAAGCCAAAGGCCTTTGCTGTGGTGTTGAGTCAAACTTTGCAGAAATATGGAAGGACAGGCAAAGGAAATCAACCACACCCCTGGGGAAGTGCATCTGCCCAGGCCTTCATAAGGGATTTCCCAAGGGATCTGCTCTCTCTTTAGATGCACTCCTCCCCCACAATGACTTCAGCATGGTAGAATCCCACTTACCTCCTGCAGATGGGTGAATTCCTCCCGGGGGTCCAGAGCTCCAACTCTCCTTCTCTCCAGCTCCAGCCAGAGAAAACCAAAGAGCACCCATTAATAGCATCATAATCTCCACACAATCACCCCTCTTCATTGCAGACTATTTGTGGTATCATTGTAAAGAAGAGTTTAGCTCCTCATTGTTCAAATTCCTCCATCCCAAAGTAGGACTCTGCCTTTGCTTAACCTAAAAGTATTACAAGGGATCTCCAGCCTGGAAATGGAATTCTAGCCGCCACCTTGAGCATCCCAAAAAAGCTCTGTGTCCCTGTTTCATGCAGATGAGGAAATCAAGGCCCAGAAAAGTGAAGTGACTTGTCTAAGGTCACATGGCTCTTAAATCAATGAGCTGGAATTTGAATCCAATAATACACCTCTTTAGACGACCATCTCTGACCTCCCTCCTATAAGAACTCCCCATGCAGAGATACCAGAGAAGGGCAGGGCCCCCATCCCCAAGAGACATGGTTCAGTCATGGTCAGCCTAGACATGAGCATGGTGCTGCTCTCCCCACTTTCTGCAAACTCTTTGCTCCTCCTCCTTCCTCATATCAATGAAGAGACTCCATCAACCCAGTCAGCCTGCCAGATACCTGTTCTCACCCAATCCATCACCAAGTTCTATCAAATTTCCTTCCCAAATCTCTTCTCAACCCATACATTTCTATTTACTGCCACTACCCAGGTTAATACCCAAGGTCAAGCCAATATCATCTCTTACCTGGAGGCAACAGCCCTCTCTCTCATATCCACCATGACCCTCCACAGTCCACCTCCCAACTCCAAGGCAGTCAGGGCATTTTATTAAGGAAGCCAGGTCATGTCCCTCCTTTGTTTAAAACTCTGCGGTGTCTCCCCACTACTCTTACAAAAAAGAAACAAAATCCTTACCAGAATGTTTAGCAGCGGTGTTCAAGCATTTTTGCTCATGTACCCCTAAAATAACTGTGAAGAACTATGTACTTCATCATATATTTTAAAGTTAGCATCTAAAATTGTTCATCTTAAGCTTAAACAGTTGCACAGGACAGAACTCCTGGGATATTACAAATGTTACATCATTCTAAAAATACTCAATTGAAAAATAACATCATACTGATTTGATTTCCACCATCATCCATTTCAACACACATAAACAAGGTCTTCTTTATAAATCAGAAATTTTATATCATTGCATTTTCTACCTAAATTTGTATTTCCATTCTACTTCCCAGGGAGAACTTTATCCCAGTGTAGCATATTTCCTATTTGAAAGTCTTTTATTGACCACAACATCACACACAACATACAGGACTATGAGAACACAGAGAACTAACACTAAAAAATATAAAGTGAATTTCATATAAATATGCGTGACATATAAAACATATAAACTGAATTTCTTAATGTTTTCTCTTATGACCATAAGGCACTAAGTGTTAAAAAAAATTCTTTCGGATTGAATTACGCAATAGATCCAAATGATCTAAATATATGACAAATTTTGATAAATCATTATTAAAATAACCATTAAAATGTTAACAGAAATGCAATGAGATAGATGGGGGGCTTATGATGCTTTGATTAAAGGCGGCTTTCTGGCCAGTAGTATGTTGAACTGTCCTTTTATCTTTTGTCCCAAAGTCTTTACACCAAGGGCAACGCACCATAGCTAGATTCAGGATGTGTGCAGGAAGGCCTTTCTTTTGTAACAAGGGAGAAGAAGAACTGAGGAACAGCAAGCAGGAGAGGGAACCAACCTTAGTGCTCATTCTCAAGCAGATCAATTTCAGGAAAGAGTCATATGAGGGTTTGACATCTGGAAATTAATTGTATCAAATTATCAATGTATGTCTCCCTAGGATGTCCTTATGTCCCCCCAGGGGTAAGTGCAGCACCAGTAAGTGTAGACAGACTGCAAACTGGCTATGAATGTGGCTTCATCTCGCCCATGCTCCTCCTCACTCACTTTGGTCATCTTTCTGTCCTTGGAACATTCTAGGCTCCACCTCAGGGTCTCTGCCCAGGCCCTTCCCTCTGCCTGAGATTCCCTTCCCCACACCCCGCCTCTCCCAGTGCCCTCCCTCTTCTGACCCTCCTCCAGCCCCTTTGCCTCATGTTCCAGTTACCAAGACTGCATAACAAATTATCCCAAATAAATCCCAATATTCTAAACTTACTCCAAATCCCCAAAATTATTATATCCACATATTCTACAGGTCTAGAACTGGGACAGGACCAGCAGGGATGGTTTCTTTCAGCTCCATGACTCTGGGACCTCAGCTAGATGATTCACAGGCTGGAATCATCTGAAGCCTCCTTCACTAACATGTCTGGACATTTGTGTTGGCTGTCACCTTGAGACCTCAGTTCTTCTTATCATCTTTCAACATGGGATAGCTTGGGCTTCCTCATAGCTGGTGGTTGGGTTCCAAACGTGACTGTCTCAAGAGTCCAAGATGGAAGCTACATCAACTTTTATAACCCGGACTGGGAAGTCACACAGTGTCTGCTACACTCTGTTCCTCAGGAAGTCACAAAGTCCCACCCAGGTTCCAGGGGAGCAGAAGTAGACTGCCCCTCTGCTAGGGAGTCACAAGGTTCTGGAAGACATTATGAGATTGCTGTGGCCATTTTTGGAAAATAAAACCTGCCAGATGTAGTTAACTCCTATTCATGTTTCATATTTCTGCTCAAAGTTCACTTCTTCCAGAAACTCTTCCCTAACCTGCCTTACCTCCAGACCAAGTCAGGTGCCCCTGTGTAGGCTCTCAGAATCCCTATGGGGTCCTGTGATGGCTTTTTTCCTCCCGTCCTCCCCACCAAAGCAGGAACTCCATGAGGCAGGGCCCACGTCTCTCTTCCTCACTGCCGTATCCTGAGAACCCAGTTCAATGCCTAGAAATGCGAGGATGCTCCTTGAGCATCTGTCACATGAAGGAAGAAAGTAACAAAGGAAGGGCTATTGTTTCAGTTGTGCCCACAGTGACGATATCAGCACACCGTGTACCAAGCCAACAGGTGGCCATTCTCACCTGCCATGTGCAAAGGTTTTACCCCGATGGCATACAAATCACCTGGCTGGAGAGGAAGAGATCCTTCAAGACCTGTGAGTCTTTCGCCCCCACCAAGAACCCAGATGACACATTCAGCCAAGACAGTCGTATCCTGGTCAACGCCTCAGAGGACAAAAGGCTGTTCACCTGCCAAGTGGGGCGTGAGGCTCAGACACGGGTCCAGGCCAGCGTGCAGCTGAGCGAGTTTAGAGAAGAGCAAGTGAGTTGGGGTGAGTAGGGCTGGAAAACCAAGCAAGTCAAGGCTCGGACCTGGAGACACACAGGCCAGGTTCAAGTGCTGGCTCTGCATGTTCCTCATGTGTGACCTTGGGAAAGTCACTTCACCTTTCTGAAACTCAGTTTCTTCACCTATAAAATGGGATGGCAATTATAGCAACCTCTTCAGAGTGTGATGCCTTAGGGACCAATAGCAGGAAGCACAACTCTCATCACACAGCTGCATCCTGACAACACACCATTTACCAGGTATTGCTGTGAATAACTAAGAAAGAAATATCTTTCCCCAATTCTCACCCATCCTCCGAAAAGCCATTCAAATTCAACAATTACTGAGCACCTAGGTGGTAATTTCCTTGGGTGCTCTCATTTGATACAAAAACATTCTGAAGTACATGTTATTCCCATTTTAAAGATTAGGAAACTGAGGCTCAAAGAGGTGAGGAGACTTCCTCCAAGACCAAGGTGTATCTTGGTGCCTGAGTCTAGGGTGGGGCTGAGCCTGCCTGGGGCTTGAGTCATGGAAGCAGGAAGCCAGGCTCATTCTGATATCTGCTGTCGCAGGTGCCATAGCATCCAGCTCCCTCTTTGGGACCGTCCTCCTGCTTGGCTGGAAGTTGATTCCCCTGATTGCACTTTCCATCATCTACGTCCTCAGGAGGAGCCTCCCTTCCAGGCAAGGGGGACCCCAGAGAGGGGTTGGGCTCCCAGGGGTGGGACTCCAGGCCAGCAGGGGGCACTGTTAGGAGAAGCGACAAGGTGCTCCAATTTCATCTCTACCTGAAGGCATGTTGAATCCAAATGGTTCCTAAGAGTTGCCGCCCAAAACCTTCACCCTTCCCTGCGGCCTCTCACAGCTCCAGTCTGAGGATCCACAAAGATGCAGGCTCCCTGGTCCAGGCAGGAGGAGGATTCAAGGGGGGAGACAAAGAGGAAGCTAGTGCAGAGAGAGCACTCTTGAGGTGGTCTCTGAGGAGAGGCCTGAGAACAAGGCTTCACCCAGGTTCCCTGCTTCCTCTGCAGGTCACGGTCAGTGCAAGGCCCTCCTCAATGACATAGGACCCTCAGTTCCCTCCTGTCTTTTTCAGGAGGACTGACCCAGAAGGAACATTTGCCATGATGCCTGTAGCCACTACACCAGCTTCTCCTGCCTCATAAGCATTCTGAGACCTGTCCAGTGTGGCTGCCCCCTCCCTGTCTCCTGCAGCCCCCAGAGTGGGTGACAGCCTGGACCGGGAATATGAGTAGTGAGAGGTGGGCTCTCACATCCTCTGCAGGAAAGAAGTTTCTCTGGAGATTCAGGGCATGATGTCCATGTCACTGAGCAAGAAACCGGCAGAGGCAGGACAGGTTCCTGCTCAGGGGGAGACACATACCTGCAGTTCTGAAAGCCCCTTCCTGGCTCCTCATGGAAAACCCACTGTGGGCACAAAACCTTTACAGCCCCATCGTTAAAATAAGATTAAAGGAAACACTTATGGCCAATAAACATGGGAAGAGACATCCAATCTCATCAGCAATCAGGAAAAGCCAAAGCCATATCTCACTGAGATGCCATTTTGTCGCTATCCAAATAGCAAAAATAAAGAAGCAACCGGCTCTCTCTTACCTTGCTGATGGATGTGCAAGGTGGTGCAGCTACTGTTGAAAACAATCTGCAAATTTTTAAGTGGAACATTCATATATCCCATAACCTGGCATTTCCACTGGAGTTATACCCAAAAGAAACTCTTGCACATGTGCACAGGAGATATCTACAAATATATACATGGTAGCATGCTTTACAATTACTAAAACCTGAGAACAATCCAAATGTCCATCTGCAGGATGATGGGAAAACAACTTAGTACAACCACAGAATGGAATGTTACACAGCAGTAAAAATCAATGAACTACAGCTACCCACAATAATATGCATAATCTGAGCAAAAAAATATTAGGGGTGAGTAAGCCCCAAAAGATTTCACGTAGCATGATCTTCTTTTTATAAAGGTAAAAACAGCTAACAAGTGGCTTTTAGGATACAAGTAAATATGATAAAGCCATATTTTTGCAAAAAGGAACAATGAACACAAGATTTAAAATAGTAGTTGCCGAAGGTAGGGGAGGGAGAGGGATGAGAAGTGTGGGTACATATAGGTAGACAGAAGTCAATATCAGGATTCCAACTTCCATGCCGGGCAGTGGCTCCATGAATATTTATATCATTATAAACAAAAAATAAATAGACAGAATAACAATTAAAATTGATAACTAGGTATGTAAGTAGATAGGTAGATGGATGGCAGATTGAAAGGGAGGAAGGGAAGAAAGGAGAAGGAAGAGAGGGATGGAGGGAGAGAAGATGGAGGGATGGATGGATGGATGGATGGATGTATGGATGGACAGGTAACTAGATTAATTAATGAGGGTAATGTACAGATCAATGATGAGGGTTTCATGAAGCAAGATTTATGATAGGTATACTTCTACGTACTTAAGATCAAAAGGAAAAAAATAAATGGAAGGACATTACCTAGAAAGTGCCATATCAATCCCAGAAGGTGGGCACTCTTCCCCAACTTGCAGGTGAGGAATCTGAAGGAATCTACTAGGTGTTACTCAGATAACAAGGGGTAGAAAAAGGAACCCAGATTCAAACCCAACTCTGCTCACTACTTTCCAAGGAACATCACTGTCTATGGTTCTAGAGACAGATGGGGAGATCTTGACCCATCCTCATTTTATTGCTTCCTGATCTCTCAGGCCTGCTGTTCTACACTAAAGCCCACTCCATGCCTCTGAGTGGAGAGGAGAAGGGAAGAGCACATACACCTTTCCAGGTGTGAAAGGTGGTCCTGGAGTAGATTCAGGGTTGGTCCTGAGCCCCAAATGGCCCTGGTGAAGATTTGGGGGAGGCAGTGTAGTCCAAGTTCTGGAGAAAGGCTCTCTGTAAATGGATAAATATGCCCAGGGAAATAGGCATCCTACTCTATTTGATTCACTCTGGCCTTAGTAGTCACAGAGATGGAGGACCTGAGCCCACCTCCATTGCCCCTCAGACATGAATCTTCTCTTCAGCATTCTCTACTTGCAATAGAGCACCTTTAGCTTCAGCATCCCCAAACCCAGCCTCCAATACTGGGTGTCTTGGGGATGTCCTGGCCTCCTTCCCCATCACCTCCCACTGGAAGCAGGGCCAGGAATACGATGAGGCAGCAAAGTGTCCAGGGAGCAATTTTAAACAGACTTCTTCTCAGGGTTGAGCAAGGACAGTGTCGGCACTTGTACAAACTTGCCACCTCACATTTTGAGTCCTAGATGCCCTAGGTCTCCAAGTCCCATGAATTCTGTTCCCTCCCATTCATCTTTACGGTTGCTCAGAACCTCAGTGGCACTTACCCAGATCACGCCAATATCCTTCTCACAAGTCTTGCTCTGGAGTCTCCAAACCATACACTCCATGGACATCATAATTTTTTTTAAACATTTGCCCCTAAAACTTTAGATAGTTCCTCATTCCCCAAATCATACCTCAAGAAGGCGATAGGGAATGTCCCAGGTGTCCCATACACTGAAACCAGAAAAAAAATGGAGCAGCCAGAAGAGTGCCAGCTTGTCCAGGAAGATTCCTCATACCTTTAAGGAAATAGTTCACGTCCAAGCAAGCCCAGTCCGCTGCTTCCACACAAATAATTGATCATTGCACAGGAGGTTATGACGTGATCTATTCCACAAAAATTAGTGAGCTTATACTATGTAACAGGCATTGTGTTAAACACAGAGAAAACATTGGTGAACATTGGTACGGGTGATCCCCACCCTTGTGGAGTTTACAGTCTGATGATCACAGATAGACAAGAAAGGATAGAGAGAGAGGGAGATAAGGAGAGAGATAGGAAGAAAGAAGATGTGATGAGTGTTCTGAAGAAAATAAAAAGGTGCACAAACTAATGAGGATTGCAATGACAGAGATCCCACAGGGATCAGGAATCAAGCAGCTGCTACCTAGAAAGAATAGTAGAGAAAGCTTTTCTGAAAAGGGAATATTTGAGCTGATATCTGAAAGTCACAAGAGCCTGGGGAAATACACTCTTGTCACAGGGAACTGTGCCAAGATCTTAAGTATGAAGGAATTTGGAAGGTTCAAGAAAGAGGAAGGGTGCCAGTGGGGCTGGGATTTAAGAGTGACGGGACACGGAACAATGCCAAAGAGATGGGCAGGAGCCAAATCACACAGTGCTTTTGACCATCATAGGGAGTGGAGATTTTATTCAGGGAAGAATGGAAAGACATTAGAAAGTTTGAATCCGCAGAGTAAATGAGAAGATCTGATTTACATTTTTAGAAATCACCACAGCTCCTGTGGGGTAAGCAGATTAGAGGAAAGCAAGCAATCCGAAATTTCAGATGTGAGGTTACTGCAGCAAACCAGGGGGCATGAGGGTGGCTTGAACTATGGCAGTGCCAGGGAAGAGGGAGAGACATTGACTAATGGGAGGTGTGTTTATGGGTAGAAATGAGGGCTTGTTTGGGGACTGAATGTGAAAATAATGAAGGGGGAGGAATTGGGGATGGCTTCCTGGCTAGGCTGAGAAATGGATGAGATGGGGAAGACAGGTGGAAAAACAGTTTGGTGGCGGGAACTAAGGGTTCAGTTTCCAACACGTTGAATAGAATGATTGTTCATCCTCCAAGTGCGGATGTTGAGAAGGCAGATGGACATACACATCTGGAGTTCAGGAGAGGGGTCGGAGCTGGAGAGAGATTTTTAGTCACTGGGTCTATAAAGCTGGTTACCAGGGCAGCCAATCAGCAGAGCTAAAATAGTCACAGTCCCTTTTCCATCCTTCTTGCCTCCCAAAAGCCCTTGGATACAATGTAGTCTCCAGGCTCTGGTACAGACGTGGTACTTATGCAGGCATGGATTGGAAGGAGAAGCAGAAAGACAAAATGTTTCCATTTCTCGTGATTGCATGATTGTAGCTATATTTTTCTTTTGCATTTTCATATGATTTATGCAGGGGTTAGGAAAGTCCCTATTGTTCCCTGTTACCCTGAGCTATCCTCATGATTCTCGGCAGTCACACTGGAGACTGAGCAAAGGACTGCAAAGAGAGTGTTCTATAAAGAAAACTTTCAGAGGCTGGCAGTGAAACATCTGAGGGATTCTGAGACTTTAGGATCATGATCAATCTGAGCTGGAAAAGCTCTTGAGACCACCTAGTCCAACCCCTCCTCCCCAACCGAGTTTACAAATGGAGAAGTTGTGTCTTGGAGAAATTGGGTGACATGATCAAGATAAAACGATGCAACTCTCAAGCCACCATTTCGGATGCTCACAAAGTTTTACATTTTTAATTTTTTCCATAATTTAACATAATTTCTATTTTAAGCACCATTTCCATGGACTTAATCTTAGTCAATTCAGGATCTCCTCAATCGAATCATGGTCTCCTCACCCTCTCCATCCACAATGGTATCTAGGTGTCTTTGTGACATTGGTCCGTGTAGGCATCTGGTAAGATATCCATGACCTTGTGCCGCCCTTGACTACAGATCCACACAAGTGCCATTAGCATTATCTTCTTCCTGATCTCAGGGCTTCCCTACATCCACTCACTTTCAGCTCTGCCCACAATCCTCTTAACATTCTGGAAAATCTGGCTACTCTGGGACCCCAAGAAACTCTGAAAAGTGCTCTCAGGCACCTTGAGCAGAGCATACCCAGGCAGAGCACACACCCAGTTCTGCTTTTCTGCCGCCAGCCCAGGCTGGAGGCAGGAACTCCATAAGCCATTTCACCAGGAATGAAGGCACAAGTCCTCCTGACTTTCCAATCCCTCTCTAACCTAAATTCGACCTGGGGTTGAGGACCAGGTTGCAAAAACATCTCAGGGCCCCACCAGTGTTGGTTCCCTCCAGTTCCGCTCCTCTTTCCCACACATCCTGCAGTGCTGTCTAGTCTCACAAGGTAACTGGAGTGTGGGGAGGGTAATAGAGAGGGAGGGGTTCCCTCTACAGGAGCCCGTGTTTTTCCAAACTTTTGCATCTTTCATCTGGATCTCAGCTTCTGAAACTCAAGGGTGCATTTATCCTCTTCTGCAATGACAGTCTCCCTTGAGACAGATCCATTACATTTATCTGCTGCCTAATTTGGTCACAATAAAACACAATGCTGAGGGGAAGTCAGCAGTGAAAACTGGACCGCAGAGCTCTGCAGTGACACCAACAGGCACGTTTTATAACTACATGTCAGAAGCCAATACACTCTAAAATCCAGGGCATCCCAACTCTACAAATATACTCAAAATCATTGAATTGTGCACTTTATATAGGTGAATTTTATGCTGGATAAATTACACCTCAATAAAACTATAAAAGACAAAAGGTGAAGCTACAAAAACTTGGGGCTATTGCATACAGTTGTGTAGTTTCTTTTTTCTTAATAAACACCAATTTGAGTTTGGAGAAAAAATCTAATGCATCCAAGCATACAAAATACCAATTCCCTATGTACTTTATTCCTACATATTTTTAACATTCTTCCATTATTAAAATTAAGGAAGAGAAAAGTAATGAGTTTCAAGAAAATCATTGGAACCCTCATTTTCTTCCCAGATTCCCTGATGGAACTGATCTCGGGATCATGGGAAAAAGCAAAAAAGTCATGTAGAAGGCAAGTTCAGAGCGTGGGATATATTACCTGGTTCTCAGAACCTGAAGCCCTGAATCTCCTGGGGATAGTTTCTATGATGCTATAGTAAAAGTAAGTATTAGAATCACCCATATACAAGGTTTCTAACTAAATCCACTGTCTGTGCACAGAGGCAGTAGGCTAGTGGAATTTATTTTCCCCAGAAGCCTCCAGCTGACTTGCCTTCACATCTGATTGGTCAGAATCTCAACATCTGTCCCAGCCTTAACCAATCACTCAACCAATTCTTGGCCAGGGTGTGGGGCTGGCATAACTGGTGTGGTCAAATTAAGATCTATCTCCTGGGGCTGGGGAAGGGCCTAGGTTCTGCCAAAACTCATTGCTGGACAGAATTGGGGGATTCTGTTAGCGAAGCGGGAGGGGAATATGGCTATGGAGAGGCCCAAACAAGGGGATCTTCCACAGAGTGGATGGTGAATCCAGTGAGCTATGTAAAACTGCACCCTGGGAAGATGCAATACTCCAGGGGTGTCAGGACCTGGGGGTAGGGTGCCTGGTGAATGTCAGAGATTTGACTCCAAGAACCACAGCCCAAGTGTGGGGTGGGGAGCCATGGAAAATAGCTACTATTCACTCTCTCCAAACTTGATGGGGCAAATGCTCAGACTGGATTTAATCGGAGTTTAAAAAAAAAGTAAGTGACACGTTTATTAATTACAAAGAAAAAAAAAGAATAACTTTACAGTGGAAATGCCTGGCAGACACCATCTTAAATAAGTAATCAAATTGAACATCACCGGTAATGAGACAAATTGAAATCATGTGCTTTCTGATTGGATGCGATGACAAGAACACAGCATCACTTCTGCATATTTCTGCCAAAGATGCAGAACCTGACACTAATCATGAGGAAGTGTCAGAAAAATCCAAAATGAAAGAAATTCTGCAAAGTAACTGCCCATACTTTCCAAAAGTGTCAGGGTCATAAAGTGAAAAAAAAAAAAAAAAGAGGAAGTGTTCCATTTTAAAGGAAACTAAAGAGACATGACAATTAAAAGAAACCAGATCTTTTTTCTAGTAAAGACATTTTTGGAGCAATTGACAAAACTTACATGGGGTCTGAAGATGAGATAATAATAATGCGTCAATGGGAGTTTCCTGATTTGGATGGTATTGTGACCATGTAGGAGAATGTCCTTATTTGGAGGAAATACACACAAATATTTTGCTATGATAAGCCAACATGTCAGCAATTTGTTCACTGATGTTTCTGAAAAAACGTTATTTGTTCTACACTTGCAGATTTCCTTTAAGGATGAAATTATTTCCAATTCTTAAAAAAATTAGTGACATTCCGATGTCATGGAGAAATTCATATCTGTTGCAAAAAGAATAACCAGCTAACATGTACTGAGAGCTTACTGAGTTCCAGACCCTGTTCTGAGTACTTTACCTGTATGAACACACGACAACCAGATGAGGTATAACCTACAATTACCCACATTTCAGAAATTAGGAAACTGAGGCACAGAAGGTTCAGTAGCTTGCCCAAGGTCACACAGCTGGTAAGTGGCTGGCTGAGTTTGAACCCAGGCAATTGGCTTCAAGATCCCTTGCACTTAACCACCACAGACTCTCTTTTGATCCTCTGTGTCCAGTCCAGTGACCTTAAGTAACATTGATAACCTGAGGACTCCTAAATTTATTTCTCCAGCTGGGTCCTCACCCCAGAATATTATATCTAACTGCCTACTCAGTAACTCCACTTGGATGCTCAATAATGTCTCAAAGTTAACATTTCAAAATCCGACCTTCTCATCCCCCAAAACCTGCTCCACCCACAGACTTTCCCATTTCAGTCAATGGGAACGCCTTTCTTCCAGGTGTTAGAGCCAAAAATCTAGGAGGCATCTTTGACACCTCTCCTCTCCTCTCTCATCTCACATCCTTTCCATCAGGAAATTATGTTAACTCGACCTTAAAACGTGTCCAGAATCCGACAACCACTCTCCATCTCCACTGCCCAGATTCACCCACCATCCTCTTTCCCTGGTTGCTGCAATTAGCCCCTCGCTGGTCTCCCTGCTTTTGCCCTTTCCTCTCTCATTCATTCTCAATACAGCCAGCAGGGGATCCTTTAAAAACAAAAGTCAGATCCTGTGCAACTTCTGCTCAAAGGCTTGCAATAGCTGCTCACATCACTGAGTAAAAGCCAGAGTCCTTCCTTTGCCCCACAGCCCCTCTCCACCAGCTCACCTCATCCCCTCTTTCCTCACTCTATGCTTTCTCGATAGGACTTATCACTTTCTAACATATTCATCATTTACTTATTTGCTTTATTTCTTATTTATTATGTACTGCTGTCTGCCCCCTACCTCCTGGAATGTAAACTCCAAAGGGCAGTGAGTGCTGTCTGTTTTGCTCACTGATGTCTCCTAAGCACCAAGAACAGTGCCTGGTACATAGTGGGTGCTCAGTAGTTGTTGAGCAAATGAATGACTGCATTATACAATCTCTCATGTTTGTTTGTTTGTTTGTTTGTTTGTTTGTTTTGATGAAGATCAGCCCTGAGCTAACATCCATGCTAATCCTCCTCTTTTTGCTGAGGAAGACCAGCTCTGAGCTAACTTCTGTTGCCAAACCTCCTCCTTTTTTTTTCCCCCCCAAAGCCCCAGTAGATACTTCTATGTCCTAGTTGCACATCCTTATAGTTGCTGTAAGTGGGACGCGGCCTCAGCATGGCCGGAGAAGCGGTGCGTCGGTGCGCACCAGGGATCTGAACCCGGGCCGCCAGTAGCGAAGCGCGAGCACTTAACTGCTAAGCCATGGGGCCCGCCCCATGATCTCTCATGTTGAATGGGTGAGAGAAGAAGTGAAGAGATGGATAAACATAGAGCAGGAGGCAGAAGAGGAGGAAAAGAAGGGGAAGTCCTATAGTCTAGGAAAATTCCCTGATGCTGCCGGCTCTAACAGCTTATCCCATGATCTGTGGCTAGAAGTTTCTAGGAAACCGCAATATTCAGCCAAACCTTTCTTTTGGAAAAGCAGCAATGAGTACTGATCAATAAGGTGGATTTGTGAGATAGTTCTGGGCTCAGATGCAGGGCTCATCGAGGTCTGCCATTCCCCTGGCTAATCAAAGACACCTTCTCTGGTGTGGGACATTGTCACATGCCATCAACAGGTTCTGGGGAGGGAAGACAGGGAAGAAGCTCTTTACTTCACCTCCTCTGAGGGGTAGGGCTGAAACCTTTATGTCTCCTCTCTGGCCCCAGGCACTCTCTTGCCCCTGCCCCTTGCTTCTTAGGGTAGGTCTGGTTATCAGAGCATGAGGCCCAAGGCACCATGGCTGGCCACATCCAGCCCACCCACACCAATGCCCCTGGTCACCTCTACTGGTGGCACTACTCACAGGACCCTCCTGAGAGTAGGATGAGGGACAGAGAGTAGGATGGGGGGACCAGCCTCAGGCTGAGAAACCTTCAACAGGCTGAGCGATCGGTGTGCTTCTTGGCCATTTCCTGGGGGGCTGAACCCAGAGGCCCCTCACATTGCAGACCAAGACATGAGGGAGAGTGGGAAGGTCTACACAAAGGACCACGACCTCCCCCAACTTCTATCCAGGTGAAGTTCACGCAGTCCTCTTAAACAGGCTCCCGTTGTGTTCCTGTTCCCGTAAAAAGTTTGTTGAATGTACTGAACTCAGTAGGGTTCAAGAAGAAAGCTTCTTCTTTCTTCCTCACACCTCCTTTCAAATAAGCTGTACCATATCATCCCTCCTACTAGATAATAACAGTACCTGTTATTCAGGTAATGGAAATTGCAATCTCTCCTTCAGTTAGTTCCTCTCCCCTGGGGGGACAAGGCTCAGGTTGAGAAACCTGCATGGGGCTGAGGGATGGGTGGGCTTCTTGGCCATTTCCCACCTCGCTTTTCTGTTCATTCTCCCTCTCACTGCTTCCTCTGGCTTCCCCAAGATTGCAAAAGATGAAGGGGAGGAGGGACTTTCCTACGCACTTTCATTGCCTCCTTCCCCATTCAGTGACACAGTGGTAGCCAATTGGCGGGTGGCGAAGTCCAAATATACTTCTTTCATGCAGCACTTTTGTGAGTTTCTCAGAGACGTCTCCCAGGGAAATCCAGGTTGCAGCTCTGAGCAGCTGGCCAGCCCTTCACTCTACATTGTCTGGGTGTGAGATAGTGAAAATTCTGGGGCACACATGTCAAGTTTGCTGAGGGTCCTCTTAAAGCCTTCATTGGGCCTGAGGTGGGGTTAAGCTCTCTTCCCTCCCCTAAGCATGTCCACAATCCATGCTCTAAAGAAATCCCACTCTAACATCTCGCATTATTTATCGCCCAGCCCCCCCTTATATACCATCAGCGTATGTGCCGGGTATCACTGGCAGAAGTAGTCTTTGGCCACCCCTTTTCCTCCTCCTGTGTAGATGGTCCATCTCCTTCATTTGCAGAGATGCCTGACATCTCTTGTTCTCAGCTTTAGAGCCTCAACGATAGAGTCTCATGAGCTCCTGTTGTAAAACTACATTCAGTATTGATGATGTGCCAAACACTTTGTTATGTTATTTAATCCTCACAAGGGGACATGGATCAATATGATTATCCTACTTTAGAGAGGGGGAAACTAAGGCTCAGAGAGAGTCATGACTTTCCCACGTTCATGTTGCCTCATAAGACCAGGGCCAGAGGCAGAGTTCTTTGTGCCCCACCTCAGCTGCTGCACCATAACACTCGCCATATCCTCTGTCTCTCTCATTTTTCTCTCTTTTTCTCACACAGACACACTCATAGAGTTAGTGTTTCCTAGACATTCTGCCACTAAAAAGATGACCTCTGAACATTCAATGAGAACAAATGCAGTATATACAGGGGCATGTCAAAAGCAGGCCTAAAAATATGTAGTCTGGCCACCCAATTCCAAAACAGACAAAAAGAAATATTTGGAATCCAGAAGTTCAGCTTCAGGGAAGTGCTGCTTCTTAGGATGGTTGAATGCTACCAGATCAATGCCCAGGAAGCAGCACAGCCCGAATCAACAGCATCACATAGAAAATCAGATTGACGAGAACTTGCTTCCTTGCGATTGGAGACCTAAGACTGAGCCCAACCTTGATCAGGGGTATAAAAGCAGAGTAATTGAGAGAAGTCTAACTTCGGGAGAAACATAGCACCAGGCTGCATAGGACGTGGGATGGAAGATAGATCCAAATAGCAAAACAAAGAGATATAGCTCCAATTTCCAAGTCCTGTACAAGGGAAGGCCATGTCACTGAGTTGTATACTGGTAACTACTCATCTGTGTGAGTAATAAGATAAAAAAGAAATATCAATTTAATGACAGCCCAGAATGACTCTGAGGGATTGAAGTGTTTTGTTGGAAAACTAGTAATTATTAAAAGGTGCTCAATATCAGTAATCATGTTGCAAATTAAATGCACAAGTAAATTAAAGTCACAATGAGAGATCACTACACACCTATTAAATGGGCTAAAATTAAGAAGACTGACACTGCCATGTGGAGCCACTGGAACTCTCATACACTGCTGGTGGGATTGTAATATGGTGCAACCGTTTTGGAAAACAGTTTGGCAGTTTCTTATAAAATCATACATGAAATCCAGCCATGCCACTCTCAGAGAAAGGAGCATAAATGTCTACAAAAAGACATGTAGAAGGAGTTTTATTGTAATTGCTTTACATAGTAGCTTTATTTGTAATTGCCAGAAACTGAAAACAACCCAAATGGCCACCAACAGGATAATGAATAAACATAATATATCCATACATTGAAATACTTCTCAGCAATAAAAAAAAAATTAACTTAAAACTGTGGTACATCCGTACTGTAACATCCACACTAAAAAGGAATGAAGTGTTGATATGCGCAACAGCTTGTATGTATCTCAAGGACAATATGCTAAGTGAGATAAATCAATCTCAACTGTTCACATACTATATAATTCCATTTATATGACATTTTTGAAATGACAAAATTATAGTGATGGAAAGCAGACCAGTGGTTGCCAGGTGATAGAAATGGAGGGGAAGGGGTTGGTGTGACTATAAAGGGGCAGTACAGGGAGATCTTTGTGGTGATGGAATAGTTCCGTATCTTGACTGCAGTGGTGGTTACATAAATCTACACATGACAAAATGACTATAGAAGCTATAGAAACACCTTATACCAATGTAAAATGCCTGGTTTTATATGGTACTATAGTTATGTAAGAGGTAACCATTGGAGAAAACTGGGTAAAGGGTATGTGGGACCTCTTCACTATTTTTGCAACTTCTTATGGGTCTATAATTGTCTCAAAATTAAAAAGTTTTTTTTAAAAGCCAGAAAAATTTAAAACAATGAAGGAAAATGTATTAAAATGGTCCACTAGAAAATTAACAAAAATTTGAACATGCAGTTCCCAAAAAAGGAAACAGTTATGGCCAAGTAATATATGAAACAATTCTCAACCTCACTAACAATTATGGAAAGGCAAATAAAGACCACAATGATATAACAACTTAAAAAATAATAACTATAACTTAAACGTGATGTTCAACAGCATAGATGAATCTCAAAAACTTTATGCTGAGAGAGTGACATCAGCATCATGGTAGAGTGAGTTGTACTCTTGGTCTCTCACCTCTAAGTCATAACCAATTGGACATCCATTGACTAATAGAGGATTCCCTACACAGTACAGCAGAATGCATAAGAGATCCAGGCATCTATACACCTGATGATGGGTGGACTGGGCCCCTGGGAGGTAGTGGAACTAGGGCAGCAGGAGGGGAGTCCCTCCTCCCCTGGCAGCAGCAATCCAGGGCATGGATACCCACACTGGCTTGCACACCTGTGAGAAAATAGGTGCAGCTTGCTTGAGTGGTCCTGGCAGGTGCAGAGAAGGCAGGCCAGCTTGCTACCTGCCCATCTCCCAGAGGACTTAGTCTGTGCATCTGTGAGTGGTCTCGGCGGGGGTGGAGAGGGTGGATCAGATTGCTCCCTGCCCATCTACCAGCAGATCCAGCATGGGCATCCCCTCTTCCTCCCCCTAGCAGTAGTCAGGTCCTTCCAACAGTGGGGATAGGATACAAAACTCAGATTTTCCTGGCTGCAGCTGAGTGCTCTAACCTGAGTTTTCAAAACACACCAGCTAGCACCAGAGATCAGAGGCTGCACAGTGAGCAAAAACAGAAACCTCTCCCTGCTTAGCCCCTGCCTCCCCCCAGTGGTGGCAGGTGGATGCCACGATCAGAGGCTTCAGGAACCACAGCAGAACTGATGACTCAGCCCCTGGTGGCAACATCTCTAACACCAGCTCCACCAGCAATGAGGGTTGCACACAATTCCTCAGGTCCCTGGGTCCCCAGCAGCATCAGTGACACTCATTAACCCATTAACCCAGCACCCCTGACAGGGGTGCAACCAGTACCCCCAGACAACCCAGGAACAGCAGCACAGCTAGTGCACAGGGCAGCAGCATCCGAGCCCACAGAGCACCTGTGGAGAGCCAGTGGAGGAACACAAGACCAAAGTGATCCCAGAAGCAGTAGAAGTTCTCTGCAGCCTGGTGACCCTGGTGCCAACACTTGAGATTAAAGTGAAGGCATCAGCAACCCCAGAGGCACAAGCAGCACAAGGAGGGCACTGACGACAACTTTGGCAGAGGCAGTGGAGAGAGGAAAGTGTAGGCTCTCAAATACAACCAGAAGCAGTACAGAACCAAAGAAACCAAAGCCATACCCAAATAAGAAAGATGGTTACTACCACAAACATGCCAACAGAGGATCAGTTCATCAAACACCATGAAGAACGATAGCAACATGGCAGACAGAAGGAGGAGGACAGCTCTCCAGAAGCCAAAATTGAAGTCGCAGAAGATTACAATCTGACAGAGAATTCAAAGTAGCTGTCATAAAGAAATTCAGTGAGTTACAAGAAAATTAATAAAGACAGTTCAATGAGCTCAGAAATAAAATTAATGAACAGGAGTACCTCACCAAAGAGATTGAAACTCTTAAAAAAAAAAAAACAGAAATTCTGGAGATAAAGAACAAAATAAATGGGGTGAAAAATAATATAGAAAGCATTACAAATAGAACAGACCATATGGAGCAGAGAGTTAGCGAGCTCAAAGATAGAAAACTAGAAATGAGTCAGATGGAGGAGGAGAGGGAACCAAGATTTTTAAAAAATGAAGAAATTCTTCAAGAAATATCCAACTCAAGTAGGAAAAGTAACATAAAGGTCACAGATATCCCAGAAGGAGAAGAGAGGGAGAAAGGACAAGAGAGCTTATTCAAAGAAACAATAGCTGAGAACGTCCCAAATCTGGGGAAGGATGTGGACATGCAAGTACAAGAAACTAATAGAACTCCTAATTACCTCAATGCAAAAAGACCTTCTCCAAGGCAGATAGTACTAAAATTGTCAAAAGTCAATGACAAGAAAAAAATATTAAGGGCAGCAAGACAGAAGAAAATAACCTACAAAGGAACCCCATCAGGCTTTCAGAGGATTTCTCAGCAGAAACCCTGCAGTCTAGGAGAGAATGAAATGATATATTCAAAATACTGAAAGACAGGAACTCTCAGGCAAGAATACTCTATCCAGCAAAATTATTCTTCAGATATGATGGAGAAATAAAAGCCTTCCTAGACAAACAAAAGATGAGAGATTTCAGGACCACTAGACCTGCCTTACAAGAAACATTGAAAGGAGCCCTCCTATCTGAAACTAAAAAACAAAGTTTTACAAAACCTTGAGCAAGGAGATAAACATACGGACAGAACCAGAAAATCGCAGCTCTATATCAGAACAGGTTAGTAAACACTTAATTATAACATAAAAGAGAAAAGAGAAAAAAGTATCAAAAATAAGTGTAACTAATACAATTAGCTCACAAACTCACAACACAAAAATGAAGAATTTGTGACAATAAAAACATAGAAGAGGAAGACGAAAGGGACAGAAACTTCATAGGCTAATGGAGATAAGAGGCTATCAGAAAAAGGACTATCTCATCTACGAGATCTTTTATACAAATCTCATTGTAACCATAAAACAAAAAATCAGTGCGGAGTCACAAAGCATAACTAAAGAGAAAATAGAGAAAAACATCAAAGAAAACCATCAAACTGAATTGGTAGACAGAAATACAAGGAAAAAGAAACAATGGAAATATAGAACAATCAGAAAACAAAAATAAAATGGCAATATTAAGCCCTCATATATCAATAATCACTCTAAATGTAAATGGATTGAATTCATCAATCAAAAGACACAGAGTAACTGAATGGATTAAAAAACAAGACCCAACAATATAATGTCTCCAGGAAACACATCTCAGCTCTAAAGACAAACACAGGTTCAGAGTGAAGGGATGGAAGACGATACTCCAAGCAACTGGGAAGCAAAAAGAAAGCAGATGTAGCTGTACTTATATCAGACAAATAGACTTCAAGGTAAAAAAGATCAAAAGACAAAGATGGGCATTATATAAAGATAAAAGAGACATTCCAACAAGAAGACATAATGCTTATTAATACATATGCACCTAACACCAGAGCACCAAAGTATATAAAGTAACTATTAACAGGTCTAAAGAGAGAAACAAGCCTAAAGGGAGAAATGACACAATAATAGTAGGGGACCTTAACACGCCACTTAAATCAATGGATAGATAATCTTGACAGAAAGTCAACAAGGAAACAGTGGGCTTAAATGAAACTAGACAGATGGACTTAATAGATATACAAAGAACATTCTATCCAAAAACAGCAGAATACATATTCTTCTCAAATGCACATGGAACATTCTCAAAGATAGATCATATGTTGGGAAACAAAACAAGCCTTAATAAATTTAAGAAGATTAAAATCATATCAAGCATATTTTCTGATCACACTGGTATGAAACTACAAATCAACTACAAGAAAAAAGCTGGGGAAATCCCAAATACGTGGAGACTAAACAACATGCTACTGAACAACCATTGGATCAATGAAGAAATCAAAAGGGAAATCAAAAAATGCCTGGAGACAAATGATAATTAAAAAAAAAAAAACTCTTATGGGATGCAGCAAAGCAGCCCTAAGAGGGAAATTCATAGCAATACAGGCCCACCTCAACAAACAAGAAAAATCTCAAATAAGTAATAGTAAACTACCCCAATAGACCTAGAAAAAGAAGAACAAACAAAGCCCAAAGACAGTAGAAGGAGGGAAATAATAAAAATTGGAGCAGAAATAAATAAAATAGAGACTAAAAACTCAATAGAAAGGATCAATGAAACTATGAGCTGGTTCTTTGAGAAGATAAAGAAAATTTACAGACCCTTAGCCAGAAAAAAAGAGAGAAGACTAAAATAAATAAAATCAGAAATGAAGAGGAGAAATTACAACGGATACCAGAGAAATACAAAGCATTATAAGAGAATAGTATGAAAAACTATATGCCAACAAATTGGAAAATCTAGAAGAAATGGATAAATTCTTACAATCATACAACCTCCCAAAACTGAAACAGGAAGACATAGAGAATCGGAGTAGATCAATCACAAGTAAAGAGATTGAAACAGTGATCAAAAACCTCCCAGAAAACAAAAGTCCAGGACCAGATGGCTTCTCTGGTGAATTCTACCAAACATTCAAAGAAGATTTAAAACCTATCCTTCTCAAACCAATCGAAAATATTGAAGAGGACAGAACACTTCCTAACTCATTCTACAAAGCCAACATTACTCTGATACCAAAACCAGAAAAGGACAACACAGAAAGGAAAATTACAGGCCAATACTGCTGAAGAACATAGAGGCAAAAATCCTCAATGAAATATTAGCATTCAAATACAACAATACTTTAAAAGGATCATGTACCACAATCAAGTAGGATTTATTCCACGGATGTAAGGATGGTTCAACATCTGCAAATCAATCAGTGTGATACACCACATTAACAAAATAAAGAATAAAAATCACATGATCATCTCAATAGACACAAAGAAAGCATTTCACAAGATCTAACAACCATTTATGATAAAAACCCTCAATAAAGTGGGTATGGAAGGAAAGTACCTCAACATAATAAAGGCCATATATGAAAAACCCACAGCTAATATCATACTCAATGGTGAAAAACTGAAAGCTACTCCTCTGAGAACAGGAACAAGACAAGGATGCCCACTCTTACCCTCTTATTCAGTATAGTACTGGAAGTTTTAGCAAAAGCAATAAGGCAAGAAAAAGAAATAGAAGGGATCCAAATAGAAAAGGAAAAAGTAAAACTCTCACTATTTGCAGATGACATGATTCTATACATAGAAAACCCTAAAGAAACTACCAAAAAACTATTAGAAATAATCAACAAATACAGTAAAGTTGCAGGGTACAAAATCAACATACAAAAATAAGTTGCAGGGCCAGCACCATGTTGTACTGGTTGAGTTCAGCAGGCTCCACTTCAGCAGCCCAGGTTCGTGGGTTCGGATCCTCGGCATGGACATACACCACTCGCCAGCCATGCTGAGGTGGCAACCCACATACAAAATAGAGAAAGATTGGCACAGTTGTTAGTTCAGGATGAATATTCCTCATCCAAAAAAAAAAAAATCAGTTGCATTTCTAGTTCTACGCTAACATAGAACTACCAGAAAGAGATTTCAAGAATACAACCCCGTTTACAATTGCAACAAAAAGAATAAAATACCTAGGAATAAATTTAACCAAAGAGGTGAAAGGCTTATACAAAGAAAACTATAAGACACAATTGAAAGAAATCAAAGAAAGCATAAACAAATGGAAAAATATTCCATGCTCATGGATTGGAAGAATAAACATAGTTAAAAAGTCCATATTACCTAAAGCAATCTACAGATTCAATGTAATCCCAATCAGAATCCCAATGATATTCTTCACAGAAATAGAACAAAGAATCCCAAAATTTCTATTGAACAACAAAATACCCCAAGTAACCAAAGGAATCCTGAGAAAAAAGAACAATGCTGGAGGGATCACAATCCCTGACTTCAAAATATACAACAAAGCTATAGTAATCAAAAGAGTATGGTACTGGCACAAAAACAGACACACAGATCAATGAAACCGAATTGAAAGCCCACAAATAAAACCACATGTCTATGGACAGCTAATCAACAAAGGAGCTAAGAACATACAATGGAGAAAGGAAAGTCTCTTCAATAAATGGTGTTGGGAAAACTGGACAACCACATGCAAAAGAATGAAAGTAGACCATTACCTTATACCACACAAAAAAATTAACTTAAAATGGATTAAAGACTTGAATGTGAGACCTGAACCCATAAAACTCCTAGAAGAAAAGACACTCTTTGACATCAGTCTTAGCAGTATCTTTTTGAATACCATGTCTACCAGGCAAGTGACACAAAAGAAAAAATAAACAAATGGGACTACATCAAACTAAAAAGCTTCTGCAAGGCAAAGGAAACCATGAACAAAACAAAAAGACAACATACCAACTGAGAGAAAATATTTGGAAATCATATATCTGACAAGAGGTTAATCTCCAATATAAATAAAGAACACATACAACTCAACAACAAAAAAATGCATAACCAGTCAAAAAATGGGCAGAGGGCCCAGCCCAGTGGCATAGTAGTTAATTTCAGTGTGCTCCACTTCAGTGGCCTGGGTTTGTGGGTTCAGATCCTAGGCGCAGACCTACACCACTTGTCAGCCATGCTGTGGTGGCAACCCACATACAAAATAGAGGAGGATTGGCACTGATGTTAGCTCAAGGTGAATCTTCCTCAAGCAAAAAGAGAAAGATTGGCAACAGATGTTAGCTCAGGGCAAATCTTCCTCAACAACAACAACAACAAAAATGGACAGAGGATATGAACATTTTTCCAAAGAAGACTTACAAATGGCCAACAGGCACATGAAAAGATTTTCAATATCATTAATTATTAGGGAAATGCAAATCAAAACTACAATGAGATATCACCTCATATCTGTCAGAATGGCTATAACTAACAAGACAAGAAATAACAAGTGTTGGAGAAGATGTAGAGAATAGGGAACACTCATACACTGCTGGTGGGAAGGCAAACTGGTGCAGCCACTATGGAAAATAGTATGGAGATTCCTCAAAAAATTGAAAATAGAAATACCGTATGATCCAGTTCCACTCCTGGGTATTTACCCAAAGAAGGCAAAATCAATAAAGTAAAAAGATATGTGCATCCTTATGTTCACTGCAGCGTTATTCACAATAGCCAAGATGTGGAAGCAACCCAAATGTCCATCAATGGATGAATGGATAAAGAAGATGTAGTATATATATACCATGGAATACTACTCAATCATAAAAAAGACAAAATTGTCCCATTTGCAACTGCATGGCTGGACCTTGAAGGTATGATGTTAAGAGAAATAAATCAAACAGAGAAAGACAAATACCATATGATTTCACTCATATGGGGAAGATAAACAAATACATACATAAGGAGAATAGATTAGTGGTTACCAGAGGAGAAGAGGGTGGGGAGGGCAAAAGGGGTAAAGGGGCACAGATGTATGGTGATGGATGAAAACTGGACTGTTAGTTGTGACTACAATGCAGTCTATACAGAAACTGAACTACAGTGATGTACACCTGAAATTTACACAATGGCGCAAGCCAGTATGTCCCCAAGAGAGTAATTTAAAAAAATGTTTTTTGTTTTTTTTTTTAAAGATTTTATTTATTTATTTTTCCCCCCAAAGCCCCAGTAGATAGTTGTATGTCATAGCTGCACATCCTTCTAGTTCTGTATGTGGGACGCGGCCTCAGCATGGCCGGAGAAGCAGTGCCTCGGTGCACGCCCGCGGTCCGAACCCGGGCCGCCAGCAGCAGAGCGTGTGCACTTAACCGCTAAGCCACGGGGCCGGCCCTAAAAAAATGTTTTTACACCGAATACAGTTCCGAAGAGAAACAGATTGTCACTTAAGACCACACACATGGAGCTTAGTTGGATTTTATATATAATTATATACAATATAGATAATAGATCTGCATTGGCACATGTGTTCAATAAATATGAATATTAGCATACAAAAAAACACTTTATGAGAAGAAGGGGGGATATCAGAAAGATGGTGGAATGGGAAACCCCAGACCCTCCTTCTTTCACAGATATGGATTTAACAACAATACAGGGACCAATTGCCTTTGTGAGAAATGCAGAAGCCAGGTAAGAGGTTTCTATACCTCAGGCAAGCTAGAAGCCAATCACATTGAAGCCCGGGAGGAACATTCATGACATTCACTCATCAGAACCCCACCTCTTGGCACAGAGCAGCATTAGTGGGAAGGAACCCTGGACTCCCAACTTCTCCCTGGAGAGGGAAAGGAATGGAGCGAATCAACATTCTGCCTTTTCTGGGTGCTGCCAGAGGGGCTGGTTTCTGTCTTGCCTAAACAATAAAGACAGGAATGGAGTGCAAAGTTGAAGGGTGTTGAGAATAAAAGCAATCAACATGGCTTGGTTTAGCACCAGAGTTTGCAGTACCACAGATAGACATTAGGTGGAGCTCCAGTACTGTGGCTTACTACAACAAGTGCGAGGCTGAAGTATTGCAGACAGACACCAGGGGAGCTCTTGGGTAGAAACACACAAACCTCTTCAATTAGGAAATCACACATACAAACGGAGAAAGGCACATCCCCAGAAAAGGCTTCAGAGGTTTCCAGAAGCTCCAGAAGCTCCAGAGGCTTTGGTTGGGGAAAGTTCTCCCTGTAGGAAACCAGACTACAAAGACGAAGAGGCAGCTGAGTGTTCAAATTCCAAAGAGCCACAGAAGATAACAAGACATACAAGAAAACAAGGAAACACGGCCTATTCAAACAAATTAAATCTCCAGAAATTGACCCTAAAGAAACATAGATACGTGGATTATCGCACAAAGAATTCAAAATAACCATCATAAAGATATTCAACGAATTAAAAGAGCACAAATAGACAACTAAATGAAATCAGGAAAACGATGCATGAACAAAGTGAGAATAGCAACAAAGATACAGAAACTATAAAGAAGAAATGAACAGAAATTCTAGAGCTGAAGAATATGGTAACTGCATTGAAAAATTCACTAGAAGGACCCCACAGCTGACTTGACCAGGCAGAAGAAAGAATCAGTGAACTCGAATACAATACTTTTGAAATTATCAAGGAAGGGGAGCAAAAAGAAAAAAGAATTAAGGAAAGTTAAAACAGCCTAAGGGATTTATGGGACACCATCAAGAGGAACAACATACGGATTATGTGAGTCTGAGAATAAGAAAGAAAGAAAGGGGCAGAGAGCTTATTTGAAGAAAAAATGGCATAAAACTTCCCAAATCTGAGGAGAAAAATGGACGTACAAATTCAAGAAGCTCAAAAAACTCCAACTAGGACACATCTAAAGAGACCTACATTGAGATGTCATAATTAAACTGTCAAAAGTCACAGACAAACAGAGAATCTTGAAAGCAGCAAGAGAAAAAGTGGCTTGTCACATACAAGGGAGCTCCATTAGCTTGTCAGCCAATTTCTCAGCAGAACTTTGCAGGCTAGAAGGGAGCAGAATGATATATTCAAAGAGCTGGGGAAAAAACCTGCCAACCAAGAATACTATTCCCAGCAAAACTGTCCTTCAAAATTAAGGGGAAATTAAGACTTCTGCAAATAAATGAAAGCTGAGGTAGTTCATCACCACTAGACCTACTCTACAAGAAATGCTGAAGGAAATCCTTCAAAGTGAAGCAAAAGGATGATAAACAGCAACATAACTCTCTGATAAAGGCAAACATATAGGCAAATATAGAATCTTGTAGTATTGCAATGCAGGTGTGTAAGTCAATTTTAAATCTGGTGTGAAGTTTTCAAAAGAAAAGCATAAAAATAAATATAAATCTATGTTAATGGTACATGATATAAAAAGAGGTAATTTGTGTCATCAATAACATGAAATGGGAGGTAGAGATGTAAAGAACTAGAGTTTTTGTATGCAATTGAAGTTAAGTTGTTATCTGTTTAAAATAGATTATTTTAACTTTGAGATGTTTTGTGTAGTTGCATTGGTAATCACAAAGAAAATATCTATGAAATATACCCAAAGGGAAATGAGAAGAGAATCAAAATATATAACTACAAAAAATCAACAAAAGACAAAAGATGGCAGCATGGGAAGAAAGGATAAATCAAAAAAGCTCCAAGACATAGAAAAAAATTTTAATAGCAGTAGTGAGTCTCTCTATATTAGTAATTAGTTTAAATATAAATGGATTAAACACCCTAATTAAAATATAGATTGGCCAAATGGATTAAAAAATAAGATCCAACTATATGCTGTCTACAAGAGGCTCACTTTAGATCTAAGGACATACATAGGCTAAAAGTGAAAGGTTGGAAAAAGATATTCTGCACAAATGGGAACCTAAAGAGAGTAGGAGTGACCATACTTATATTAGACAAAATAGATTTTAAGACCAAAAAAATGTCACAAGAGACAAAGGACATCATGTAGTGATAAAAGGGTCAATTCACCAGGAAGATACAACAACTATAAATACATATGCACCTAACATTTGAGCTCCCAAATATATGAAGCAAACATTGAAGAACTGAAGGGAGAAATAGACAGAAACATAGTAATAATAGGAGCCTTCAATACCCCACTTTCAGTTATGGATAGAACAACCAGACAGAAGATCAGAGGACTTGATCAACATTGTAGACCTATTGGACATAAGAGACATATACAGAACACTCCACCCGACAGCAGTATAATATACAATCTTCTCACGCACACATAGAACATTCTCCAAGTTAGACCACATATTAGGCCACAAACAAGTGTTAATAAATTTAAGAAGATTAAAATCATACAATGTATCTTCTCTGACCATACTGGAATGAAACCAAACATTAATTGCAGAAAGAAAACAGGAAAATCCACGAATATGTGGAAATTAAACAACTCATTCTTAAACAACCCATGGGTCAAAGAAGAAATCACAAGGGAATTTGGAAATATCTTGAGACAAATGAAAACAAAAACACAACATACCAAACTTACGGGATGCAGTGAAAGCAAAACTAAGAGGTAAGATTATACGGTAAACCCATTAAAAAAAAAAAAAAAAAAGAAAAATCTCAACTCAACAACCTAACTTTGTACCACAAGGAACTAGAAAAGAAGAACAAACTCAACCCAAAATTAGCAGAAGGAAGGAAATAGTAAAGATTAGAGCAGAGATCAATGCAATAGATAATAGAAAAGCAGTACAAAAAATCAACAAAACCAAGAATTAATTTTTGTAAAAGATCAACAAAATCAAAACAGACATAGCTGAACTAAGAAAAAAAAGATAAAAGACTCAAATAACTAAAATTAGAAATGAAAGGGAATGTTACAACTAATTTCAGAGAAACAAAAAAAGATTATAAAAGACTAGTATGAACAATTATACACCAACAAATTGGATAACCTAGAAGAAATGGATAAATTCCTAGAAACATACCAAGACTGGATCATGAAGAAATAAAAAATCTGAACAGACCTATAATAAGTAAGGAGACAGAAGCAGTAATCAAAAACCTCTCAAAAAAGCCCAGAACCACATGGCACCACTGGAGAATGCTACCAAACATTTAAAGAGGAATTACCACCACACCCACCTCCAAAAAACTGAAGAGGAGGAAACACTTCCAAACTCATTCTATGAGGCCAGCATTACTCTCATATCAAAACCAGACAAAGACACAAGAAAGCTACAGACCAATATCCCCGATGAACGTCGATGCAAAAACCCTCAACAAAATCTAGCAAATCAAATTCAACAGCAAGTTAGGATCATACACAATGACCAAATGGGATTTATACCTGGAATGCAAAGATGATTCAACATATGAAAATCAAAGTAATACACCACATTAACAAAACGAAGGACAAAAACCACGTGATCATCTCAGTTGAGGCAGAAAGAGCATTTGACAAAATTCAAATTCCTTTCATGATAAAAACACTCAACAAACTAGGAATAGAAGGAAACTACTTCAACATAATAAAAGCTATATATGAAAAGCCAACAACTAACATCATACTCAAAGGTGAAAGACTGGAAGATTTTCCTCTAAGATCAGGAACAAAGCAAGGATGCCCATTCCAGACACTACTCTTCAACATACTACCAGAGGATCAATTAGACAAGATAAAAAAATAAAAGGCATCCAAATTGGAAAAGAAGAAGTAAAATTATCTCTATTCTCAAATGACTTGACCTTGTGTGTAGAAAGCCCTAAAGATGACACACATACACACACATTTTACAACTAATAAATTAGTTCAGCAAATTTGAAAGATAGAAAATCAACACACGATAATTGGTTGCATTTCTATAAACTAACAATGGCCAATCAAAAAAGGAAATTTTTTTAAAATCTCAAATGGATTTTAAAAAAAGCATCAAAAAGGATAAAATACTTAGGAATAAACTTAATCAAGGAGGTGAAAGACTTTTACAGTGAAAACTACAAAACATTGCTAAAAGAAATCAAAGAATGGGGAGGGAGGAGGGCGAAAGAAATGATTAGGCACATGTGTGAGGTGATGGATTGTAATTAGTAATTGGGTGGTGAACATGAGAACATGACCTAATCTATGCAGAAATAGAAGTATAATGATGTACACCTGAAATATTTACAATATTATAAACCAATGTTACTGCAATAAAAAAAAAAGAAATCAAAGAAGACACAAATAAATGGAAAGACGTTCCATGCTCGTGGATTGAAAGACTTAATATTATTAAAATGTCCATATCACCCAAAGCAATCTACAGATTCTATGCAATTCCTATCAAAATCCCAATGGCACTTTTTTGAAGAAATAGAAAAAAACATTCTAAAATTCATATGGAATCTCAAGGGACCCGGAATAGCCAAAACAATCTTGAAAAAGAACAAAGTTGGGGACTTTACACTTCCTGATTTCAAAACATACTACAGAGCAACAGTAATCAAGACAGTGTGGTACTGGCATAAAGATAGATATATAGACAAATGAATAGAATAGAGAGACCAGAAATAAACCCTTCCATATACAGCCAAATGATTTTTGACAAGGGTGCCAAGACCACTTAATGGGGAAAGGACAGTCTCTGCAACAAATGTTGGGGAAACTGGATATGCACATGCAAAAGAATGAATTTGGACCCTTACCTTACAACATATACAAAAATTGACTAAACATGGATTAAAGACCTAAATGTAAGAACTAAAACTATAAAACTCCTGGAGGAAAACATAGGGGAAAATCTTCATGACATTGAATTTGGCAATGATTTTTCGGGATATGACACTAAAAGCCAAGGCAACAAAAGCAAAAATAGACGAGTGGGACTACATCAAACCTTAAAACTTCTGCACGTCAAGAAAACAATCAGCAGAGTGAAAAATCAACCTATGGAATGGGAGAAAACATTTGCAAATCATAAATCTAAGAAGGGGTTAATATCTAGAATATATAAGAAACTTCTACAACTCAACAGCAACAACATAAATAATCTGATTGGAAATGGGCAAAGGACTTGAATAAACAAATCTCCAAAGAAGATATACAAATGGCCAACAAGTATATGAAAAGATGCTCAACATCACGAAGCCTGAGAGAAATGCAAATCAAAACTGCAATGGGATATCACCTCACATCCTCTAGGATGGCCACTATTAAAACAACAGAAAACTACATCAAACTAAAAAGCTTCTGCACAGCAAAGGAAACCATCAAGAAAACGAAAAGACAACCTAACAATTGGGAGAAGATATTTGCAAACCGTACTTCTGATAAGGGCGTAATCTCCAAAATATATAAAGAACTCATGCATCTCACCAACAAAAAAACGACCAACCCAATTAAAAAATGGGCAAAAGATCTGAACAGACATTTCTCCAAAGAAGATACACAGATGGCCAACAGACACATGAAAAGATGTTCAAAATCACTAACTATCAGGGAAATGCAAATCAAAACTACAATGAGATATCACCTCACCCCCATCAGAATGGCTATAATTAACCAGACAGGAAACAACATGTGTTGGAGAGGATGTGGAGAGAAGGGAACTCTCATACACTGCTGGTGGGAGTGCAAACTGGTGCAGCCACTATGGAAAACAGTATGGAGATTCCTCAAAAAATCAAGGATAGAAGTACCGTATGATCCAGCTATTCCACTGTTGGGTATTTATCCAAAGAACTTGAAAACACCAATGTGTAAAGGTACATGCACCCCTGTGTTCATTGCAGCGTTATTCACAATAGCCAAGACTTGGAAGCAACCTAAGTGCCCATCAAGGGACGAATGGATAAAAATGTGGTATATATACACAATGGAATACTACTCAGCCATAAGAAACAATGAAATCCAGCCATTTGTGACAACATGGATGGACATTGAGGGTATAATGCAAAGTGAAATAAGTCAGAGGGAGAAGGTCAAATACCGTATGATTTCCTTCATTAAGTAGTAGATAATAACAACAATAAACAAACACATAGAGACAGAGATTGGATTGGTGGTTACCAGAGGGGAAGGGGGGAGGGAAGAGGGTGAAAGGGATAATTCGGTACATGTGTGTGGTGATGGCTTGTAATTAGTATTTTGGTGGTGAACATGATGTAATCTATGCAGAAATAGAAGTACAATGATGTACACCTGAAATTTTTACACCTGAAATTTTTACAATGTTATAAACCAATGTTACTGCAATAAACAAAAAATTTAAAAAACACAAAATAAAATAAAAAAACAATAAAATAAAATAAAATGCAAACTATGAAAGATATTTCACTAGGAAATTGAGAGGCATATAATTATCTATTTAACTGTCTGAGAACATCATTAAAATCGGAATTTATAGATTAACATAAAATAGTAAAATCATAGGTTTTAATCATTCATAAGGTTTCTCTGTTCTACATGCACTTTGTGTGATCAGAATAAAATGTTTCAGGTACATATTTGAACTAATTCACAAAAAAAAAAAAAACAGCAGAAAATAACAAGTGCCGACTAGGATGTGGAGAAACTGGAACTGTGTGCACCGTGCGTGGGAATGGAAAATGGAAAATAGCATGGCGGTTTCTCAAAAACTTAAAAATAGTGCTATTATATGATCCAGCAATCCCAATGTATATATCCAAAAGAACTCAAAGCAGGATCACGAAGAGATGTTTCCACACTCATGGTCATCGCAGCATTATTCCCAATAGACAAGAGATGGAAACAACCCAAATGTCCACTGACAGATGAATGGATAAAGAAAATGTGGTATGTCCACACAACAACATGTTATTCAGCCTTAAAAAAGAAGGAAATCTCATCACATGCCATGACATGGATGAACCTCAAGGACATTATGCTAAGCAAAATAAGCCACCAGCAAAAGGACGAATACTATACCATTCCACTCATATTACTATCTAAAGTAGTCAAAATCATAGAAACAAAAGGTAAAGTGGGGGTACCAAGGACTAGGGAGAGGGGGAATTAGAGTGTAGTGGGTACAGAGATTCAGTTTTGCAAGATGAAAAAAGCTCTAGTGATCTGTTGCACAGCAATGTAAATATACTTAACACTATGGAACTGGACACTTAAAAATGGTTAAGATGGTAAATTTAGGGAGAGAAGTCAAGATGGCGGCGTAGGCAGACCCTGAGCTCACCTCCTCCTGCAGACAAAGCCAATTTACAACTACTTGTGGAAAAATTACCCCTGAGACAGAACTGAAAACTGGATAAGAGGAACTCCTGCAACAACGGACAATCCCAATTGAGGTGGAAGAGGCAGAAACTCCCTTCTGGAGAGAAAAAACGCAGCCTTCACAAGCCGCCAGCTTCACGGCCACCGGGGAGCAGCCCAAAGGTACGCAGCCTCCCTGGAGGCATGGGGCACTGAGCCAGGGAGCTCCCCCGCTGTAGGCATTTTGTGGACCCAGCACAATCGAGACCAGTGGCATAATATCTGACTTTGCCTGCTACTAAAACACTGGGGAGTACCCCCAGAAAAGCTGGTTCACAAAGAAATTAAAACTGGCTCTTAAAGGGCCCACACGCAAACTCACCCGTTTCAGAAAGCATTCTAAAATCACCAGAAAGAAAGGTGCATAGTGCTTTGCTGAAAAGAGACTCACCTGATAGGCCCTGTGTGCATCTTGGTGAGAGGTGAGACCTCTCCAGGGACTGGGACATTGGCAGCAGCCATTGTTGTGGCCTGGTGTAGGCGTGCTGACACAGACGCCATTGGAGTTCTCCCAGAGGCCTGCTAGCCCAGGGTCTGCCCAACCCACTAGAGCACCGATTTAATCCAGCTCAGCCAGGGCAGGCAGCCCACCCTAGAGACTGGCCCCACCCAACAACAAGCCCTCAGGCAACTTGTGGGCCTGCATAGATTGGTGACTGGATTCTCTGCAGCCTGGCAACTGAGCCCACTTCAGAGGGGCAGGGCGTTCACAAGCAGCGGGTGGAGAGTGTGGGGCAGTGGTGGAGTGTGTGGGGCTCCCGCTGTGGAGAAACTGGGTCCACTTCGGGAGGTGGGGGCACACACACGGGGCAGGACTGTGTTGACTGTGTGTGTGGACCTGTGGGCGGCAGGGCTTGTCAGCTGCAGAAGACTTGTGCCTCTCAAAGACCCACATAGGGGGTTTGTCCCACCTTCCAAAGTTTGAAACAATTGGGTGCTCCTGTAATAATAAAGGCCTCCTGTATAATAAAGGCCATATATGACAAACCCACAGCTAATATCATCCTCAATGGTGAAAAACTAAAAGCTATCCCTCTAAGAACAGGAACCAGACAAGGATGCCCACTGTCACCACTCCCACTTAACATAGTACTGGAAGTCCTAGCCAGAGCAATCAGGCAACAGAAAGAAATAAAAGGGATCCAAATTGGAAAGGAAGAAGTGAAACTGTCACTATTTGCACATGACATGATTTTATATGTAGAAAACCCTAAAGAATCCACCAGAAAACTTTTAGAAGTAATAAACGAATTCGGTAAAGTTGCAGGATAAAAAGTCAACATACAAAAATCAGTTGCATTTCTATACACTAACAACGAAATAGCAGAAAGAGAAATTAAGAATACAATCCCATTTACAATTGCAACAAAAAGAATAAAATACCTAGGAATAAACTTAACCAAAGAGGTGAAAGAGCTGTACACGGAAAACTATAAAACATTGCTGAAAGAAATTGAAGAAGACACAAAGAAATGGAAAGATATTCCATGCTCTTGGATTGGAAGAATTAACATAGTTAAGATGTCCATACTTCCTAAAGCAATCTGTAGATTCAATGCAATCCCTATCAAAGTTCCAACAACATTTTTCACAGAAATAGAACAAAGAATCCTAAAATTTATATGGAACAACAAAAGACCCCGAATAGCTAAAGGAATCCTGAGAAAAAAGAACAAAGCTGGAGGTATCATACTCCCTGATTTCAAAATATACTACAAAGCTATAGTAACCAAAACAGCATGGTACTGGCACAAAAACAGACACACAGATCAATGGAATAGAATCAAAAGCCCAGAAATAAACCCACACATCTATGGACAGCTAATCTTCGACAAAGGAGCCGTGAACATACAATGGAGAAAAGACAGTCGCTTCAACAAATGGTGTTGGGAAAACTGGATAGCCATATGCAAAAAAAATGAAAGTAGACCCTTACCTTACACCATACACAAAAATTAACTCCAAATGGATTAAAGACTTGAATGTAAGACCTGAAACTATGAAACTTCTAGAAGAAAACATAGGCAGTACGCTCTTCGACATCAGTCTTAGCAACATATTTTCAAGCACCATGTCTGACCGGGCAAGAGAAACAATAGAAAAAATAAACAAATGGGACTACATCAAACTAAAAAGCTTCTGCACAACAAAGGAAACCATCAACAAAACAAAAAGACAACCTAACAACTGGGAGAAGATATTTGCAAACCATACATCTGATAAGGGGTTAATCTCTAAAATATATAAAGAACTCATGCATCTCAACAACAAAAAAAACTAACAACCCAATTAAAAAATGGGGAAAAGAACAGACATTTCTCCAAAGAAGATACACAGATGGCCAACAGACACATGAAAAGATGTTCAAAATCATTAACTATCAGGGAAATGCAAATCCAAACTACAATGAAATATCACCTCATTCCCATCAGAATGGCTATAATTAACAAGACAGGAAACAACATGTGTTGGAGAGGATGTGGAGAGAAGGGAACTCTCATACACTGCTGGTGGGAGTGCAAACTGGGGCAGCCTCTATGGAAAACAGTATGCAGATTCCTCAAAAAATTAAGGATAGAACTACCATATGATCCAGCTATTCCACTGCTGGGTATTTATCCAAAGAACTTGAAAACACCAATGTGTAAAGATACACACACCCCTGTGTTCATTGCAGCATTATTCACAATGGCCAAGACTTGGAAGCAACCTAAGTGCCCATCAAGGGACGAATGGATAAAGAAGATGGGGTATATATACACAATGGAATACTACTCAGCCATAAGAAACAATGAAATCCAGCCATTTGTGACAACATGGATGGACATTGAGGGTATAATGCAAAGTGAAATAAGTCAGAGGGAGAAGGTCAAATACCGTATGATTTCCTTCATTAAGTAGTAGATAATAACAACAATAAACAAACACATAGAGACAGAGATTGGATTGGTGGTTACCAGAAGGGAAGGGGGGAGGGAGGAGGGCGAAAGGGATAATTCGGCTCGTGTGTGTGGTGATGGGTTGTAATTAGTATTTGGGTGGAGAACATGATGTAATCTATGCAGAAATAGAAGTATAATGATGTACACCTGAAATTTATACAATGTTGTAAACCAATGTTGCTGTTAACAAAAAATTTAAAATAAAAAAATAAAAATAAAAACATAAAATAAAAATAAAAATAAAAGATGGTAAACTTAATGTTATGGGGTTTTTTACCACAATAAAGAAAAAAGAACCCACACAAACACAAAAAAAACTTTAAGACGAATGAGTGAAGCCAGACAACAGTCATTGCATGACTCTATATGAAATTCAAGAACCAGCAAAACCAGTCTATGGTGATAGAAATCAGATTGGTGGTTGCTGATGGGGCCAGAGATTGAATGAGAAGGAGTGAGAAGGAACCTTCTATGTCCTGGGGTGGTGATTACACCGGTGTATTCAGACATAAGAAACTTAAAAGTTCAGTGAGCCACGCATAATACTTGTGCAGTAGTATGTAAGTCATATCTCAAAAAAAATTTAAAACAACACCATAAAGCATGTCACGGAATTTGACACAAAATATCAAAAGTGAACAAGAAAGGCAAACCAAACCACAGGAGCAGGCAAGTTGCAAAGAGCAGTAAGTCAGGTTCAAGGACCTTAGGGGCTTTAAAGAGAAACTAAATGCTTCCCCTAAAGGAAGGAATGGCAGAAATGATGCTAGATGAATTCCGAGATTAGGTCATAAAAAGTCGTGCATTCCTGCTCTGTTCTCTTGCGAGTTGTGGGATTTGGTGCTTACAGACCACTGGAAATCCTGACTGCTTCAGCTCCCCAGTTCACTGCCAGCTCTCAGAGAATCAGGAATATTCAAGACTTACAGAAACCCACCACCAGTGACCACAGCTGCCTGTGATTTGCAGGTGACTGACAGAAGGGTGTGGGGTCCACTGCAAAACCTCACATTTGCCATCCACTGATGCCCACACATCTGCTCCTCTCCTTTTCCAGAGGAGCAATCATGCCTCTCCCTCTCATTCACCTTCCAAATCTAATACAAGCACCTCTCCTCTGTAGAACCTAATCCAGAGCAAATCTGGCAAGGAGTTCTGGAAAATGTGGTTCCCAGGCTTTCAGGCCCTCCAATAAAGAGCAGAACAGAGAAAGAATGGAGATAAATGCCAACTGCAAAAACACCAGTATTGCTGTTTTTTAAATTAGTATTTATTTGATTGCTGGTGAAGTTGAATGTTTTCCCTAGACTTGCTTACTGTGTTTTCCATTTTGTGGTAAACAAGGAAGAAGCTGTTGTTTCAACACAGTTCCATTTCTGTAGGCGGGGGAAAAAAGCCCATGTAGGTGTAGACTTGTGTTTTATTTATATCTCAGGTGCCCCTGCCGAAAACAGCTTAGGCTGATTCCTCAAGCTAGTGACAGTCACCGCGGTTCCCGCAACAACCAAGCCCACTGATGAGGAGGAGAATCACTGCTCCTGGTCACTGAACCATTACCAGGAGCCAGTGCCCCCCATGCTATCACATGGCATGCATTTTACAGATGAGCAGGACAGATCTGATATTTTGTAAGTACTTCCATGTGCATTTCCCTCTCACAGTAGTCTAGTTCCCTCCAGTGCAGCTCTGTTTCCTTCAAAGCTGGAGACTGAGGCTTGTTGCCTGAGGAGATGGCTGGAGAGATTCCAGCTAGAACAGAGGAGACCATCTGCTCAGAAGAGGGCTGAGGTTAGGAAAGTCCCTACAGAAGGAAAGAAGGGAATGCCTCCCCTTATGATTTGGTGAGGGTGGCCATAAAAAGGGGGAGAAGGCCAAGAGTTGAGATGCCAGGGTTCTGGCACACCCACTCCCTGGGGTCAAAACTCTGGGGTGGCGCGGCAACGGAGTATAGAAACCCGGGTATGTTTAGAGATTCCTAGAGCAGAAGGGATCATAGCCTGGCTTCCTAGGGTGTCCAGGAGGTCACACACCTCACCGAGGGGCCAGGTCCAACCTGGCTTCTGAGCAATAGATCAGAGATAGTGGAAGAATTGAATATCTCCAGAAACTGGTGACTATGGTTAACCCTGAGGAAGGTAATATCTGGGAACCTTATGAAGGAGACTTTGAATCCTGTGAATTCTGAACCCCGTGGATGCCCATGGTAGATGAATTACCAAAATGTCCACAATTCTTTACAGCTTCCCTGTATCCACGCCCTTTGCAATCTGATTTTGCAGCTGTTCCCATCAGAGGCAAAGTCTGTATTCCATCCCTTGACTCTGCTCTGATCTCCTGACTTGCTTTGGCCAAAAGAATGTGGTAGAAGTGACATTGCACCTTGCAACTTCTGCTCTCTCTCAGAACTGCCTGTCTCATGTGAACAAGCCCAGACTAGCCTCCTGGAGAGTGAGAGACCCATGGAGGAGAGCTGAGGTGGCCCAGGTGACAGTCAACCAAGGCCAGTAGCAGAGTTACCTAGCCAACCTGCTGCTAATCTCAAATGCATGAGCAATCCCAGTCAAACCAGCTGAGAAGAGACACAGAGCTGAGCCCAGACAAAATCATCAACCCAGAGAATCACAAACTAAAGAAAAGGTTATTGTCTTAAACCACAGCCTTTTGGGCTGGTTTGTTATACAGCAATAGCTCACCATTACAATGCCTTACCTATTAAAATAACTAAAATTAATTTTTCTTGAGAAGAAAAGAAATAGCTGAGAAAGGAATCCACACAGATAAGCATGTGATTCAGAAGTTCCCCTGGAAGGATGACCTGGAGGTGCTGAGGGTCTGTTGGAACTTTCTAGGCCTGTGGTCAATTCAAAGAGGCTCCAATACCTGGGTCTCCTCAACTGGAGAACAAGTAGAAGGAGCAATGGTATTTAGCAGTGGTGCCGATGCAAGGTCCCAGATGGCCGGACAGGACCAGCCACCTCAGCAGACCCAGTGCAAAGTGCTGAGGGACCAGGCCAGATCGCTTCCTCCTGGCAGACCGCAGACCCCGAGACAGTACACCAAAGCCCACCATCCTGCGCCAGAAAGAATCTTCAGCTTCCTCTGCACCCAGGACCACCCAGAGTAGGAAGGAGGGAAGGAAGCACTGAAACTTGATCTTCCTCTTTTTTTTCTGGAAAATACCAAGTTAACCTAAAAAAGAATGACGGTAGCTTGTACAGTGCTTACTCCACCCTACACAAGCAATCATATTTTTATTCCTGTTTTACAGACCACTGATTGCTTTAAGTAACTTCTCTTTGAGCCTCTATTTTTCCCCTCTGTAAAATGGGGCTAATCATAGGACCCACCTCACGACTTTGTTTAGAGTTTCAACGAGATAATACCTATAAGCACCCAGCACATTGTAAAGATTTAGTAACTGCAGGCAATTATTATTATCATACCCAGGTCTCCTCTAAGTCAGGGTCAGGCTGGTTTAACTCCTGAGTCTTGGAGCTCCTGGGTACAGCTCAGCCTCTGAACCAAGAATTCTCTGATCCACCAGGCAAGATGCTTGGCTCTCAATCAGCTCATTCCATCTCCTGCCCATCTGGGTCCCTGCCCCAGGCCCTCCTGAGATCCAGATTCTGTTCATCACACCTTGGGTCCTCCAGGGTGGTCACCCCAGGAGAGGCCCTGGTAGGACCCAGGTGTGGGGTCAGACCTGGATGTTCCGTCACTGACTGGCTGCGACTTGGAGCACCACTTTGCTTCTCTGAGCTGGTTTCCTCAATTGTAAAATGTGAATCAAAATTCCTAGTCATGCAGTCCACAAATACTTTTGAGTGTCTACTATGTGTTAGGCACTATGCTAGAAAATCATATATCTAAACCCCCCAGGATCAAATATGTTTGAAAAATATTGATTTTCTACCAGGCTTCCAAAAGGGAGCCCCTCAGCAGGGATCATGAAAGGCAGGGCACGCAGATAGAAAATAGATGAGAAGGCATCCCAGAGCTGCGGGGAGGGGGCTGGTCCAGCTCCACAGACAAGGTACCCAAGACATTTCCCAAAGTCCATGTGACAACATGGAAGGGGAACTGAGAAGGGGAGAGGGAGGACAAGGGCTGTGGGGCACGGGGCCTTATTCCAGGCTCCTGTGTCCTCCCTGCTGTCTCAAGTTCCCAAACTCGCCCCCCGCTGGGACTTTCTGAGTCATCACCTCCTCCCACTGCCTCTTCGCCATGAGTTCTCCGTTTCTCATTACACGCTCGCAGGCTTCATCTTCATGAATTTTTTTCCTTTTTTTTAACAGCTTTATTGAGGTACAATTGACATATAATAAATTGTACATATTTAACATGTACAATTTGTTACATTTGGGGGGCACTGGATATGTTTCACACTTGTGACTCAACACCAAAATCAAGATGATAAACATTTACAACACTCCCAACAATATCCTTGTGATTCATTGTTTCCACTCCTCCTCCCCCTCAGGCAACCACTTATGTGCTTTTTGTCACCAAAGATTAGTTTGCATTTTCTAGAACTTTATACAACAGAGATCATACAGTAGGTACTCCTTTTTGTCTGGTTTCTTTTACTCAGCACAATTATTTTGAGATTCATTCATGTTTTTATACATATCAATAGTTCGTTTCTTTTCATTTCTATCCACTGTATGGATAAGCCAGTTTGTTGTTCCATTCACTTGTTGACAGACATTCGAGTTGTTTGCATTTCGAGGCTATTACAAATAAAGCTTCTATGGACATTCATGTACAAGCTTGTGTGTGGACATATGCTTTCATTTCTCTTGGGAAAATACCTAAGAAGAAAATGACTGGAACATATGGTAGGTGTATGTTTAACTTTTTAAGACACTGCCAAACTGTTTTTCCAGATGGTTGTACCATTTTACATTTTCATCTGCAGTGTACAGGGATGACATTTCCTCCATATCCTCACCGACACATGGTATGGTCACTCTTTTATTTTAGTCCTTCTACTGGGTGCGTAGTAAGATCTCACTGTGGTTTTCATTTGCATTTCCCTCATGTGTATTGATGTTGAACATCTTTCACATGGATCCTCTTTGAAGTGACTGTTCAACTCCCATTTTTAAATTGTGTTCCTTTTATTGAGTTTTGAGAGTTCTTTACATATTCTGGTTACAAACCTTTTATTGGATATATGCTGTGCAAAGATTTTCTCCTACTCTGTGGCTTGTCTTTTCATTCTTTTACAAGTGTCTTTTGAACAGCACAAGTTCTTAATTCTTATGAAGTCCAATTTATCAACTTGTTCTTTTATGGATCATGATTTTGGTGTCATGTCTAAATGTACAGTAGAATTCACTAGCGAAGCTATCTGGGCTTGGAGTTTTCTTTGTGGGAAGGTTTTTAATACAAATTAAATGTTTTAAATAGATAATAGGGTTACTCACGTTATCCATTTCTTCTTGAGGTAACTTTGGTAGTTTGTGTTTTTCAAGGAATTTGTCCATGTTGTCAAAGTTATATAGCCGTGAACTTGTTCATAATATTCCCTTATTATCCTTTTAATACACTGATGTCACCTCTCTCTTTCCTGATATTAGTAATCTCTCACTCTCTCTCTCTCTCGCTGTTCAGTATGGCTAGAGGTTTATCAATTTTAATGATTTTCTCAAAGATTTTATTCTCATTGATTTGCTCTATTGTTTTTTGTGTTCTATTTTATTGATTTTCACTCAGATCTTTGTAGTTTCCTTTCTTTTACTTACTTTGGGTTTAATTTGCTCTTTTTTCCAGTTTCTTAAGGTGGAAAACATAAGATCAGATCACTTAAGTCCTAATATTGGCATTTAGCTATAAATTTTCCCCTGCTTTAATGGCATCCCACAAATTTTAATGTTGTGTTTTCATTTTCATTCAAGTCGAAATACTTTCTAATTTCCCTTTTATTTTGTCTTTGACTCATGTGTTATTTAGAAGTGTATTATTTAGATTTCAAATATCCAGCGTTTTCTAGGCATCTGTCACTTATTGATTCCAATTTAATTCCACTGTAGTCAAAGATTATGCTTTTCACTACTTCAGTTCTTTTAAACTTATCGAGAGTTTATATGACTCAGAATATGCTCTATCTTGGTAAATGTTTCTTGTGCATTTGAAAAGAACTGTAGATCCTGTTATTTGAGGGTATAGTACTCTACAAATGTCAATTAAGCTTAGTTCATAGCATTTTTCGAGTCTTCTGTATTCTTTCTGATTTCCTGATTACTTGTTCTATTGACTATTGAAAGAAGGATATTGAAATCTCAAACTGTGGATTTATCTATTTCTCCCTACAGTTCTATTGGTTTTTGATTCATGTAATTTGAATTTCTGTTATTAGGTACATAAATGTTTGGGATTTGTATGTCTTCTTGATTCATTTACTCCTTTATCACTATGAAATGACATTCTTTATTCCTGGAGATATTCTTTGCTCTGAAATCTATTTTATCCGATGTTAATATAGCCACTCCAGTTTCCTTTTGATTAATGTTGGTATGCTATATCTTTTTCCATCATTTTCCTTTTAACTCTCACCTTTATATATATTTGCGCCTTTATATTTAAAGTGCGTTTCTTGTAGGCCACACATAGTTGGGTCTTTCTTTTTTATTCAATCTTACAATCTCTTAGGATAAAATTTTACTTAGGATATTTAGACCATTTACATTAAAGTAATTTTTAATATGATTAGGTTTAAATCTATTACCCTCCTATTTGTTCTTTGTTCCCTTTTTCTCTTTTTCTCTCTTCTTTTGGTAATTGAATATTTTTATAATGCTATTTTATCTCCTTTATTGACTTATTAGCTATAACTCTTTATTTTGTAGTTTAGTGGTTGTTTGAGGATTTATAGTACAGTCCCTATCCTCGGGTTCTGCATCCGTGGATTCAACCAACTGCAGATGAAAGGCCTACGATGGTTGTGTCCATACTGAACATGTACAGACTATTTTTCTTGACATTATTCCCTAAACGACATAGTATAACAACTATTTACATAGTATTTACACTGTATTAGGTATTATAAGCAATCTAAAGATGATTTAAAGCATACAGGAGAATGTGTGTAAGTTATATGCAAATACTGCACCATTTTATGTAAGGAACTTATGCGTCCCTGGATTTTGGTATCTGTGAGGGGTCCTGGAACCAATCCCCCGAGGATGCCAAGGGACGACTGAATACATCTTTAATTTATCACCCTCTACCTTTAAGTGATATCATATCATTTCTCATATAGTGTAAGAACCTTAAGATTGTATACTAACATTCCCCCCCACCCCGCCTTTATTCTGTTGTTGTCTTAACTTTACTTTTACACGTGTTATAAGCCTCATGATAGAATACTATTATTTTTTACCGTTTTGAGATTTTGCTTTTCAGATTTGCTAGGTGGGACCAGAGCACTTCTATCTGGGTAGTCTACCCATTTCCCTGTCAATCATGAGGTTTTCCAGGGGGCAGGTGGGAACAGGTGCTATTCTCAGCCCTGTGCTGTGTGATGGGCACTGTTCAGTGCATGTGTATGAGGAAACTACCTGAGGCCAGGGAAAGAACCATCAGAAAGGATGGGAGAGAACAGACCTGACCGACTCAAATAATGGTATTTGGAGGTGGGAGTCGCCGAACTTCTTGGAACTAAGGACACTATGGGCAAGAGGAAGCCCTGGAGTTTAACCTGGGGCATCACTTGGTCACAACTGTGAGGCAGCACTTAGTGGCCATATCACACATGCCTGGCTGAAGACGAGCAGGAAAAGACATTAGAATTCCACAATCCTTCCCCAGATCCTCCTAGAAGGGAATGTTTGCTTCACCTCCCTCCTCCCTACCTCACTCGCAACTGAGAAACACCATAATATACTGCAAACTCATGTCTTGGAGTGAGACCGAGTTATGCACAAGGCCTGATGGGAGCACAAACCGAGGGAAACTCAGGGCACAAAGCTGATGACCTTGTGTTGAGCAGAACCCTAAGTCACTGATCTGAGTTCAAATCCTGGCTATGGCACCTACTGAACACATGGTTCACCTCGGGTTTCTTCACCTCTCTGAGCATTACTTTCCTCATCTCAAAGATGGAGATAGTAATAGCATTCACCTCATGAGGTTCTTGGAGGAGGTACTTGTGATCATGTTCATAACCCAGGTGTAGAAGAACTTCCTTGGGTGGCCTCAGCCCTCTTTCTCTGTGCCCAGTCTGAGGCCAAACTCAACAGATCAACCTATCCCCAAAATAGACCCACTTCACAACGCATCAACAAGCGTTGCAGTTTGTTGAAGGAGTCACAGGAGGCAGGGAGGGTGTTTACACTGAACACCACATCACATAAACTTTATGTGATACATTGGAGGGTTAAGAGCAGGGACTGGAAAAACGGGGTTTGAACTGAGGCTCTGTCACGTTCCTTTTGGTTGATGTATTAGTTTGCTAAGGCTCCCACAACAAGGCTTTAGTTAGTTTGCCACAGGCTGCTGGCTTAAGCAGAGAAATTAATTTTCTCATAATTCTGGAGGCTAGAAGTCTAAGATGAAGGTGTCAGCAGGCTTGGTTTCTCCTGAGGCCTCTCTCCTTGCCTTGTAGATGGCCGTCTTCTCCTTATGTCTTCACATGGTCTTTCTCTGTGTGTGTTTGTGTCTGAACCTCCTCTTCCTATAAGGACACAAGTCATATTGGATTAGGACCCACCCATGTGACCTCACTTTAACTTAATTACCTATTTAAAGACCCTGTCTCTAAATGCAATGACATTCTGAGGTAGTGGGTATTAGGACTTCAACGTATGAATTTGGGGGTGAGGGGAACAATTCAGCCTAATAAACAGTGATCCCGGGAAGGTTGCCTAACCTTTCTGGGCTCTCAGTGTCTTCTGCTGTAAAATGAAGATGATGCAGCCCACCTCATCGCAGTGTTAAGAGGAATAAATGAGATAATACATGCAGTGCCTGGCATGTGTGAGCACTCAAGTGCCGTCTATCATTGTAAGTTCTCCCTTTGATAGCTCTGTTCCCTCTCTCCAGCAAGCTGCCTCATCTGCTCGTTCACTTCCCTCTCCAACAACACCCTTTGAGTGTCCTGAGCCATTCTTCTCGGCCAGCTAATGACTGGTTTATATTAAGCTTGCCTCTTAGAGCACCAAGTCCTTCCTGCCCAACCCCAAGCCTTTCTTCCCCTGTCGTAGGAGCCTCTGAGCAAAGCAACAGGCATGAGTGGCAGGTGCAGCAGCCCAAGGGCCCCGTGCTGGTGGCAGAAGGTGAGATGCTCCTACTGAGGTGTACTTTAGTCGGCTCCTGCCTTGATGACATGATAAAATGGGTCAAGGCGAGCAATCAGGACCAGCAGGAAATTTATAACTTCAAACACAGCATCTTCCCCGGGGTGACGCCCCTGATCCAGAGGACGTTGGAGCCACTTAATTGTGACTATTCCATCTATATCCACATTGTCACCAGGGAGCATGCTGGAACCTACCACTCTGTGAGGTTTGACGGCTTGAGTGAGCACTCAGAAAACAAGCTGGATGAGGGCACCTCATGCTTATGAAGGGTGAGTATCAGCCACGCAGCTCACAGCACCCTGCTCTGCTCTATCTCCCTGCATTAGTCGCCTTTATCCACAGTCACGTGTGTGTGGCGAGGGGTTCATTTTAACTTGATGCAAGTGTTTCCGGATGGCTTCTCTGACTCCTTCTGAGCTGTGACAGGTGCCTTCACTGCGGTCCTGCAGTCCTCTGGGTTTCCAACCTCAGGGGGATTTTCTGGACCATCTCCACCACCAGACTGGAAGCTTGCTCAGGGCAGGACATTTGTGTGTCTTGCTGAGCTTCATTTTCCCCGATTCTAGCATCAGCACACAGTATGTGCTGAGAACTTCTTTACTGAGTGAATCAGCTAGTGAGTAATGAGGGAATGTGGAAGGGAGTGGGTGAGTGAAGAAATCGGGGGGAAGGGAGGGAAGATATGAGGGAGGAAATGAATGGACGATGGAGGGAGAGCTGGAATACAAGAAACTCTCTTTGGCTTCAGGAGCTGGGGACTCAGAGCCAGACCTCTGGATCATCCAGCCCCAGGAGCTGGTGCTGACGACCACCGGAGACACTGTCTTCCTGAACTGCACAGTGCTTGGAGATGGTCCCCCCAGACCCATAAGGTGGTTTTGGGGGGCTGGTCTGAGCTGGGAGGCCATTTACAACTTTGAAGGCATCTCCCACCCCAACGTGACAGCAGTCCGGGCCTCCAACAGCGATTTTAGCATTCTTCTGCGAGGCGTCTCCACTGAGTATGCAGGCACTTACTACTGCGTAAAGTTTCAGAGAAAACTCAACAGGCAATACCTGTCCATACAGGGCACCAGGCTGAGAGTGAAAGGTGAGACGTATGGTCTAGGAGGTGTTGGGAGAGAGGGGGAGGTGGTCCACAAGGAACTTTTCACTATGTCCAAAAAAAAAAGCCAACTCTTCTCAGCCTCCAAGTCTTTATATAAGCTGTTCCTTCTGCCCCGGAATGCTTTCTCCTTTTCTTTGGAGAACTCCTACTCATCCTTCAAGGCCCAACACAAATAACCCTCCCCTGTGAAACCTTCTCCTTCTCCCAGGCAGAGTTCATTTCTCCTCCTTCTGGGCTCCCCCTTCTGGGATCCCCCTTCTGGGCTCCCCAGAACATTTTATAGATCAATAATGATTCAACAAACATCTATTGCATGCCTGCTGACTGCCCTGCACTGCACTAGGTGCTGCAAATACGGCAAAGAGTCAGACAGGTCTACCCCAGAGATGCTCAAGCAGGTCTAACAAGTCCTTCATAGTTACAGGGTTTGACTTCTAGCCCCCATTCCAGGTAGAAACCGGCAGACTCATCTTGGTGACCCCAGCTCCTAGCACGGAGCTCAGAAAGTGGCAGGAGAGAAAGAAAAGGGGAATGTGAGACCACCTCTCTCCTTTGCAGCAAAGCCCACTTCTCCCCAAGAGACAGAGTTCATCAATGAACGTGCAGCCAGGATATTTCCATCAGGTGAGTGTACCCACCTCCAGTGGAGTTAACCAGTCCCCCACAGGCAAAGGGGGCAAAGACGGCTTGTCCGTGGGACGGGAGCAGTCCCAAACTTCTAGGGCCCATCTGCCACCAAGACAGTTCCCAGGACTCCATGTCAACTGCAGAACTGGGAGCCCCGAGAACCATGTTAAAGCTCAATCAAAGAAAGGGCTTTCTAACAGCCAGTGCTAACTGTTCAGTGGGCGGTCTTGCTTGAGAGGTAGTGAGCTCCCCGTGATTTAGTGCGAGGATGCTGTGAAACTGTGCATAATAGTGCTGAAGAACAAGGCTTTGTAGCCAGGCCTCCCGGCCTCAGCCCCTTTCTAGCTGTGTGATTGTGGGCAGGTGGCCTTGCTCCTTGAATCTCTGGTGTCCTCCTTTAAGAACTGGGGGAGAAAGGGAATAAGAATCTGAGAGCCTGCCTCACGGGGTTGTGTGCAGATCCAATGAGATCCCAGAACTGTGCCTGCCACATCACCTTCTACACTCAGGGGCACTGGGTAATGGGGGGAGGGATAGAGGTGGCCAGGTTAGCCCCCCGATGCTCACCCTGCTCCCACCTTCCTGAGAGCCAGACCACCCGGTCCTATCATTTCTCTGACACACAGGGCCCTGAGCAAATCCCTTCCCCTCTCTGGGTCTGTCTTCTCGTCTATACAAATTGGATAGATACCCTACCTCACAAGATTAGTCTGAGGATTATATTAGGCAATTAGGAAATGCTTAGCTCAGCATTTGGGGCAGAGAGTTGAGCAGCCAAGAAGTGTAAGCAGTTTTCTACTATTATGAAAGGTCAGGGATGCTGTCAAGATGATTAAAGGTACAAGTAGGATACGGGGCAAAGCCTCTTCAGCCCACGACAGAGGTAGGGGAGGTCTTTGGTCTCTCGCTGTGTAGAAAGGATGTGGCCCCAGAGGTTATACAGCAGCTGGGCCCGACCTCGCCACGGGGGCACTGAGGTGTGGGCTGTTGGGGGCTCGCTAGGGGTCCTCCCTGAGCTCTCCCCTGTGTCCCCCAGGCCTCCTGTCTGTGCTCAAACTTGTGGTCCTGGGGCTGAAGGCAGTGACCTTGGCTGCACTCCTGCTGGCCCTGGCTGTCCGCTGGAGGAGCTCTCAGCAAGAAGACTTCAAGACCCCAGGCCCAGCAGAGCTGTGCTCATCTTAGCACGGGGCATGGGGCATGGGTGAGGGGCCAGCCCCAGAGTGGGTCCTCTGAGTTGGAGAGGGGCCAGGGCTCCCCAGCCATTTCTCTGCCTCCAATCCCAGCCTCCAGATACCCCCAGGCCTCACGACGACCTCCGGGATCCCTGCGCCTGTGTTCGGTTTGCCTAGTGAAGTTCCCCACTTGGCACCATGCTCCCCTCTGGTGTGTCTTCTTCTCTTTGTCCTTCAAGGCCTTTCCCGGTCTCTCCTCAAGCCCTTTGCCCCTGCTGCAGCCCCTTCTGGCGTGCCTGCCCCCTTTCTCCGCATCTCCACATTTTCTTTTTTTTTTTTTTTTTTTTTTTTTTTTTTTTGTGAGGAGATCAGCCCTGAGCTAACATCCGCCAATCCTCCTCCTTTTTTGCTGAGGAAGACGGCCCTGGGCTAACATCGGTGCCTATCTTCCTCCACTTTATATGGGACGCCGCCACAGCATGGCTTACCAAGCAGTGCGTCGGTGCGCGCCCGGGATCCGAACCAGCGAACCCCGGGCCGCCGCAGCGGAGCGCGCGCACTTAACCGCTTGCGCCACCGGGCCGGCCCCTCCACATTTTCTTATCCTTCAAGATCCAATTCAGAGTCCTTCCCAGAAGGTTTCCCTGAGCATCTCTAAGCTCACCCAGCCAGACACCCTGTGTCCCTCCATTTACATCCTTCTCTCCCCCTTTCCTGCCTTCTCTCCTTCCCCACGGTGGCTGGCTCAGGTGTCTGTAGTAGTTAGAATGCAGGTTTGGCCACTTCAACAAAACTCTTAAATAACAGTGGCTTAACCCACAAGAAAATTGATTTCTCTAGTAATATCCAAGCATAAGCAGACCAGGCAACATGGGGACTCCCTGGTATTGAGTCCCAGGATTCCCAGATCTTGTTGCTATCAGGTCCACATCCGAGGCAGCAAGACCAAGAAAGAAGGCAGTGAAGGGCAGCGTGACCCTCGCCTTCAAGGGCACAGCTAGGAATTTGCCCACATCACCTCTAATTGGCTGAATGTGGTCACGTTGTCACACCTAGCTGCAAAGAAGGCTGGGAAATGTAGTCTTTAGTCTGGCAGCAATGTGCCCAGCTGAAGTTTGTCACTAGAGAACCAGACGGTAGATAGCAGTAGATAACCAGTGATCTCCACTGCAGTGGCATAGAGGCAGCCTCTTACCTGCTCTGTGCGACACCTGACTTCAATTCCCAGCTGAAACGGCCCCTCTTTGTACAACCACCTCCACGAGGACAGTGTAACGGAGGGTAGTAGTTCTCAAGAAGAGGAGATTCCCCCCAACCACCACCACCAGGGGACATTTGGCAATGTCCAGAGACATTTTTGGTTGTCACAACTTGGGGAGTGCTATCGCCCTCTAGTGGGTAGAGGTCAGGACGCTGCTAAACACTAGAAGGCCGCCCACGACAGTCGTCTGGCTCAAAGCATCAGCAGTGCCCGAGCTGAGGAGCCCTGGCGTAGGGAAAGCCTGCACTGGCTGCAGTGAGACACGCCTGACCTCTAGTCCTGAAGACCCCGCTCCCTCCCCGTGCGCCCTTAGTGATTAGTCAGCCACTTCACCTCTCGGAACATCGGTGGTAACAGCATGGACTTCCCTGCGTTGTATAAGAACCAGTTCAGTTCATTTACTGAGCGCTTACTATGTGCTGGGTGCTCTGTGTACCCTCAGAACACATGAACTCCCTTTTCTCTTTCCATGTGCGCATTTATTAGCACCTGCTGTGTGCAAAAGTGGATTCGTCTGGATGTTTTTGTTATAATAAACAGAAACACAGCTTGAACAGCTTGAACTAAGCCAAAGGGGACATTAATTTAGTCTGAGATGTGAATAAATCATTGAATTACCAGACATTAGAAGAAAGGGCGGATATGGTAAACTGAATAACGCCTCCCCCACAAAAGATATCCACGGCCTAATCCCTGGAACCCGTGAATGTTACCTTATACGGCAAAACAGGACTTTGCAGATGTGATTAAGGATCTTGAGATGGGGAGGTTATCCTGGATTATCCAGGTGGGCTCTAAATGCAATCACAAGTGTCCTGATGAGGGGGAGACAGAGGTAGATTTGACACAGAAGAGGAGAAAGCAGTGTGACCACAAAGGCAGAGATGGGAGTGATGCGGCCACAAGTTAAAGAATGCTGGCAGCCATGAGAAGCTGGAGGAGGCAAGGAACAGAGTCTCCCCCGAGCCTCCGGAGGGAGCATGGCCGCCGACACCTTGATTTCAGCCCAGCGATGCTGATTTCAGACTTCTGGCCTCCAGAACTATGACGGAATAAATTTCTGTTGTTTTAATCTGCTGGGTTTGTGGTAATTTGTTACAGCAGCCACAGGAAACTAATAGCAGGAAAGCCTGGAACTGGGCCTCCAAAATAACTGGAGATTGTTCCTTGCTCAGCCCCTGAGAACCTCCTCACGTTGCAGGGCCCTGCATGATCTGGTCCCTGTCATCCCCCTGATCTCTTCTCCCACCACCACCCCTTAAACTGACTGCCCTCTGTCACCCACCTGGGCCTTGAGCACACCAAGTTCCCTACTTCATCCAAGTCTCTGCTTAACAGTTTCTTTCAAGAGGCTTCGCTGGACCATTGCATCCACCATGACATCTTCATCCCTCTCTGTTCCCTCACAGGGAAGTGAGGGATGTTTTCTAAGTTTTTCCAAGAAGTTTTCTTCACAGCACTTACTGCGGCTACCTGAAATAAATGTGTGTGTGTGTGTGTGTGTGTGTGTGTGTGTGTTTATTTCCTTGATGGTTGTTAGCTATCCCCACTAAAATTTGAGCTCACTGAGAGCAGAATCCTAACTTTTCACCATTGTAGCCTCTTTCATTGGGTCATAAAAAGTGGTTGAAGGCAGACAATGTGCCAGGCACTAATCCGTGTGCTGCGAATAAAACAGAAAAGTCTGCCCTCTCAGAGCTCACCTCCTACTGTGGGAAGAGACAATGAGCGAGTAAACATAGCTAAGTCATAGGTCACATGGTTGTGAGTGCTGAGGGAATAATAAGACAGTGATGGGGGATGGAAGGTGCCAGATATAGGAAGAGGTGATGCTATTTTATTTAGGGTGGTCAGAAGAGGCCTCACTGATTAAGTGACATTAGAGCAGAGACCTGAAGGAAGTAAGGGAGAAAATCTTGCAGATATCTGGGGGAAGAGCTTAATAGGCACAAGGAACAGATGGTGCAAAGGCCCTGAGGCAGGACTGTACTTGACATGGCACAGGAACTGCAAGCACCAAGCAGAGTGCTTGGCACATGTTAGACCCCTGTAAACATCTGAGGGGGAGTACAGGGGAGAGGTGAAGTTCATGGTCTTGGGAAACTGACTGCTCCAGTTCAAATTCCAGTTCTCCTATTCATCTCTTGGGTGACTTTGCTTATCTCAGCACGTCTTGGTTTCCTTATCTGTAAGTTGGTAATAACATGCGCACCTCCCTTCTGAGGCACTTTTAAGGCTGGAATGCATGGGTGCATGTAAAGCCTTATCTGTGCCTGGCACCTGGGAAGCACCAAATAATTGTTATGACGTGTTGATGGAATAAGCTGCAGTCACCGTCCTTCACATGGCAGAGAGCGTGGCAGCCCACAGTGCCTGGGCCCCTCATCTTGTGACGTCAGCCACCAGAGGGCCCTGACTCTCCTCAGATTCTATTGGAAAATCCTAGGGAAAGACATTAATGTAGCTTATAGGGACGTGGCGGGAGTGAGAGGTACCAGTCCCCACAAGAAGTGAAGGTGCTGGCAAATGAAACAAAAGGTGGATAATTCAGGGCCCCCGGGGAAAACCTGCTATTGACAGATGAAAAGAGTGGGGAATGAACCGGCATCAAAGGTCCTGCATCCAGCCCCTCCCCTGCTCTGGGGCCTGGGGCGCTGCACAGGCAAGATGACGGACCAAAGACAGAGAAGAGGCCAGGCCAGGGGGCGGCCCAAGCTCCCACCAGGGCCAACAGGCCAGTCTTGGCTCATCTCGCTTGGGCCTGGGGATCTGAGGCAGGAGGTGAGCGGCTGTACTCCAGGCCTCCCCGAATCGGAGCATCTGTGTGTCTCCCTCCTCTTCTTCTGTTCTCTCCTCTCCTGCTGCTCTTCTCTATCGCTTTTCTCCCCCTCCCATGGTTCTTGCCCCTCTCCTCCTCCTTCCCCAAGGAGACCCTGGCAAGGCTGCCCAGGGCCCAGCCTGCATGGCAGCTCCTGTGAGAGAGACGGGTCTGTTCACATCTCTCCGTGGGCCTCCCACTTCCTCCTGCAGATAAAGCCCAGAGCTGGAGGAAGAGGAGGGACAGACAGCACTCAGCAGGGAACTCTTGTATCCTGACACCCGGAGGATGGCAGCCTGGAGGGTCCACTGTTGGGGGGAGTGAAAAGGGGCGCCAGGCCTGGTCAAGTATGCTCCACCACCACCCACAAGACGCACACTCGCACAGCTCAGAGGGCAGCTGTGCGTCTTTGGGCTGGGGGCGAGGGGGTGCCAGGCCTAGTCAAGCATGGTCTTATACATTTCTAAACTCTACCTAAATGGCACTATATAATGGTACTTTACTACACATATCATTCCCAACCTTGCTTTTTTGGCTCAACATTTGAAATTTAACCAGGTTGGTTACCTGTAGCTCTAATTCATTCGTCTTCACAGCTGTATAGTATTCCATTGTGTAACTCTATCATATCTGTGAATTCTAGTGATGATTGGAGACTTAAGTCTTCCAGTTTATCACTGTCACACACAGACAATTTCAATGTGTCTCTTGTGCATGCGTACAAGCATTTACTGAGGGTATATGCCCACAAGTAGAGCTGGAAAGTTATATAGGTTTTGTGCTTCTTCAACTAGGTTTCCAAATTGTGTTCCCGTACCTTTTAGCCCACCTTCACTCCCACCAGACACGGGACAATTCCTGTTGCCTTACATCCACGCCAATGCTTCATATCATCAGACTTGTACAATGTTTTGCCAGTTGGATGGGGCCGAAGGGCACTTGATTGCAGTTTTCATTGGGTCTCACTGCTGACTAGTGCAGCTAAGCATCTTTCCACACACAGATTGGCAGTATTGGTATATTGTCATTATTATCATTAGTTGGCTTGGAGAAGCTGTAAAAAGAGAGAGAAATAGTCCCAACTTTGCTGAGGCAGTGGTGGTAGGGAGAAGTAAGAGGTGATTCTATGGATAGAAGGCTCTGGAAGGTTTGAATATCAATTGAAAAATCAGTAGGCTGCTCCACCTAGCAGCTCTCCCTGAGCCACTAAGCTATAGGAGGTCTAGTGCTTGGGGGCCTAAGGGGAGATCAGAGGAGACGCTGGCCCTGGGGATGCACAACCCCCACCCAAATGACATCACTATTAGTGGGGGGACAGCAGAGGGGGTGCCAAAGGAAGGTGGAGTTGGAGAGGTGGTGGAGGGTGGGAGTAAAGCGTGGGACTGGGGTGAGGCTAGGGTGGGAACCAAGCTGGGGATGAGACTGGAGGGAGGCTGGGGAAGTGGGGTGCATGTAATACTGCAGGTGAGATTGGGGTGAAAGTGGGGCTTGGTGGGTTAGGAGGTGGTGGTGGTGGGTCTTCGAGGTAGGGGTGAGGCTGGAGGTGGTAGTGGTGGTAAGACTGGGGGATGGGGCTGGGGTTGGGGGTGGGGCTGGAGGTAGGAAGGGGGGACTGGAGCTGGCCTTCAGCAGCCCCCCCAGACCCAGGTTTGTTCAGGACATTTAGATGTATTATGAAAATGTAGTTTCAAGTTCACACCCTCACATCCCCTTCCAATCAAACTGCTGCCATAAACACCTCTAGTCAGATAATCCAGAGCCAGATATGGGAATTGTCCAGCACAGTCCTTTAGGCCAAGGAGAGACAGGGTTGTGTAGTGGTTAGGAACGCAGGCTTGGAGCCATGAGGCCTGGGTTCAGAATCATTTAGGAGTCCAGGTTTCCCCTCTGTAAAATGGAAATGATAATAATAGAACTCACTACATCAAGTTGTCACGAGGATGAATGTGTTAGTGTATTTAAAGCTCTTTTAAGCGTGTCTGAGACATAGTAAATGCTCAATAAACATGAGCTGCCAGGTAACGTTACAGGGGAGGGATGCCCTAAGGCCTCTGGAAGAGGAGTCAGGGGTCCTCTGGCCTGAGAAAAGGCTTTCCTGTGGCACAAAAGTGAAGAGAGAGTGATTCTGGGTTCAGGGACTCAAATACCAGCCAAGGAGAGGGATCTTGGGAACCTAGTTACCCACAGATCTTTAAGCTGGGCAAGTTGTCGTCAGCATCCCGGATGGAAAGACCTTGCTGGGCACCGAGCATGAGCATGGTCCAGAGTGAGCCTCCAGGCCTCTGGACTCTCTGGGAAGTTGGGGGGCATTTCCGGTTGACACAGAGATGACGGGGGCCAGGACTGGAAACAGGGCTGGTGCTGAGGGCACTTGCAACAGAAAGGAGAGTCTCAAACCACAAAGAATGGTCCTCCTCCCACACGACTTGCCAGGACCTGCTGGAAACCTGCTTATAGTAACCTGAACCTAGACCCTGATTCATTTGACATATAAACTTACAGTATTTTTTTGCCCGGTTTTAATGTACACCAAATTTCCCAGGAATGCAATTACTGTGTCAATCAAGGGAAGACTGAAATTTGTGTTGTTCATAACTTTATTAAGAGGGGTTTTTTTTACCATTTTAAAAAATTATGTCACCACAGCAACACACTTACAGTATTCCAATCGCTCACAAAACAACCACGTACATAGAGGTAAGCATCTAACTGCTTCATTTTGTCCTATATTGTACTTATACCTGAGGATTGAAATACAGGTCATTTTATTCCAAATTAATTTCCCTATGTGTCCAGTTAGAGCACAATGTTGATTTTTTTAATGTGTGTAGGTCAGTTTTATTATCTCTGAATTCCATCTAAGGCAGTAAAGGGTGATACAAAATGTTTGTTACGAAAAAGCAGGTCTGGGTCTGGAAGGTTGTGAACATTTGGCTGGCCCACCTCCTCCTCCACTGTGTTGAGATGTAGGCCCTGAGGCCCAGAGAGGGCAAGAGGCCTGCCCACATGACCCAGCTTGTGAAGGGAAAGCCTAGCCCACAATCTTGATGAACACTAAGGGCAGTGGCTTTGCAGCCACCTCACTTTAGGACTCTGTATTTGCCGGTCTGAGGGCCCAGGCCATTTCTCCTTGCCACAAAGGCATCTGTTTTACAGAAAATAAAAATTTTTATGTATTGAAATTAGGTCACCCCATAGTCAGCTCAACACCCCTCAGGGGTCCAGGTACCTGCCCTGCATCCTTGTTCTCAGATTCTGATCCCTGCATTTCTCACCTGGATCCGCAGATACTCCAGGTTTCATTCATTCACTCCTTCATTAACTCAGCAAAGAGTCATTAAGTGGCTATTTAATGCCGAGGACTGCCAGTCACAGGAGATAAAATGACAGCCAGCATTTGCTGAGGGCTCACTAAGCCTCAAGCATTGCTCTCAGTTCACCCTGAATCCTCACACACTCCTCTGAGGGAGGGCCTGTTAGGAGCTCCAGTTACCCCAGGAAACTGAAGCTTAGAGGGAGAATCTGCCCAAGATCCCACAAGCAGTAATATCTGGGCTTCAACCCCAGCCTGAGTCCAGAGAGCATGCTCTCAAGCCATACTGTGCTGGAGACAGCGCAGCCCCTGCTGTCACAGGGATGGTGGCCCTGGGGGAAAGTGGACACTTAACATGGCGTCACAGGGCATGCACGGAGACTGTCTGATGGAGCCTGGGGACGAAGAGAGGCCTCCTTGAGGAGCAGACGCCTAAACTGAGGCCGGAAAGATGAGCAGAAGCTGACAAAGGGAAGCGGAAGAGAAGTGCATCCCAGGCAGGGGGGCAGGAGGCAAGAGGGCGAAGAAGCCGAGGGCCTAAACCACAGGATTGTGTCTGAGAAGGCGCCCTTCGAGCAGAGGTCTCCGGAGAGTGAGGGAGCATCTTGCCCCGGCGAGGGAGAGGTGCTCCAGGAAAGGGAGCCGCGGGTGAAAGGCTCTGATGCACGTGCACGCCCGGCGCCCTCCAGGCACAGCAAGGCGGGCAGTGCGCGGGGCAGAGGCAGCTAGCGAGCAGCAGCCTAGGAGAGGAGATGGAGGGCTGGCCACGTCACACGGGTCTTGCAGGGACTTTGGCTTTCAAGCGGAGTGAGATGGGGAGCCACAGAAGGGCTGGGAGAGAGGAGTAACCAGTTGTGCAGGTCTGGTTTTTTCCCCTAGAATGTGAGCAACCAGTGGGCAGGGACTTGGTTTTGCTCGCTGCGATCCCCAGCCCTGGAACAGTACCCGGCCCTTGAGAGCACTCAGTGAGTATCTGAACAAGCGAATAACGAATGAATAAATGACGAAATGAGGGGATGGGTCAGTGAATAATTGTGACTCTGACCCATTTCGGGATCCCTCATTCCTCAGGCAGGTGGAAGACCGGCCCCGCCCCTCCTCCTCTGCGCGGCTCCCTCCTCCGCCGTCAGGCTGCGGGTCCGCGCCGCAGCCGCCAGAGGGCGCGGAGCGGCGGCGTTTCCCGCACGGAGGGCTTTGCGTGAGGCACCGCGCGGGGCGGGGCCTGCGGGCGGGCGCCGCTCGGCTGGGTCCGGTCGACCCGCGGGCGGAACGCGACAGCCGGGCCGAGGCTGTGCGGTGGCGGCCGGAGCGGTTTGGGTGGCGCACGGGGCGAAGATGGCGGCGGAGCGGCAGGAGGCGCTGAGGGAGTTCGTGGCGGTGACGGGCGCCGAGGAGGACCGGGCCCGCTTCTTCCTCGAGTCGGCCGGCTGGGACCTGCAGGTAGCGCCGCGAGGCGGGCCGCGTCGGGCGGGCCGGGGGCCGCGGGCGCCTGGCGCCACAAGCCCGTGTGGCCGAAGCGCACCGTCATCCACCGGGCCGCGGCCCGAGCCAGGCCTCGGTCCCGGGGCCGCTGGCCGCGCGTCGCCCCGGGCTCGGGCGTGGGAACACGCGGTCGGCCCCGGCCCGCCCCGCCGGGCCCCGGCTTCCCCTTGTGCCCGCCCGCTCGCGGCTCAGCGGGGCTCGGGCACCGCCGCAGCCCGCGTGGAGAGGGGGGCGGGGGCGTGGCGGCCGCGCCGGCCGGAGCTGGCCGGGCTGGGGCGGCTGGGGACGCGGTCGTCGTTGCCGTTGCCGCAGCCGCGCCGGGGGTGGAGGGAGAGGCCCGGCCCCGCCTACCTAATTGCGGAGAAGCTCCCTCGGCGGGTGGCGCCGGGTAGGAGGCTGTTCTCTCTCCTAGTTAAACGTCTGTAAAATGGGGGTCTCGAGCTTATTGGCCAGTTCACGGGCACGTGTTAAGTATTCGTTAAACACTTCTTGATTATTTAGGAATACATTAGGATGAGCTGCACGGGGCAGGGGTTTTTGTAAACTGTTGATTCCCCGGTGCCTAACGATGCCTGGCACCTCATGGACACTCAGTAATTAATGGTAGAAAAAAGTGCACCAATGTTGGTGGCCGGCCTACATCTTACGTAGATGATGATGGTGATGAGTGTTTGCTGAGTACCTGCCGTGAGCCACCTGGTGCTGTTCTAGCTGCTCTGCATGACTTAAGTCATTTAACTTTTGCATTTTCCAGCTGAGGTTTATGGAGGTTAAGTAACTTGCTCAAGGCCTCCCCAGCTACCAAATGGAAGAGAGAGCATTAGAACTCAGTTCTGTCTGATTCCAGAGCCCAAGCTCTTAACCACCATGTGCCAGGCACCTTGCATATGATGATTCATTTAATTCTGGCAACACTGTGAGGTAAAGAAGGCTAGCCCTGTTGTATACAGATGAGGACTTGGAAGATCGGAGGGCAAGTTATATGCCCAAGGTCACATAGTAAGTAATGAGGTTGGGATTTGAACTGGATCTGCTGACTGCACCATTTAATTTGCTTCCCAAAGGTAAAAGAGTTAGGTAGAGCATCACACCTGTACGGACACACAGTGTGAAGCCCCTGTGCTGGGCAGAAATACAAAAAGCAGCTTCTGCCTGAAAGACCAGGAAGCTCACAGTGTTACAGTTGGCAGGTCTTCAGTTCCAGTCTCCTCATGCTATAGGTGGGGAAACTGAGTCTCGTGCATGTGACATGACTTGCCTGGCAGGGCCAGTACCTGAATGTGGGCCCCCCCCCCAAGTGCCAGTTGATTGTGTGTCCCGCAACAGCTCACTGCCTCTAAGTCTAGTGACCTTGAGGACAGGAGCCATGTCTTTTGTATCTCTCTAGACCTCAGTGCTATTTCTTATTTCTTAAGTGCTTAGTAAATATCTATCCATTGAGTTGGTGAAAGAAACACAATCGCAAATTGGCCAAAAAACTCCCATATTCCTTCTGTATGTAGAGCTAGACATGACTGTGTGTAAATGTTATTGGATCCTCTCATCCCATTGTGCAGGGTTGAGTGGGACTGGTGTCCCCATTGCACAGATTAGGAAACTGGGCCTCAGAGAGAAAGTAAAAGTAGCGATCTGGACTTACCTCACACTTCCTGGCTCCTAGCTATCACATAAGAGCTGAGAGTAAGGGCCTAAGCAGACTGTCTGGGAAGGAGCCTAGCTCTGCTCCTTACTAACTGTGTAACCTGGGGCAATTTTCTTAACCTTTCAGTGCTTCTGTATCAGCTACAAAATGAGACAATAATAGTGCTGAGTACCTAGGGTGCTTTGAGGATTAAATGAATGAACGCATGTAGAGTTACGCTCAGAACAATGTGGCAAATAAATACTCAATAAATGTACACTGCTTTTACTAGATCACATTTCCTAATGAGAATGAGGAGTGTCTCCATCTCAACTTTCCTTCTTGCTTTCTTTTCCCCTTAGTAGGTGAAATTTGTTTTGGGAGATATGAAGACTAGTAGTTGGGCTGTTACCTTTGGGTCTGATTTTCTATAGCCCCCAGGTACAGACCGCCTTGTAAGTGTGCGCCATATCTTGGTGTCTTTACTCCTTTGTGCTCAAAAGAGATTTGTGTTAGATGAAGGCCCATTTAAGGATCCCAGGTTACTGCCTCTGTGTTTCAGATCGCCTTAGCGAGCTTTTATGAGGATGGAGGGGACGAAGACATTGTGACCATTTCACAGGCAATCCCCGGTTCAGTGTCCAGAGGCACAGCTGCCAGGTAAGGGCCAACTTCAATTATTGCTACATGGTTGTGCTGTCAGCAGTGATGAGGCACTATTTCCTGACTTGACAGAGAGTTCAGACCTAGGGATGTGGACCAGTGGGTTTGAGTGAGAAGGTTAGACTGACTGGCGGGTAGTAGTTCCTTGCAAGACTCGTTCCTTCCCTGTAGAGATAGGCATGACACACTCCGGTAGAGGCTCTTACCTGAGTGTGGTTTATGGTCCAATCCTGAGGCAAAACCACAGAACCTACTTTTTAGATGTCTGAGGGTCTTTTATTTATGAAATGTGAGGAGTGGCCTCTCCTCTAGAATTTTTTAAGTAGAAACCAAAGGACTTCCTTTGTGTCCTTTGAATATGATTAATGGTCCAATCCTGAAGGAAGCTACAGAACCTACTTTTAAGATGTTTGAGGGTCTTTTATTTATGAAATGTGGGAAGAGGACTCTCTTCCTCTTCGTGTTTTTAAGTAGATCCGAAAAGACTTCCTTTCAGGGGTGCTGTAGATGTAAAGGATTAGGCTAGATGGCTTTAGAAATGCTCTTTTGAAATTTGAGGATGCCCATTACCCTATTAAGAAGTCTTAGAGAAATTATACCTGTGTAACCCACCCTTTCCCAGATTGATTCTGGAGACCTTATTAGGTGAAACAGTGTTAACCTTTATGTTAACCATTTGCATCCCAGTCCCGGTCACCCTGGCTCCCAGGTTCCCGTGGCAGATCACTGCTGTGATCTGCAGAGTGGGACAGTGCTGGTCTTCCAGGAGACAGGCAGGGCCTCTTCCTAAAAAGGTGTTTGAACTACAACTCCCTTCTCTGCTTTAGCCTGATTTACTTCTACTCTCTTGTATATGTTTTCACCAGAAAAATTTATTTGGTTTTTAATTCAACCCCAGAATATAGATATAGTGTTTCTTTGCTAGTGAAGTGGTAAACTTTGTTTCTCTCTAAGGGCATCTGAGCTTTAAATTACATTTCCTCCCTTTGGAGAAGGAAGAAGGAACAGTAACCCCAGATCTATTGCTTCCTTACCTTCTTTCCCTACCTCCCTTTGCCAGAGAAGAGAGGTAGTAGGCAAGTGAGGTTTTAATTATTCACAGGTGCGAATCTGCGAGGTGTCGCTGATGGCACATCAGGATGTTACTGCCTGGGACGTGGTTGTTAGGGTAAGGGCTCTTCTTGCAGCCGCTGGTAGAGACAGCTGATTGCCTGGGATGTGAGCCTTTCACAGCCACCCCAGGTTACTGTGGAGTGTTGGCATGTCAGAAATACAGAGAGGGAGAAGTTGAAACTTAGCCGCTGATGTCAGTCATATGTTCAATCCTCTCTTCTCTAGTAGTCCCAAAGCCCTATCAAGGCAGTGATTTATTAGAGCATGGGTCTAGGAGCCTGACTGCCTATGTTCAAATCCCAGCTTTGCCACTTTGAAGCTTTGTGACCTTGGGCAGGTTACTCAACATCCCAGTCCCCCGATTTTCCTCACCTGTCAAATGGGAATGATAGCAGGGCCTACCACATGGGAGATTAAATGAGTTCGTACTTGCAAAGCACTTAGAACACAGTACATGTTAGCTGCTGCTATTGTCAGTTTATTATCATTATTAGCATCCATTCTCATCTTCCCCATTCTTATGTATTCCCTGTCTCATTCCACAGCAAGTATGTATATTTAAAAATAGACATAAAAGTAAAAGAATCGAGGAAATAGGGAAGTTTAATGTTAAGACTGAGGGGAGTAGAAGACTGAACACACATTCAGGCCTAAAGGCCTTGCTTTGTTGCTTTGGTTAAGCCTCAGACTTAGTACTGGGCTTAGGTAAAGCCAAGAAAAAGGGAGAAGGAGGGCACAGTTTGCTACATCGTGGTCCTTGTCCAGAAGGAAAACGCTGACTGCATTCTCAGGAAAAGCCGAGCTTGTGCTAGCACCTCAGAGGAATTCTCTCTGGGGCCTGCCTTCCCCACATTTGACCTGACTGTTGCAGGACACTTAGCCTGCTGGGCTCTCCCCGTCCCCCATGGTCATCTTCTCAAAGGTCCTTTCGTGTCATCACTGCTGCCGTGGAACAACACTCCCTTAATGAGTTCCTCCTTTGACTGTAGAACAGAAGTTCTTAGTGTGGAGGCCCTGAACCTCGAGGAGGAATCTGTGGAATGGATGTGAAAAGGTCCATAAATTACCTGAAATTGTAGGCAGAATTTTGTGTGTACGTTATATATTTTCTGGCAAAAAAATCCATAGGTTTTATTAGATTCTCAAAGGGCTATGGAACATAAAAAGGATAACCATTGCTGTAGGAGAAAGTCTCAACTCCTCAGTAATAACAGCTGTCATTTATCCAGCATTTACCAGGTGCCATGCACTGGATTAAGCCTTTACATATACATCTGTTTAGTCCTCGCTACAGCCCTGTGAGGTGGGTACTGTTGTTATCCCCATGTTACAGATGAATACACTGAAGCTGGGCATCTTCCCAAGATCACACAGCTAGTGAAACAGGGATTTAAGTGCAGACCTGTTTCTGCTTCCAGCATTCAGCTCTCAGCCAGAATGATATACTGCCTTGCCATGTGGACATTCAGGGTCCTCCAGAGTTTGCCCTGAACCTGCCATCCTATTCTTATCCCCTTTTCCTCATTTCTTAAATCTTTATTCCAACCAGACTGATTTCTTTGGTGTCTCAATTCTGCCTTATTTTTAGTTGTCCTGCTTTTGTTTGAGCCTTTCACCTGACTAGACTTGCCCTCTCTTTTGCTTTCTGCCTGTCCAGATCCCATGCGTCCTTCCAGGTTTAGTTCCATCCCCACATTTTCTTTTTTTTTTTTTTTTAATAATTTTATTTATTTATTTTTTCCCCCCAAACCCCTAGTAGATAGTTGTATGTCATAGTTGCACATCCTTCTAGTCGCTGCATGTGGGATGCGGCCTTAGCATGGCCGGAGAAGTGGTACGTCGGTACGCACCCAGATCCGAACCTGGGCCGCCACCAGCGGAGTGCGCGCACCCAACCACTAAGCCACCAGGCCGGCCCATCCTCACATTTTCTATTGAGCATGTTATCCCCAACCTGTAGGCAACACGCCACACTCCTATTCCTCAGAACTCCAGCTACAGCTGTAATCATTCACTTCTTTGACCCATATCTGTGTCCTGCTTGGTGACATCTCTCCTATGTTGTCTTGAACTCTTCTCCTGATATTTAACTTAAGTTTTTCTCCATAAGTAAACTGTAAGTGGTAGGGCTAGTATTTCAGGAGTGCCTACCATCTGTCTAGCTCTGCCAAATATTCTCACATATGTTCTCTTCTTATACTTGAACAACTTTGGAAGTAGATAGGGTACTCACCATTTCACAGGTCAGGATGCTGAGTTTTAGAAAGGTCGAGTAACTCTGAGCTGCTGTTATGGCAGATGCAAGCCCAAGTCTGTCTAAATCCAAAGCTGCTTCTGCCACATACTACCTCCTTGTCTAGCACATCCCACCCCTGTACCTAGCACAGGGTCGAGCAAAAAGTAGTGGTTTCACCCTTTTTTGTCTTCTTCATCCAGCAAAACTATACTTTCTTAGAATTTCAGGGACTGCCATTGTCTGATTCTCTAAAACTATGCTATCCAGTATGGTAGCCACTAGCCTCATATGGCTATTTAAATTAGTTAAAATTAAATAAAACAAACATTGTTATTCATTCACACTGACCACATTTCAAATGCTGAGTAGCCACATGCGACTAGTAGCTTCCGTGTTGGACAGATACGCAGTTATAGCATGTCCATCACCACAGAAAATGTGATCTGACACAGGACTTTTGTGCCACTTCAGAGTACCTGGGAGATAGAGTTTTGATGCTGAAAAATTGAAATTTCTGAGACATTTTGCCAATTTGTAGAGGACATGCGACAAACTATTCTGAAATTGGTAATGTCCCCAGAACATCCATGCCATAAGGTAACTCTCAGAGCATTACACTAGAGCAGTGGTTCTCAAACTTGAGCGTGTATTAGAATTATTTGAAGGGCTCCTTAAAACCAGATTGCTGGGGGCTGGCCCCGTGGCTTGGCGGTTGTGTGTGCACGCTCTGCTACTGGCAGCCCGGGTTTGGATCCCGGGCGCACACTGACGCACCGCTTCTCCGGCCATGCTGAAGCCGCATCCCACATACAGCAACTAGAAGGATGTGCAACTATGACATACAGCTATCTACTGGGGCTTTGGGGGGGGGGAGAAAAAGGAGGAGGGTTCGCAATAGATGTTAGCTCAGAGCCGATCTTCCTCAGCAAAAAGAGGAGGATTAGCACGGATATCAGCTCAGGGCTGATCTTCCTCACAAAAAAAAAAAAGAAAAAACAGATTGCTGGACGCTCCTTACAGAGTTTCTGATTCAAGAGGTCTAAGGCGGGACCTGAGGATTTGCATTGCTCACAGTTTCACAGGCAGTGCTGATGCTCCAATCCAAGGACTGACAGTTTGAGAACCACTGCTCAGGAGTAGTATTTGAAATGTGCTACACCACGCATTGTTACCCCGACTATTCACAGAAAGCCAATGAGGTTGGTGCTTTGATTGTCCCCATTTTCACATGAGAAAATGAAGGCTTAGAGAACTTCATTAGCATGCCCAAGGTCCCAGGGTGAGACGCTAAATTAAGATTGGAACCAGACATGTAGACACCAGAGTCTGTGTCACATACTGTCAAAGTGGATGAGGAGGCTTCTGTCTGCTTCTGCTGTAGGCTAGTCAAGAAAAGTATTTATTAGTGTTTAAGAAAAAAGCAGAGTTGTATGGGTGTGGTGAAGAGGACACACTAAAAATGGGTGTCAGTTTTGGAGAAAGAATCAAACTTATAGCCGGAGCAAGTAGTTTGTTCAAATAAGTGTACACGTGTATATCTGAAGGTGTTGAACAACAGAGAGATAGAGGACTCTTTCCATAAATGCTAGGCTGAGCAGCTGTAGAAAACTCCCCCTGGGAAGATTAATGAGTGGGATTAGCCTTTGAGGGCACTAGTACGGATCTTATCACTTGGATCCGTGTCTCACAGAGTATCAAGGAATGCCCAGGATGTTGCTCTCAGCTGACTCAAGCAGAGAATGTATTTGCTACATCGGTTGGTCTTTGTCCTCTCATTTCTAGTTGATGGAACCTCAAAGCCTGATCTATCCTCTGACTGTCTCCTTGAAATAAATCTGTGTTCAAGACTGAACTGGAACTTTCTTCCTAATAAAGAACTCCTTCTCTGTCTAGCCTCACTAAACCTGTATTACCCTTTTCCCCTATGTTATAGAGAAGCTACTTTTTTCCCCTAAGAAATACTGAAAACGTTTTTATAAATTGTGTGTCTCATGATCCTTAAAACACTGAGATTGTTCCTTGTGGACAAGTCTAAACTAGGAAAAAAGTGGCAGTGGAAGACAATGTCAAGAGGAGAGAGTTAACCCTTCTCACACCCATTTTTAGTGCACCCTCTCCGCCACACCCATACAACCCTGCTTTTTTCCTAAACACTAATAAATACTTTTCTTGACTAGCCTACAGCAGAAGCAGACAGAAGCCTCCTCACCAACATGTTCATTTCATTTTTACTTCTTGACGACTTATCCTTCCTCTAATGTGTTATTCTCACTAGTCTTTCTGTGTGTGCATATGCTGTTTTCCTGTAATGCCCTGCTGGTCCCCTTTCCCTGCCAGCCCCACCAACCTTCATCCAACCGACTGACTGTCCACCAGTTCTTCAACGCTCAGTCCAAATGTTGTGTTTTTCTGGGAGGCCTGTCTTGATGTTTCCCCATCCCCACCCCCAACTCAGACCAAGAGGCTCTGTGCTCACACGTCCCATGTGCTTCCCTCTGTCACAGCCCCTATTGCGTAATATTTAATGGATGGTTTCCTGGCCAAAGGGCCACTAGCCAGTAAGCAACTCAAGGGTAAGAACTGTGTCTGATCATCTTTATAGACCTAACATCCAATTCAGTGCCTGGCACACAGGCATTCCCTCAGTATTTAAAAATTAAATGATGAGAATAGCTATCCAGTAGTAAGTTTTTATGGTAGTGCAGACCCCATCCTGTTCCTTCACTCCCCCCAGGAGAGTTTAATTGGATTCTATTTTACTTCACAATAGCGCTTTTTAATTTATTCTCAGTCCTGTGTGACTTTGAAGAAATAAATGCCACATTATTTTGCATGTAAGTTTAGGTTAATCCTCTTCCACATAGGTCCTCTTCCTGCCCCACCCAAAAAATTTACCCCATGTCCTCAATTCCTTAGCAGCTGATGATGGGGGTTGCCTTTAACTCCCCTGAGATCATTTTGCTCCTTTCTGTGTCTCCAGTGATAATAGGGTGACATCTTTCAGAGACCTCATTCATGACCAAGACGAGGAAGAGGAGGAGGAGGAAGGCCAGAGGTGAGTCTTTGTTGCAGGCAGCACAATCCACAGGAAAGTCCATGATAATGTGTAAATCACAGTAATGTGTAAATCATCTAGAAGGACCTAGAAGGATAAATGTGCTTGGTTATCATTAGCCATCACTACTGTGGGCTATATCCCGGAAACTGTCTCCCACTCCCTCTAGCTTAGAAGTGATCCGTGTCCTTTGTTACTATTTTTTTTTCTTTTGGGGTATTCTGGATTTTTGTTCTTTTTTTTAATTATTAAAATAATATATATTTATTGAAGAATATTAGGGGAAGGGAAACAGATCACTAAGAAGGAAAAATGTCATTCATAATACTGCTGTAATACTGGTTACCAGGGGTAACCAGGTATCAGTATTTTTGGTGTATTTCTTTCCAGCTTTTCTTTTGAGTTGAAAAGGCAATATATCACATAACCAACAGAATATAAGGCTTAACTGTATGTTCCCCCAGTGTACACACACACACACTGTTTGTTTGTTGCTAACCTTTAGAAATGTTATAATAAAATTAGTATCCATTGTGGAAAATACAAAATAGTGTAATGAAAAAACATAACACACATCCACCCTTTGGTAACTATGGTTAATATTTTGGCATATTTTCATTCAGTCTTAGTTCTGTGTATAAATATACTTTGTTTTATATTATATTTCACATGGGGAAGGTCAGATAGTTTTGTTTCTTGCTTTTGTTGGATTAATGCTGTATCTTAAACACTTCTCCATGTCATTAAGATTCTTCATAAGTGTTTTCAATGACTAATAATAACCCATCATACAAGATGTCCAGCATTCAGATTGTTACTAGTTTTTTACCACTGTAAATATCAGTGCTGTGAACATCTCTGTGTATTAATCTTTGACTACATTTCAGGTTATTTTCTTGGAATAGTTTCTAGAAATGAAAATGCCAGGTCAAGGGCATGAATATTTTTAAGGCACTTGATCACAGGCTCCGTTCGTAAGCCAAGGCTTTGAGATCCCTTAATAAAGACCTTACAGTCCATTGAGCAGAAGAGAACTTCCATCTCCCTGGAATGAACAAGAATAAACCGGTTGTAGCCTCATTTCACGGGTTTTGGTTCTCCAAGGGATCTATCTTGGTCTGTCAAACATTCCTAAGGAACACTGTATAATAATCATTATGGAAATGCAATTACCTCATCACGGTCACTCTTTGGGAACTGGACTGAGAAATTACGTGTGTTCTAGTCTCTGTTTTTATCTATATAGTGACCTTTACACTGCCTCAGAGCCGCCTTTTTAGACACACTCAAGGTTCAGGAATAAATGTTAGTTTCAGGGTTTTACACTCCTTGAGTGAAAGACAGTGTCATCAAGTATGTGAATGCCCAAGTCCTAAATGACTTCCTCCTTCCCCTATCCTGTCACGTCCTCCAGGCAATGTCCTTGGTTTATTTCACATCCCAATTACTTCCCTGATCCCTTAGCATTTTAGACTTGATGATACTGGTGCTGTTGTCCTTGCCAAGGCCTATAGTTTTGCCTTGCATTCTGTGGAATAGAGAATAGTTAGGAAATAGAAGGCAGAGACTAATTTTTATAGGTTCTCAATTCTCCCCACTCAGAGACATGCTATTGACTTAGCTGTGAATGGGGATGATAAGGAGGCAGCTAGCTAGGCTATGTGACTACTGGTTTTCAGACCCAGGTGAAAAAGTGCTGACTTGATCTTAAGCCATGCTCGGTCCATTGCAAAGCCTGGTGTGAGTATCTTGGGGCTTGTATTTGACCTTCTCCACTACCCTTCTCAGTGCCCCCAGTGTATGTCGCAAGAATAGCAAGGTGGGGTGAGGCTTGGGTGAGCTCGCGGTGCTCTGTCACACGACCTTACATGTGTGCGTTACTCTGTGCTTGTTCTTTTGCATACATCCGCTGATTTGAACCTCACGGCCCTGACTTAAGGAGCAGGTAGGTAGGGCATGTGGTCCTTCCCTCCCATTTCAAAGACAAGGAAAGTAAGATACAGGGCAATGCACTGGCTTGCCCAGGGTCACTCAGTGGCAGAGCCAACACTGGAGCCTAGCTGCTTATACTAACCACGCCACTACCACCATTAACCCAGAGCTGCTAGTGGTAGCTGCTTCTGACTGTGACCATAGTTGCTTTCTCCTGGAGAGGTGCTGGCCACTGGATGGATAATTCCCAGTCTGGGACTCTCTCTGGAGCTGATATGCTGTTGTGCATGCCTGGAATGGCCTTTCCTGGTTTCTTCACCTGATAAATTCATCCTCATCTTCAAGACTGAGCCCAGAAGACACCCTTCTAGGAAGCCTTGACTGTCCCCTCCAGCTCAGTGTTTCCCAGAGCACCCCTACTGACCACGGCTGCTGCTCACACTGCAGTATGCCTGCCTGCCTCCTTACGTGTGTCCCCAGCTAGATAGTAAGTTCCTTAAAGATGGGGATTGTACCCTTTGCTTCAGTGTGCCCAGCACCTAGCCCAGAGCCTGGCACGTGCTCTATTCATGTTTTCCAAGTGCGTTTGGTGTTAGATTTGTATTTTCTGCACAGGTTTTATGCCGGGGGCTCAGAGAGAAGTGGACAGCAGATTGTTGGCCCTCCCAGGAAGAAAAGTCCCAACGAGCTGGTAGATGATCTCTTTAAAGGTGCCAAGGAGCATGGAGCTGTAGCTGTGGAGCGAGTGACCAGGAGCCCTGGAGAGACCAGTAAACCGAGAGTGAGCATAGGGGACGTTGTCTGTGTCCACAGGACTCAGGTTCCAGAGTGGGGGAAGGAGGCCTTCCTCACCTCACCCCAGTAGGGACTGAATTTGTCTCATTTTGTTTTTCATTTGCTCGCTTGCTCTTGTATGGAGAAGAGCAATGCAGTTTCTCTCACCCTTTAACGTGAAATAAAGATTTGAGGCAGAGTTTTCAAACCTGTGGCCTATGGCCTGGATCAGGGCCTGCAGACATGCTTGATTTGGCTAACAATATGACTTAGTGTTTTGCTTTATTTTTTTTTTTGTCGGTTGAATTTAATAACTGCCTGTTTTATGTAAAATCTGGATTTCTGTCTTCTTTGGGAAAATCTAAGTCTTTGGTGTTATCCTGCACCTAGACTCCTACATGGCTGTGGTTAACTAGAGCTTAGTAGCAGAGCTATACCCGTTAGCCAAGCAGCACCCCCCGCTCCGTTCCAGTTCTCACCCCAATCCTGGCCGTTTAATTCGTTTACCATGCTGCCTGGCCCTGTAGCTCTGAGTTTGATAGCCAGAGAAATTGCACCTAGTAGTTAACAAGCTTGAGATACATCATTGTATCTGAGTAACCCCATCACCATTGACCCACTTCTCAGGTGTTGATGAACTTGTCTTTTATAGCCATTTGCAGGGGGTGGCTACCGTCTTGGTGCAGCACCAGAGGAAGAGTCTGCCTACGTGGCAGGGGAAAGGAGGCGGCATTCCAGCCAAGATGTGAGTGTGCATCTACCTTCCTGGGGGAAGCTCACGGACTTGCCATTTTTCAGAAGGGATTGGTTACATGTTATGTGTGAACCAGCAGCCTGTGAAAGAGAAGAGGCTTACCTGAGAATCAAAGGCAGCTCTCATCTGGCTGGGCGAGGGGGCTCATGAGAAGGGGTGGGCAGAGGGAATGGACAAATGAAGGAGTTTTCTAAGCATTCCATGGATCTCAGGCAGAGGAATAGTGATTCCCGGGTTCTCTGGTGATGTGGACATAGCTGAAGAACTTGGTCTTCAGACCACCTGAGGAGGCCTGAAACACAGCTTTTTAAAAATTTTCCTTACCGTTGTCCAGTCCTTTTTCCCTGTGGTTAGGAGTCCCCCCCCCAATAAGTGTAATCATACTATATAGACAATTATAAGTTTTTTTAATTTAATATTATGCCATAAACATTTTCATATAGCCACGTGACCATTAGTTTCTATAATGTATTTGTTTTTAATGATTTTGGGTTTTATTCCAAAATAAAGTCAAGCAAGAAGAAAATACAAATCTATCACCTGAGGCAGCAGCTGCTAATACGTTGGTTTGTAGCCTTCTAGACCCTTTTCTCTGAACATGTAGAGGGAGTTGTTAACAGAAATTGTAGGTATAAATTTTAGTGGCTGCAAAATAGTCCATGAGGAGATTTGCTGTGGTAGTTTTAGTTGAGCATGAGCTACGTGCCAAGCACACTGGCAGTCCTGCAGATAAGTCATCTGCTCAGAGCCACTTAGCTAGTGAGTGGCAGAATCAAGACCAGACCCAGGTCTGCTTCAATCAAAGCCCATGCTCTTAACCTGTGCCACATCACCTTCTTATTTTAGGCTGATAACTTATTTGGTTCATTGTTGATTGATTTCCTCATGCGTGTGCGTGTGTGTGTTTAATAATGACACAGTAAAATAGTAAAAACCTGCTAATTTGCAGGTTCACATTGATGTGCTTGCCAGGTTCCTGACAGTGTATGGACTGCTTATGCTTACCTCCTGTTGTCACAGGTTCATGTAGTGTTGAAGCTCTGGAAGAGTGGATTCAGCCTGGACAATGGCGAACTCAGAAGCTACCAAGACCCATCCAATGCACAGTTTCTGGAGTCCATCCGCCGAGGGTGAGCAGAAAAGCCGCCGCTGGGTTCCATGTTAGCGAGTGAGATGGCAGATAGGAAGAGGCTGATCCAAATGTTTATTGTTAAAGAAGTAAAAATGATTAAGCAGATTTAGCACTGTTGAGATACAGGTTCATAGATCTACTCCAAAAACCTTGTGTGTCCATTTTTTCGTTCAGGCCTGGGGCAGAGCCAGGTGGCCAAATAAGATAACAGGTCTCTGCTATGACTTTGAGCAGGCAAGAGAGAAGGGGGAGGCAGACAGGTAGACACTAAAGTAGCTGGCTCTGTGTGGAGGCCCAGCGATTTTCACAATTGGAACTGAGGAGTTTCTTCTCCTCTTGCACCCATCACTCATTCCCATCCTGCTCTGTGTGGACCCCAGCGTTGCCTTTTCTCCTTCAGGGAGGTGCCAGCAGAGCTGCGGAGGTTAGCTCACGGTGGACAGGTGAATTTGGACATGGAGGACCATCGGGACGAGGACTTTGTGAAGCCCAAGGGAGCCTTCAAAGCCTTCACTGGCGAGGGTCAGAAACTGGGCAGGTAAGGAGCAGCATGGGGGGAGTGGGACTGTCAGCCACTCCAGCCCCAGCAGACCCTATGCATCACTCACTTTATCTAGCTCTTTACTGTTTACAGAGTACTTCAAGTTTTATTTTTATTGGAGAAAGAGTATGGAGAACAAGTATGGAGAATGTGGGCTTTGGCGTTAACAGACCTGAGTGTAAATCTCTTCTTTGCCTTCTAGCCATATGACCTTGAGTGTATAGCCTCAGTTTGCTCAACTATAAAATGGGACTAATGCGAGTCCTTATCTCTTCAATTGTTATTGGGAGGAGCACATAGAGCAATGCCCCACAGTGAACAGTCAGTGTCAGCAATGAGGGTAACACACTGCTCCTTTGACTTAGTAATCTAGGGTGTTCAGGGCAAGCGGGACCCGTTGATGGCTTAAAGCTGAAACAGACGCACATATTCGGGTCACCTGAAATGGGGGTTCAGAGGGAATAAGGAATCCTAGAGTCTCCTGCCCAGCCAGGCTCACAGTGGCATTGTTCAGGATTCAAGGAATCTCAAGGACATTGTTGGCTTGTGAAGGCTGCTCCACTATTATGGCAGCTCTTATCTCTCCTTTGGCCCTGCTTGACACTCAGTCACTTCCTGTGACTTTTTCTGTTTTGTGTCCTCTGCCACTTCCTCTGTCTTACATTCAAACCCCCAATAGGATCTGGTTGGTTGATAGTCAGTCTTACCTCTGATAGGCACAGTTCTCCCACGAGACCCTTGACCAACCCGTAGGCAAGCTGCCTTCTCTCGGGGGCCCACTCAGCTTTGGCCATGGCTGTGGGGTCACTTGGTCGGTGTTCAGAGGGAACTGCATACAAGAGGCACTCAGAACATAGTAACCCTCCCTGCCAGTGCAATCCTTATTTTACAGGAGGAAAACTGAGGCTTTTGGACTCTAAGGGTTACCATTCGGTGCATGACTGATATGTGGTGGAACCAGGCCTGGAACTCAGACCTTCTGATTGGCATTCCTTCCCACACTCCTGCACAGCAAAACACCCTTTCTGACCTAGATCTGGCAGCACTTGAGCTAGGCACTGCCGTTGCTCACCTCACCACCATCTGCAGGGATCAGAGCATGGTCTGCCAGCACGCACAGGCACGGGGCTAGCTGGCCCTCTCCTGGAATCCCCTACCACCCTGTTGGCCATTCGTGCCTCATTAGGAGCAAGAGTCATAGCTCAGGACAGTAGAGACTGATCGATTGTGATTCACCAGGACCAAAATAGTTAAGTCCACCCTGCTCTCATCATTTCACCTACCACATTGTGGCCTGTGGGTTAGACCAGGACAGCTATTTTCAGAGTGGTCCATCTGTGGCTTCCTTGTCAGCTGTGGTAAGCTTTGTAAAGCACCAGATAATTTTTTCTGTTATTATCATTATAATAGTGTTTATCTTTAAAACAGAAAATGCAGGTAAAGAATTAAAACTATTCATCACCCTAAGACCCAGATGTATCCAGTTAGCATCTGGGAAGTATCCTTCTAGTCCTGTATGAATAGTGTGTGTGCGCGTCTGTCTGTGTGTGTGTGTGTAAAATGCTCTTGTATCACCTACTATTTTGCCTAATCAATGTAGCTATCATTCTATATCAGTAAAGGTATTTCTGTCATATTGTTTCTAATGCTGGCATTTTTAATCCTAATTTAACCAGTCACTGCTGTTAAACATTTAGGCAGCTGCCAGTATTAAGAACAACATTGCAGTGAATATCTCTAATTAAATCTTTATAATCTTGGGCCAGAAGTAAAATTGCTGGCTCAAAGGGTCTTCATGTTTTTAAGATGTTGTCAAATTGCCCTCCAAAAAGGTGGCATCAGTTTTTTACCCACCAGCAATTATAAGGGCCCAGAACTCAGAACACTCATACTAACAGGAAATGCTTCTGCTTTCGGAGAATCTAACTATACTATGTGTGCAAGACCCCATATCTCAAAAAATTAAAGTATTTTTAAGGAAGTCTGTTTTAGCAGGATGGGAGTAAATACTTTATTAGTGTGGAGGATGAACCCAAAAAGTTGAGACAGAGCTTAATCTCCAAACATCAGATGTGATGTTTGTCAGCTAAATAAATGTTCCTTGCCAATTCTACTTTTATTTTATTTCAGTTCTGGCTTTTTATGAAAAATGAGCTAAAAAAAGTTTTATACAGCTAAGCGAGATGGGATTTTATAGCTTTTCAGTCTAAACCAGTTGGACAGCTTTTTTAGTTTTTCCCATAAATTTTGCTGTGTTTTCCATTGTCATCTTGTCAACTAAAATGAGCAGAAGCCAAAAATTTAAGAAAATTTTTTCAGGTTTGCCTTGAAAATCAGTCAGTCCTGGGTTTTTTCCTTCCATTATCTGGAAAAATACTTTAAAGTAAATGAATAGATTATTCTCAGTTCAAAAATTTGAGAAAATCCTTACAGTTGTATTAAACTTTTTTTTGTCATTTTAGGTTTTGCATGTTTGTGTGGATGGGAACTAATCTGAAGATTTGGAAAAGACTGCATTTATTTGATTTTGAGTGGCAAACAGTAAGAGTGCACTGGGCGGGGCAGGGTCACTGCTGCCAGGGATGAGTTTCACCTGCTCACTGTGCTTTCTGTAGTGGTCATTTTTGTGGCAGCCAAGCACCTTAGTGCCCAGTTTATTCCCACTACAAAGGAAATGAGCATTCGGTGATTCAGGCTCTGGACCTGAGGGAGACTCAGTTTCCCTGTGACTCATTATGATATTTGCAGAGAGATGGTAAAGAAACTCGTCTTTTTATAGATGTCTAATCTGACTGTTTCTGCCCCTGGGTGAAGTGCCCTCACTGCTGCAGATAGCCCAGCCGCCCCCGTGAGAGGAATGGCTGAGGTGCTAGCAGTTCTCAAAAGCACCAGACAGAGGCTGGTGCCCTTGAACAGATGCATGTGGCTGTCCTGTGTGATGATGAGAGCAATTTGGGCCTGATGCTCTTTGAGTGTCTTGCTCCAAATAAGAATCACGAGGCCTAGTATTGAGGTTCCTCCTACCCCAATCTATGGCCTCCTTAAGGACAGCATAGGCTGGGAGTGCCTCAGGTGACTTTCTACTTACAGCCCACAGATAGGCAGTAGCATCTCCAAGTGATTTGGGTCCAGAATTTAGCAAATAAAAGTGGGGCAGGACCTTGAAGAATGATAGTAGTCAGCTATGTGAGTGTTTTTCTGTGTTAGCTAAGCACTATACTAAGCATTTCACATGTTACTGCCTTTAATCCAGTTTTAATCCCCATTCTACAAACAAGGACTCTGAGCCTTGAAGAGGTCAGTTCGTACCCAAGGCCGCATCGCTGGTCAGTGCACACTGGCTTCCCTCCAGTCTCTGCTCTTATCTGCCACGCTGCATTGCATCCTGCATTTTCCAGCATAGCCACATAGACATTTGTTTGTGCTTCTAGTATATGCTGGGTACGGTGCATTGTTTTTAGCTATTATCTCAACCATGGGAGATTTTATTTAACTCCCATTGTGTTGATGAGTAAACTATGTCTTAGGGTAATGTTCCTAAAATCCAGATCTAGGTCTGCCTGACTCCATGGCTTGGCAGGAAAGTGTGGTAGGTGTTAAGATCACAGGATCTAGAGCCAGACAGCTTGGATTGTATCCTGGCTTCACCTCAAACCAACACTGGGATCTTGGGCAAGTTGCTTAATCCCACTGTGCCTCAGTTTCCTCATCTGTAAGGTAGAGATGATGAATCCCTACCTCACAGGCTGTTGTGAGGATTAACTGAACTAATAATGTGTAAAGTACTCAGCCTCAGGCCCAGCTCGGTAATGGTTGCTTCATAAACGTACACCATTTTCATCATGCCTCCCAAACTCACCTTATTTTTAGGGTGTGTAAGAGAAACAGTCAGAAGCAACACAGCCAAGTCCATGCATCATGCATTCCTTGACCTGCAAATGATGAGCACCAGCTCTGTGCAAGAGGCTATGCTGGGAAGAAAGCCAAAAACACCAGTTGCCTGGCCTGTGTTGGACCTTCTGCACACATTTTCTCATCTAACCCTCACAGCAGAACAGTTGCTTGTGTTACACATGGAGACACTAAAGCCCAGGGAATCTGAATAACTTGCTCAAGGCCACACCTCCTGTTTAGTATAGTGGTAGACCTGGGTCCAGATGGCAGGTTGTGCTGTTTCTCCAGCATCACACTGACTCTCCTTAATAATAATGGCTGCCATCTAGTGCACTGCCTACCCTAAAGGTGTGGAGGTGGTGGGATAGTATTTCCATTTTACAGAAAAGGAAATTGAGAAGCCAAGGTGTTCAGTAACTTGCTGAGGGTCATACAGCTCATAAGTGAGGGGTATGTCAGATTCTCTGGGAGCAGAGAAAAGTTTGAGAAAGCATTTTCAATATAAGTATTATTTTCCTAAAGTGAACCATAGAAAGTAAAGCTTTACAAAGTCCTGGCTAATAGGAATACACAGAAGGTAGGGGAAGAAAGCTTAATTTAAAACTGCTTTGCAACATGTGCTTCTGTTTTCTCATCTATAAAATGGAGATAATACCCATCTCAGGATGGTTGTGATGATTCACTGAGGCCATGGATATAAAACTCCCCCCTAGACAGTGCGTGCATAGAGTAGGTGTAAATGTCATTCTTATTTTCCCTCCCACACCCACCCTTGCCTGAACTGTAGAGATGATGAATCCCTGATATCAGCTACTTTGGAATAACAGCGTCTTTCTCATTTTAGGCCTGACTGAAAATGTGAGAGTTCCCTTTCTGGCAGGCAGTAGCTTCAATGAGTCCTGTCTTGTCCTTGGAATTTTTATAAACAATTGAAGGACAGGCTTCCTACAATCTAATTAGAGAGTTGACCTAATGCCCATAAAACTAATGAACAAAACAGAGTAGACCTTAGACATTTACATGTGTAACATTAACTTTGCACTATTTCCAAACATCTCTTGAGGCCTGTGGTACTATTTATCTGTGTGTCCTGGCGCACATTTAAGTCCCACATGCTATGAGACTGATGCATAGAAGAAGCTCCTCTCATAGCTAGTAAGTGTGGCCAGCATTCTTTTCTGAGCCCCACTTGTAATTCTCTAAGCCCGTATTTTTCACATGTGCAGAAAAGAGTAAGTTCACTTTTCATTTCTGCTTTGCTAGTTATATGCTCTGGGGCAATGTTTCCTAAACTGTATTCCATGAAATACTCTGTCTGCAGGAGGTTAATAAGTGTAACATGAGAAAGGGATGATGTGGTGGTCAAATAAGTTTGCCTTAACTACTCGCCCTCTCAGGACCTTTAATATGCTAGTGGCCTGTGATGCTGCTGGTGTAACATGTGGCATTTCCGAAACCTTCCTGGAGATATCTCAAGGGATTAGGGCCCCAGGGAAAGCACTTTCAGTTGAATTTGCTAAGAGTACCTTTTTAGGTTTAAAAATCTGAGGGAAGGGAGAGATGTAGGTACTGATCTAATCAGAGGCTTTGGGAAGAAGCAAGCGAGCTCTCATCTAATGGCCTCTCTTCTCTGCAAAGATCTAGGCCAGGGCATCTGCTAAGAGAAAGGCTGAGAGTGAGATGCATAGGTGGTTTAAAAGAGAAAGGCGAAGGCTCCAAACAGTGATGGGGAATTGGGAGTTCTGTGTGCGTTTTGTCAGCCACCCTAAGTGCTTTATGTAATTCTCCCCTTTAATCGCCACAAAAACTGAGCAAGGCAGGTAGCCATAACCCTTGTTAGAGATCCTGTTACTACCCTTGTTGAAACTAAGTAAGCTTAAGTAACTTGCCCAATGCCACGTAGCTAATGGGTGAATTCAAACCCTGGTTCATCTGATTCTAAGATCTGAGCTCTAAACACAGCAGCAGACACCATGTCCTGTTCATATTGAATAATTAATCCCTCCAGTGCCGAGTGCTTAGCTGGCCTTCAGGAAATCTCGCCCCCCTTCTGATAGTTGACACACGAGTATGAAATACACACAAGTGAGGTTGCACCAGGGAATGCAGGCCTGAAAATTCCATCAGAGGGAAAGAGTCTGGAGTCATCCCATCAGCCACTGCCGGGCTGTGTCAAGCCTGCCTCCGCTGCAGAGTTGGAGTGCCCCCTCCCTGTTCTGCCCTCAGCCTCTCATTGAGGCTAAAACACCCTGGTCTCCCACCCCAGGCTGTCATGCATACTGCTTTCCTCCCTTCAAGCCCTGGTTCAGGTGAAGACACCGAGGAAGAAGGGGGTTGAGTAACGTGCCCATGGTGACTCAGGAGTGAAGGAACTAGCAGTAACTCAGGGTTTGAGGTGAACTCTGCTGGACCCGTAAGTTCCATGAGGGCAGAGATTCTGTCTTGGTCACTCCTTGCTTGTATCAGCAGCTCCAGACACAGTGCCTGGTGCAGCAAATGCTCAGTAAAAACCTGAGACAGGATTCCCCTCCTACTAGGGGTCTTGTTTCTGTTTGTGTCCTAATGCAATCCTCTCTCCTCAGCACTGTCCCCCAGGTGTTGAATACCAGCTCTCCAGCCCAACAGGCAGAAAATGAAGCCAAAGCCAGCTCCTCCATCTCAATCGACGAGTCACAGCCTACCACAAACATCCAAATACGGCTTGCCGACGGTGGGAGGCTGGTGCAGAAGTTTAACCACAGCCACAGGTACCTTGCATTGTCTGGCCTAGCTTATTCTAGGAGAGTCCCAGAGACTCCCACAGATGGGTGGGAAGCAGAGAGCTGTTCTTCTTCCTGAACACCAGCAGGCACTCTATGCTTCCCCTAAAGAAGGTGTGCAAGTCTGAAGCCTTCGGTTCTCATCTCCACTCTTCCAGTAAGTGTGGCCAGCGTCTGCTCACTTCACCATCCTGTGGGTCTCATTCCTCATCTGTAAAATTAGAGATTGGATTCCTCAGGGGGGTTTAGCCAGCAGACTCTTTGTTCAAAGGAGTCTCATGCTAAAGCCCAAGTGTAGAACAGATAAAATTTGAATGGCTGTGGTTGATGGAGGGAAGAGGGGACGCAGTGCTAACATCCCACCCACGGCTTCCTCCACCTCACTCCCCACAAGGGGCCTCTGAAAACCACTAGGCTATTAAGGTCTCCTCTAAATCTGGCCTTTGAGAATTCTAGAAAACCTGCTCTACTATCTCAGATCATCTGGGCTGGATCAAAGCAAACTCTGCCTCCCCCATTTTAAAGAAGGGGAAATTGAGGCACAAAGTGATGAAGAGATTAGTGGGGGAGGACTGTTACCAGTAAAGATATTTGGCAACTCCTTTTTCTACAATAGCAGTGTCTAAATGTCATCAGTCATAGGCCAACTAAACCAGAACCCACATGTGGGGCCCAGTGAATGGCTTGACAATCCTTGAGTGTTGACAAGGTTCACATGTGGGGTAAGTTGTAAAACTAGTCCTGGGAGCACAAGGAGGCTTTGTCCAAACATTTCTTATTCATTAGGAACCCTTTACTGCACTTCAGGTGCTTGGTGTTTAAGGGGATTAACCCCTCTCACTGATCTCAGTTCTTTGCCTCAGTTTTATTTCACTCATTGACTCCAGCCTTCCAGCATGACTGCTGCTCACTCCCCAGGGTGGACAGACCATCCCAAGTGCTTACCAGCTGGGTAACCGAAGTCTGTTTGCCAGAAGTCTCAGGCTGCATCTTGGATGTCCAGACCCTTAGATGTGCCAAATTGTGGACTGCATAGATTTTAAGGGTTGGGGACGGAGAGAAACTTCTATGTAAGTGCTCTAACGGAGAAGGCTATCTGTTTCCAGGTGACTCCATTCTCGTATGATCACCAGGTTCAGGAAACAGGGAGTTCCTGGAGAAGGGATTCCTGGGGCTTAAGAGTTGCTGACCTTCATTAATTCTTCTCACTAATAGTTTGCCTCCTGTGATGTACAAAAGAGACATAATATTTTCTGCCCTTTAAACTCATGGCCTACAAGAGGAGACAAATATTAATCAGATCATCCCAAAATTGATTACAGTACCATGGAAGCAAGATCAGGGGACAGAGACCGAGAGTTAGGGGAAGGCTGCCCTGACAAGGCAGCATTCGAGCTGAGGCCTGAGGTTTGGTCAGGATTACAGGAAAAGGATCAGGCAGAGGAGCCCCTAGAAAGAGGGATCCAAATGTAGGCAGGGAGCATGGCATGATGAAGAACTAAAAGGAAGGAGATAGAGAACAGGGGAAGGAGGGTGGTGTAAAGTTAGGCAGGCCTTGGGACCACAGTAAGGAGGTTGGTGTTTCTCCCCAAGAAAATGGGAGCGACTGTGAAGGGTTTTCAGCAAAGGAATGACACGATCCTTTCCTACTGAGAGCTTTGGCTGCTCTGTGGAGAAGGTGGGACCAGGGGAGGGACCTTGGGGGATGTGGTGCAGCCTTCCGCAAGGTGGGGGTTTGTGGACAGCATAGAAGGGCACTGCTCACCCACCTCCCCACTCACTCCCACTCCACCAGGATTAGTGACATCCGACTCTTCATCGTGGACGCCCGGCCGGCCATGGCTGCTACCAGCTTTGTCCTCATGACTACCTTCCCAAACAAAGAGCTGGCTGACGAGAGCCAGACCCTGAAGGAAGCCAACCTGCTCAACGCCGTCATCGTGCAGCGGTTAACATAACCTCCCGGCCCGGCCGGCAGCTGCGCCTCCCTCCTGTGTCTCCCATGGCCAGCTGCCCCATGGGGACCGCCCCTCCCGCCCCCTCCTGCACACCCAGCAGTCCAGTGCCACGTCTCCTCCGTAGCTCTGGGTTCCTAGATCTCACTTGGACATTTGTTTTCTCCTTAGTTGCATTTCCTGGGTTTTTGTGATGATCAATGGACTTTAAAGAAAAAAATAAAAACAACCAAAAAAATTGAAGGAATATCACCAGCATGTTGTACAGAACCTCTCTTACTGAAGCAGACTTTGATTGCTTTAAAATCATATTTATCTCCCTGGTGTGTGGGGAGAAGCCTGCCTTCTGCCCTCTCTGCATAAAAATTGCTTGTGGCACATAACTCCCATCCACTAGCGTGTCCACCAGCCACCCTAAGATGACTAGTGGGGGATTTCCCCCTTTATAGGAAAGTGAGCAAGGGGGCTGGTAGAAAGAGGCTTTGCAGCCACTGGCTCCCACAAGAACAGATCTCTTGCCAGGATAAAAGCGGGCAGCAGCAAGACCCCCCTGAAGTGTGAGATCAGATCTAGATGCACACAACCCCTTCAGGTGAAAATAAAACTTCCCTGTGCTCCTTTCACTCAAATCCTGGGAAATTCAAGCTCCCCAGGCCTTGGCCAGTTGAGATTCTAACTACACCTGCCTGCCCAGCCCTTTCCTCCCTCACCATCCAGGCTGCTCCCACCATGGTGATCCTCAGCTACTCTGTCATCACTTGGCTTACTCCACGTGCAGAGATCTGTCCCCAGGAGTTAGAAGGGACATCTCCTTGGGAAACAGTTCGTGCCAGCCCAAATGAGTTCAGAGTCAGGGTATCTTGGCCTGAAAGAGAAACAGAATCAAGATGTCACTGAGTTCTTCGCTGTTTGCAAATCAACTGTTGGAGAAGGGGTGGGTTCCCTGTGCTGCCAGCACCTTTTACTGTGTTAGCGTTTGCAGGAGCCTTCTGCTGAGTGGAGTTTGAGGGTGAGTATAATGTCAGTGCCTGGCTTCGAGGTGCAGCTTCGCTTCACAGTCATTCTCTGCCCTGCTGAGTTCTGACTTGTGGCAACTTAGGCAGTGGGCCCAACCTGGTAAAGACCCTCCCCCATAAGTGTGCTTCCTGTGCAAGTGGGAGAGGAGGATCGCTGGGGGCTTGGATGGAAGCCTTCCCACCTCCCCATTAAATGAACCACTGGCTTAGAATCAACACTCACTCAGAATCTCCTGGTTTTGAATCATAACGTGCCTCAATCCTCTTCCCAAGCAGTCATCACCAATCACTTTCTCTTCCCTGCCTCATGCCCTGCGACAAGCCAAGAACCAACACTGCTTCTACCCAGAGCTGGAGAAGAGCTTAGGGTTGCAACCTGGACCCATCCTGAGAGAGGGACTTGGCTGGTGCTTCCAGTCCCAAACTGGCAGGGGCCTGCCAGGGCTGAGCATCTGCCGCAGCTCGTCCTCCAGCAGGTGGAGGTAAACTGGAAACTAAGTGCAGGTGGGGAAAAACTTTGTAAATAATTGCCACATTGACCATTAAAAACCAGAATGAGGGCAATGGAGTTTTGTACTTTCTAATGGGTTGCTTTGACGAAAATGCAGCAGCCATTGTAAGTGCTTCAATGCCTCACAAGGGTCCCATTTTACAGTGCAAAACCTGAAGCCCACCTCACACAGCTGGTAAGTGGTGAGGTGCCAGCTGTCTGCTTCCAATGCTGCTGCTCTTAACCACCATGCCGCTCTGTATATACGCACTTCATACCCTAACCCCCTCCCACCCTCCTGCACGGTTCCTACGTAGGTTCATTAGTACACACCGGAAGAGATCATACAAACACCACTTACAACCTGCATCATCTGGAAGAGTTTGCAAGGCCTCTGGATTCCCACCCGGCCCTGGGAGCGAGGCAGCCGATCCAACTTGCAGCTGCCACAGTCAGACCAGCCGGGTGTCTGGCCCAAGGTCAGAGGGATTGCCAGCCACAGAGCCAGGGATCACAGTGGTCTGGATCCGGGCTGGATAAGGATGTTTTCAGCCCTAGTTTTCTGTTCTGCGGGGCCTAGATGGAAAGTTCCATCCACCCGGATAGGCTTTCACCGGTTTAAAAAGAAAGAAAAAAAGGATACTCAACAGCCACTGGTCCTGGGGCTTCTGAAGTCAGGGCCATTGTTCTCAGCTGAGGCATTTTGTTCATCTGGGAGGGCACTGGATCATCCCAAAAATTGGTTGGCGAGTAAGGGAACCTGGCATTAAATGGGCCAGGTCAAGGATATATTGCAACACATGGCACATGTCCTGATAGAAAGATATGCAAAATTTCATCACTAAGTGAAAAACGCAAGTTGGCTCATGACGATACCCTTTCTAACAAATTCAGTTTAAACTAGTCTACTGTGGGACATGTGTATTGATTCTGTTTGGTCTTGTAAACCACACCATGCCAAACAACCCTGGAGGTACGGTTTGGGGTACATCTGGTTGCTCCCTCAGGAGATGGAAGAAAGGGAGGAGGTAGGCCTGTGGGGTGAGAGCTGGGCATGTCTTTATGGCTTTGGGTGGTGTTGTCAAAGTGCCCCCCAGAGCAGCAGCGCTCCTCTCCTTGCCCACCAGCAGTACAGAGTGTGCCCGCCCCCTCCAGGAACTCCTTAAAGCTGCCTTTGGGCTCCTTGGAGGGAAGCAGCCACTGCTTGCTGCTCCCTCTGTCCTAACCACTAGCACTTTCAGAGGGAACTGCTGTCGGGGCTTTTCCCTCCCAAGGCCAAATAAAAGGTCTTCCTTCTTTAAAATGGGTTTTGCTCCTCTGTCATGGGCTGTAGCTGTGGCCTCCCATCCCCCCTCTTCCAGGTCCCCTCTCTTCTCACGCCAGGGCAGAGAAGCAGAAAACACATTGTTGACCTCTAGTGTCCACCCTGGGTCCTGGGCTGAGCAAGCTCCTGCGCTGTGTGACTGCCTCTCTCCCCAGTGACCTCACGCCTCACTTCACATGCAGTCCATCAGCAAGTCCTCTAGGCTTTGCCACAGATGGATCCCAAATCCAGCCTCTTGTCATCCCTCCCCTGCAATCTCCCGGGCCCAACCTCCATCATCTCTCTCAGTGACAACTGCAGTGACCTCTTCATTGGTCCCCTGCTTCTGCCCTTGCCCCAACAGTCTGTTCACACAGCCACCACATCCATCACTCCCTTTAAAGCCCTCAGGAGCTCCTCGTTACCCCTGGAAACTTCTCACTGAGGCCTGAAGAGCCCCGCAGGGCCCAGCCTCTGCCCATCACTCTCTGTCCCTTTGTTCTGCTTTGTTTTCCTTCTTATCCTGTCTCCATCTGGTGCATTATACACTCGATTTCCCTATTTGTTTCCCTCACCCCTACACTAGATTATAAGCTCCATGAAGGCAGGGGTTTTTGTGTTCTTCACTCTTACATCCTGAGCTCTGGGTACAGTGCCTGACACATAGTAGGTCCTCAACAGATACCTGGTCGGATGAAATGGAGATAAAACCTCCCTATCTAAAGAATGAAGACTGATGCTCAGAGTGCCCCACGTGGTAGGTGCTTAGGTAACTGCCGTCCCTCCCTTCCTCCCAAAGCAGGTTCTCCTCCAGCCACAGGGGGGCATCATTCTAAAGGGCACCCTTTAGAATGCCAAAGGCACTTAGCAAAGGCACTAAGAAGGTGGAGCTAAAAACAGGAGTATGTATTGGGGCAGGAAGAGCAGGGTGTGAAGGGAATGCCTCCCAGCACTACCCCTGCCCTGCCTGGGCTGGACTAGGACCTTTATTCACGGCCAGTTACCCTCCCTATTGAGCACCTGAGACCCTCAATGCCAGGACCAGGTCTTTACTTGCTACTGATGATAGCAGTGCTGTGTTAGTTATGTGAGCACTACCTTTGTGTCAGGCCCTGTACATACCTTACCTCATGTAGTTTGACATCAACCCAAACGTACTGTGGTTAGCCCATTTTATATAAGGAGGAAGACACTGAGGCTTAGCCTGGTAAAGGGATTTGCCTGAAGTCACACGCCAAGTAAAAGGCAGAACCAAGATTTGAATCCCCCACTGCCTGACTCCAAAGCCACAGCCCTTTACCACCACCCTCTTATTGCTGTGAAAAAGGCCCAAGGACAGAGGCAGGAGGGATGACTGGGACAGGTGGAAAGTGGGGCAGGGGAAAATCAGGGAGGGCTTCTCAGAAGAGGATACTCGAGCTGGGTTGTGAAGGATGATCAAGGGTTGGTTCTTTGACAAAGAGGCAAAAAGTTTTTCCTTCCTCAAGAGATAAACCCAAAGGATGTGTGAAGGTGTGCGGCAGGCAGATCTGGCTTTGAACTTAGGTTCTGTCTTTTACTAGGTATGACCTTGGACAAGTCACCTAACCTCTGGGCTCTGAGAGGGAGCCAGTGCCAAGGACAGCATCTTGTCCCCTACAGAGGGACAAAAAGCCCGCTCAGACTTGTGGGTCTGGAGACAACCCATGAAACCAACACTGGACCCCAGAGGCCTGTGTTCAAGCCCTTCCTTCTCGACTCAGCTCTCTCTCTGCTCTGCAGTTTTCCTATCTGTGAAATGGGCTCTTGGCAGGATTAAAGGAATCCACACACATAATACTCTTAGCCAAGTGACCAGTATTGTTAGTAACACTGTTTCCTAAACGTTTGAGTTCCTGTGTCCCTGGATCAGCCAGTACTGTTGGTTTAGACAACCACACTCCAGCCTCCAGGGTGGATTTGGGACCCCTGAACTCCCCGCAGTTGATGGGGTTTATCAGAAGATTTCAGACTGATAAGGTAGCAGGTCAGCGTGGGTGACCCTTGGACCCTCTCTATTTTCTTCCCCAAATTCTGGGTGATTTTCACCCAGGAACCTAGAGATCGAGGCTGAAATCAGCTGAGACATAGAAGGCTCTTACCAGGTTTATCAATGATCCTTCGACTCCAAGGAGATGGGACAGCTTCCCCTCTAGCCAGGCCAGACAGGTCCCAAAATCCCCAGTGGTGGCCAGAATTCCAGGGAGACTTTGGCCATCTGAACACTCTCAGCTCACTAGCCAGATAACAGAGATCTGAAGTGGAGTGGGGAGAAGTCCCTGGGGGCAAGAGTTATCACAAGGGCCTGACAATGACCTAAACCAAGTCCTTGAAGCCCCAAGGGCACAGGTAGAAGTGACCAAGAAACAAGTGCCCCGGGCCCTGAGCTGGACCTGGATTTGATGCTTACCCCACCGCTTATTGGCTGTGTGTTGTGGAGATCAAAATTGGCCACCTCAAAATATGTCTTTTTACCTTAATTATTTTCTCTGAAAACATTCAGCCTTCCCCCAAACTGCCTAAAGAATTTAACATAGAAGGCCTGTTCCAGGAAGGAACCACCACCATATGATAGCTGTAGTATAATGTAAAGTAGGTGTGATAAGAAAGACACCAACAAGCCCATCTTATCAAAAATTCTGTCTCCGGCCACATTCTCTATAGGTGGCCCTGTAAAGAGTCACCTGACAAACATTTGCATTTCCATCTCCATGTGAATTGTCTTATTCCCCTCTGAAATCCCGAACCACTTCCCCAACATCCTCCTTAACTTGAGCTGAAAAATACTTAAGCAAGCAACTTAGTCAGAATGATGAGGTGCTCAGTTTGTATTTTCTGAGTTTCTCCCATGTATACACGTTATAAAGCTTTGTTTGATTTTCTCCTGCTATTTGGTCTCATGAGTCAGTTTAATTTGTGGCCCAGCCAGAAAGGACCCAGAGTGGGTAGAGGATAGTCTTCCTCCCCTTCAGTGTCCTTGGACCAGCTGCTCTGCTCTCTGAGCCTTAATGTCCTCATTGTTTTTATTTTTTTTTTTTGAGGAAGATTGGCTCTGAGCTAACATCTATTGCCAATCTTACTCTTTTTTTCTTTTTTCTGCCCAAAGCCCCCAGTACATAGTTGTAGGTCCTTCTAGTTCTTTCATGTGGGACGCCGCCTCAGCATGGCTTGATGAGCGGTGAGTAGTCCACACCCAGGATCCGAACCGGCGAACCCCAGGCCGCCAAAGCAGAACACACGAACTTAACCACCGCGCCACTGGGCTGGCACCAATGTCCTGATTTCTAAAGGAAGATAGTAATTATATCTGCCTCAGAGGGTTACTGGGAAAATTAACTCAAATAATCCATGCAGGTTCACACTCGAGCATTCAGCATTAGTTGTTGTTACCTGATCAGGGAGGGAAGTAGATAGGCTGTGAACTCAGACCAATGAGCTTGCTAACAGCCCTTGGCTTCGCCAGGGGCAGCTGAGATCTTGAGCACAAGGAAATGCATTTTCTAAAATCCAGGTCTCTTGCAGATTTAGAAAAGGAAAACAAGTGAGAGAAACGTAGTCTGTGGTGTCCTGATATCAGTCAACGAGGGTTGGTGAGCACTTGCTTGGTGCCAGGCCCAAGGGTCCATGGTGAACCACCAGGCTCCTGCAGGGTCGCACCTGTGTACAGTCTGCAGGGAGAGGGACAGTAACTAAAGGATGGCGAGGGGCAAGATGGACTCTCGGAGCTTCTCACAGGTGAACATGGCCTGTCAGGGACCCAGGGACCCTTCCTCGAAGAGGGGACTTTGGAGCCAAGGACTGGATATTGGGCAGGAATCAGCCAAGAGGTCAGAGAGCAGGTGAAGAATGTTCCAGGAGGAGGGAGCAAAAGGTGCAAAGGCCAGAAAGTGAGAGAGAGTGTGCTGCGTTCTGGGAGCTGAGTGAGGCAGGCGTGCGTGCATGAATCAGTCTTTGTAATCTAAGAAGATTCCAAATGAATTTAAATGTCCATCAACCCAGATGGTTAAGTAAATTATGGTGACTCACATAGTGGATACAATACAGCCTTTTATAAAGATTGAGTTCTCAATGCGTGAAAATGGATGTTCTCCAAGACACCTGATAAGTCATTTCCAGGAATAGGGCTTACCGTGTGCCAGGCACTGTTCTAAGCACTTTATAAATATCCACTTCATGATCTTCACACCAACCCCATTGGGGAGACAGGAGAGAGAAACATGGTATGGGTGACTTGCCCAAGGTCACACAGCCCGTAGGTGGAGGAGGCAGGATGTGAACTTGAGGACCTGGTTCCAGAATCTGTGCTGGACCGTTTTCCCTCCCTCCCTGGGAACGTGTAATTTGCTTCTGGAGGGGAAGCAAAACTTTACCTCGACCTGTCTTAGGTTTTCAGCTGGGACTCTAACAAAATGTTAGATTAACAAGAGAAAAACAGTTTATTAGTGCATGCACCACACATCACGCGGGAGAAACCTAACGAAAAGTAACTCAAAATGGCAGCTTAGAATTTCAACAAAGAGCAATGAATTCATAAAGAAATGACAAGACAAAGGAAAGCAGTTTAGGCTTCCAAGGGTGGAAAGGTAAATATATGGGAGGGAACGAATGGAGTAAGGTTTATTTACAGATTCCCATGGTGTCATCTCTGGGCTGATAAGTCTGTCTCCAGTAAAAGAGGAATTTACGTCTTGCCTTTAGGAAGAAAAGGGGGAGCTTTTTCTAGGTTTGCTGCTTCTTAATTGCCTTCGGCTCAAAATAATTTTTATGTCCAAGAGGCATATTTTGGGATGACATATTTTGCTTTCCTTCACTTCCATCCCTATAAAATAAAATGTTTATAAATATGTTTTGTTGTATCTATATAGACCCCCCCCAACTCTGGAAAGACATGCCAAATGGTAATCATGGTTGTGGGGAGAGGGGTCACCTGGGTGGCTGAGAGACAGAGTGGGAGGGGGACTTATTTTACACTGCCTATTTTTTTTTACTTTAGAATTTTGAACAATGCACTTTTAATGCCCATTAAAAATTATGCTAGCTGGAGGAAGAGAATGGATTGGTAACACACACACTGTGGATGGGACTATAAATTGTTAGGACCACCTTGGAAAACAAATTCTCCTCAGTGTATACCCAAGAGAAATGAGTGCATACGTCCAAAAAAGGCGTTTCAATAGCTCCAACCTGGAAACAACCTATGTTCACATTCACGATAGCATATATAAATAGATGTGGTGTGTTTATGCCATGGAATACTATGCAGCCGCAAATGAACAGACAACTGCTACATGCAAACATACTGATGAATTTCACAAACACAAAGTTAAAGTGATTCAGACACAAAAGAGCACATACCACATGATTCCATTTATATAAAACTAATCTGTGGTGTCAGAAGTCAGAATCAAGGGTACCCCTGGAAAGAGAAAAGGAGCTAAGGAAGGGCCCAAGAGGACTTCGTGGGGACTGGTCATATGCCGTTGCTTGGTTTGGGTGATGGTTTCTCAAGTGTGTTCAGTTTGTGAAAATTCACTGAGATGCACACTTTTGATTTTGCGGTTATCTATATGTATGTTCCACATGAATAAAAGGCTTAAAAATGAAAAAGAGAGAAGCCAGGAGGTGTTTGCAATTGTCAAGGTGAGAGATGAGAGAGCTCATGGAAGCTGGCCTGGGGAGCTGGCAGTGGGTGGAGAGAAGTGGGTGATTTGAGAGGTGGTAACGGGGGAGGATTTCCTTGGTTGGTGAGGGGGCGTGAAAAGCTGGAAGGGCACGTAGCTTCTGGCCTGCTGCTTATGGTGGTGCTGGCCAGAGAGATGGAGAAGCTGGTAGGAGACACAGACCTGCAAAATGAGTTCGGCTTTGAACATGGCGAGAGTGCAGTGCCTGTGGGATGTTCAGGAAAGATGTCATGCAGAGAAATGGCTGGATGGGTCTGAGTTCAGAAAAAAGATCTGGAATCTTTGATTTTACAAAGTCCGACCTGGAGCCCAATCCAGGAGAAATGCTACTCACTGAGAATCTATCGGGTCAGAAAAAACACAGCCTTGTGCCTCTGAGCATTGTCCCTGGAGCCCTTGGCTTGATGGAACCTGGGAGGTCTGGCTGGTTGAGGGAAGGAAGACAGAACCTGCCTTTCTCGGTGGTCAGGGCTCTGGGGCTGGGTGCTCAGGAAGGTCAGTGCGTGAGCAGGGTGGAGGAGATAGTCGCCTGGGCCTGAGCCCTTGGCTTTAGGAGGAGTCAGGGGAAGGGCCGAGTTATAGGAACTCAGCTGGCCTCTGCCAGGTGGTTCCACTGAGGGCCCCTGGGGCCCATCTGTACCACAAACAAGGGGATGGACACAAGGAAACTGATGTTTCACCGGGAAGGTGAATGTGGTCTCACTACAGAACCTCAAATATGCCCCCTTCTTAGAGAGGGTCTGAGGACCCCATAACAAGTGTCTATATCCAAGTGGTCACAAGATGAAATGCACCTAACCACATGCAAAACTGCCTGCACCACCTCCTCCTCAACCGTCTCCACCATCCTCCACCACCTCCCCCCCAGCCTCCACTCCTCCACCATCACCTTTACCACCACGCCCACTGTAACCTGGACCCCCCCCTCCTCCTCCACGTCCACCGTCACCATCTCCACCACCTCCACCATCATCTTTACTGTCACCACCTGCCCTCCACCTGCACCATCATCACCTGCACCATCACCTTCAGCACCGCCACCATGGCCAGCAGCACTGGCGGCGTCACCACCTCCTCCTGCCTTCCCCCTGCTCCACCTCCATCTCCACCACCTACACCCTTATGTCTTCCAAGCTCAAGCTATGAGAATTCCCACGCTGCACAGGGAAACTTTTTTTTTTAAAGGAAATTTTTTTAAAGGAAATATATTAATAGTTTTTTTCTGATTGTACCTGATCGTTTGAAACAGAAACAATACAGATAGTTTCCATCCCCTGTAATCCATCATCACCATCCAAGATAACGACCACTTATCATTTAATGGAGATCCTTCCTGACCTTTCTCTGATGATAGCTAATATTCGCTGAGTGCTTGCTTCCTGCCCAATGCTAGTCTGAGAGCTTCAAATGAAAATTTTCCACAACAGAATATAAATTTAATTCGCATAACAACCTGATGAGGTGTGTACATTGTTTTCTCTGTGGCACAGATGAAGAAACTGAGGCACAGAGAGGTAAACTGAGTTGCCCCTCTCCCTCACCTCCCGCCCTTCTCCCCACACTGGGCCTCCCTGCTGTTCCTCAGACGTGCCGGCACGCTCCCACCTCGCAGCCTTTGCACACGCTTTTCTCTCTTCCTGGAGCACACGTCTCCCAGAGCTTTACGTGGCCTGTTCCCCCACATACACACACACTGTATTCAAGTCTCTGATCAAATGCCACCTCCTGGCAGAGGCCTCCTCAACCCCCACCCCCTTCAACCAGCTTCGTTTTGCTTCGTAACAATTTTCACCACTTGCCGTATTCATTCATCCATTCAGCACATATTTATTGAGCCCCCACTGTGTGCCAGGCCCTGTTCTGTGCACTGGGGCTGCAGCAGGGAAGGACGGACCCAAACTCCACCCTACAGATCTGACATATGTCTGTGGGGGTGACGGACATTACACATGTGTGAGGAGCACACAGCACATGACGGGCGTGGGCTGTGCGTGCTGTGGGGAAGCAGGGAAGGGGAGAGAGAGCTGCCATTTTGGGGGGTGAGTTCAGGGGAAGCCTCACTGATACGGGGACATCTGAGCAGATGTGAAGGAGGCAAGGGAGCAAGCCACACAGTTTCCCGGGGGAAAGAACATTCCCGGTCCAGGGAACAGCAATGAGAAGTCTTAGGCAGGAACAGCTTATGAGCACTGGGAGAGCAGGGACTTTGTTTTGCTCACAGCTGAATCCACGGCATGTAGCACAGTCAGCCACATAGTAGGTGCTCAATAAATAATTTCTGAATGGTTGAGCACTTTCTATACCCAGGCACTGTTCTAAGGGCCTTGTGCACATTATTCCATTGACTCCTACCAGGTGGCCTATATCTTGGCTCCATTTAAGAGCTGTGTGAGGGCCGGCCCCGTGGCTTAGCGGTTAAGTGCGCGTGCTCCGCTGCTGGTGGCCCGGGTTCAGATCCCGGGCACGCACCAACGCACCGCTTCTCCAGCCATGCTGAGGCCGTGTCCCATGTACAGCAACTAGAAGGATGTGCAACTATGACATACAACTATCTACTGGGGCTTAAATAAATAATTAAAAAAAAAAAAAGAGCTATGTGACCTGGGCAGCTCCTTACCCTTTCTGAGCCTTAGTCCTCTCATTTGTAAAGTGGGGTTAATCATAGAGCCCACCTTGGAGGGCTGTTGCAAGGATGAAATGAGCCAGTAGAATAGCAACTGTTCAATAATTGTTAGCAATTATTGTTATGGTGGTGGTTATTGTTGTTAGGCTCTGGAGGGAGGCAGAAGAAGTAGTCACTATTTCTGCCCTCCTGGAGGTGGTAGATGAGTTAGGAAGTCAGGAATGACACACGAGAGATGACCCTGTGGCACCAAAGTTTTCCAGAGCAGGCAGAGACATCAATGAGGGCAGAGAAGGCATTAGAGAGAAAGCAGGAGTAGAGCCAGGACTCAGGGGGTGGGATTTGGAGAGGTGGGAGGTGGGGAGACAGGGCCCCCCAGGCGGGAGTCACTGCACAGACAGAGGTATAGAGGTGGGACTGAGCACAGAGGCCTAAGTGTGCTTCCTCCTCCTTCCTTTTCCTCAGTGGAGGGGGCACATGATGGCTGGGTGCTCTCTACTGCCTCTCCTGCCTGGCGCTGTTCTTGGGGTGAAGGAACAGCCAGGTAAGGGAGTGAGGGGGCTAATGGGTCGCCGAAGTGGGGTGGCCTTATGCTCTGGGGACTGTGAGCATGTGGCTGTGGGGACATCCAGACAGAGGAAAAATGTCACCAGAGCACTAAATGGTGCTCGATCCACCCCTGAACTTGGCCGAGCCCCAGAAGGGTGGCAGAGCAGAGGCCAGCCTGGCCAGAGCCGCTTCGCCCTGGTGTGGATGGAGCAGCCCAGGTGAGAGGATAGTGTTGCTCCCACCTTTCTGCTCTGTCAAGGTCACCACCATCTCCACACTGCCAAGTCCAATGGCCACTGCTCTGGCCCCTCGTCTTGCTGGAAGCCTCCATCTAGGGTCCACTGGCCCCTTGGGGCTGCTAGGATGCCCCACTGTCACTCACCACCCCCTCCCAGGTTCCTTTGCCAGATCCTTGGGGGGGGCGGGGGTTGGGTTTCTTTTTTAAGCACTTTTTTACTTTCTATCACTACAAGATGATCCAGGCTTGTATATTTCCTACCCCAGGGCTAGAATCAGCCATTTCTCCAGGGAACCCTGGTTTAGTGGTATTAGACGCCAAGATCTGGGCACTGGGTGTGCTCATCGCTCTTCAGGGTCTTTCTTTTAGGCCATCTCAGCTAACAGAGCAAAGAAATATATGTATATACTAACCCTTAATACACACATATTTATAAATGTTTCTATATGTAACCATCTGTATCTGTATTAAATTAAACATTAGTTCTTACTGAGGGCTCTTTTTTATTATGCCTATTTCATTGCTGAGATTTTCTATTTTTTTTCCCTTTGTTTCAAGACAATTTGTAATTGATTGTTGAAGCTTTTTTTTTTTTTGTGAGGAGGATCAGCCCTGAGCTAACATCCATGCCAATCCTCCTCTTTTTGCTGAGGAAGACTGGCTCTGAGCTAACATCTATTGCCAATCCTCCTCCTTTTTCCCCCCAAAGCCACAGTAGATAGTTGTATGTCATAGTTGCACATCCTTCTAGTTGCTGTATGTGGGACGCCACCTCAGCATGGCCGGACAAGCGGTGCGTCGGTGCGCGCCCGGGATCCGAACCTGGGCCGCCAGCAGTGGAGTGCGTGCACCCAACCGCTACGCCACAGGTCCGGCCCCCTGTTGAAGCATTTTTATGATCGCAGCTTTCAAATCCTTGTCAGATAATTCTAACACCTGATTTATCTCAGTGTTGGAGTCAGTTGATTGTTTTTCTCACTGAAGTTGTGATTTTCTTGGTTCATATCATGATGGGTGATTTTCAATTGTATCCTGGTCATCTTTTCTATTACGTTCAAAAATTCTGTGTCCTCTTTAAATCCTTTACTTTAGCAGGCAGTCACCCTGTTTAGGTTTAACATGCAGGTCCTGGGCTGTTTTTGTGGACTGTGGTTCCAACGACAGTTTAGTTCTCAGAGCCTTTTGGTATTATTTTGGTCGGCTTGGTTTATCTGGTGTTACTGGGTCTCCTGCTGGCCTCTGCTCATGCTGCCAAGAGGGTGGGAGGAGCTACCCCAGGCCTAGTCGCTGTGTGTCTCTCGGTGGGGAGGGAAATGTCAGACCTGCTGTGGTTGCTTGTTGTGATGGGGTCTCTGCCACCTTTCTACGTGGTCACCCCCATGTCTCTCTGGGGAGGAGGAGAGTGCTTCCCTGCATGCTTACTGTTAGCGGGGCTCCCCATCAAGCCCCCTTGCCAGTGGTGTTGGGCTACCTGATATTTGCAGACGGGCTCCCCTTCAATGCAGGGCTGCCTACCTGGGCTGCCTTCTGATGCTCGGTTGGGTATCAGGAAATGGGGGGTCTAGGTTGCCTTCGTCTGTTGGGGTGAGGGGACATAAGACACTCTGTGTCTGTGTTTTCCTCCTGTCTTGGGCTCCAAACCAGTTCACCGTCCCCTACTACCTTTCCAAATGCTCTTGCTTTATCATTGTGCTCAACAGGGAGAAGAACGGAGAAATGGGTCTATGTCAACCTATCTGACCCAAAGGCCAGTAGGCGCATTTTTAAGGCTATTGATTTGTATTGCCAAACTGCTTTCTTGAAAGGCCATTCTAATATGTATTCCCACAAACAATGCATGAGAGTGCCCACTGTTCTCATTTTACAGAGGAGGTAACTGACACTCAGAGTAAGATCACCTGCCTGGTCATACAGGAGCACATTTGGGCAGAGTCTTGCCCAAATCCTGTGTTCTTCCCTGACACCCCCATTTGCTGCCCACATGCTCAGCACCATCCCCCAGAGCTCCAGAAAGCTCACAGTCTGGCCAGGAGAGTAGACCCAGGAGTTCACTCTCTGGGGGAACTGGGAAGGGAGGGAACCCAGGCCCAACATTGAAGAACCAGTCCAGAGGGGACGTCCTGGAGCCAGATGTCCATGTCCTGCCATGCTCTGCCCTTAGCCCCTGCTCCTGCCCTTTCCAGCCCTCCATTGTCTGTGTTAGAATACTTCAGACTCCAGGCTACCGTGAGCACTGCAAGTGTGGACTCAGAGTCCCCAAGTGTGGGGACTCCTGCCTGTCACCGGTGATCATTGCCACCAGTCCTTGGGGTAGGGGATGTGGGGCAGATCCAGGCAACTATGATACAACAGGCACCGCCCCAAGAGAGCCTGGAGACTCAGGTCCCAATCCTGGCTAAGCTGATCCCACTGGGCAAGCCACTGCCCCTCTTTGGGCTTCAATTTCCTTTCCTGTAAAATAGGAATAATAATTCTCATCTTTCAGAGAATCCATGTTTTCAACAGGCTGGATAGCCTGTAAGTTCTGTTAAAATGTAAGGGATGAAAGCTTTAAGAAGACAAATCAAATCTTGGCTTTCTCTGGCTCAAAACCTTCCCATGGCTCCCATCACATTCAAATTAAAACCAAAGGCCTCACTGTAATACCTCAGCCACCTTCCCTACCCCAGGCTCCTGCTCTCTAGCTACATTGGCCTTCTGGATGCCGCTTGGACTAACCTAGCAAGCTCACAACCCAGGGCATCTGTATCTGCTGTTCCCTCTGCCACAAATGGTTTTCCACAAGATCCCTGCATAGCAGCCTCCCTCAGCTTCCTTCAGGTCACTGTCATCTGAATGTCATCTCCTCAAAGAGGCCTTCGTTGACCACCCCAGCTAAAATAATACCCTTCACCCCATGCTTTTCCTTTACCTGCCTTATTTTTCTTCCTAGACTTATCACTTAACATATACGTGTGTGTTTCTTTTTGGTCTCTCTCCAGACAATCACTGCGCCATCCCCAAGCCTAGGACAGTGTCAAGCACGCAGAAGACTCCTGCCTCCCTGCCCACAGCTCTTCCCACTGTACCGCCCACCTCACCCTGAATCTTTCATGGGATACCTTGTGTTTCTTCTTCTCCGTGAAGGGCTCATATTTGTAGGGGCACTGATCCATGCTGGCCCTGTTAATCTTGCACATATCCACCTTGGCCACATAGGCAAGGCTTAACCACAGCTGACCTAAGCCTTTGTGGAACACCCTGGGACCCTCCCGGAACATGGGAGGCCAGGTGATCTTGTGAGGAGCTGCCACAAGGCCATTTCTATCTCCAGGGAGGCTGTCATAGGCTGTTTCTCATCTGCCTCCCTGGTTCTGATGAGGTGGGGCTTCCCACTGCCCTCCTTCCAGTAGGGTACAGCTGCAGGCTGTAAAACTGCTCAGCTGCAGCATGGAATTGGCTCCTCAACAACAGGTGCCCCATCACTCCTGTTGCATGTCATCCACCCCTTTCCTTTCAGTGTCATCCTGTGGACAAGGGACGTGGGGAGTTGACACCATCTTGCTTTTGCTGTCTATGTAAATAATAAACAGTCTCAATCCATTTGGGCTTGATGTGTTCCCACGTGCTAAAGCTATGGCCGAGTGGCACGCTAACCTAGCAGCTTCTGATACTTGGAATCTAGCATCTTAGCCTGTCTGACAATAGTACTTTCACACCAGCATGATTGTCCCCTCTGAGGACCATCTGTGATACATCCCTCAGTGTGGGTTGTCCCTGCACACCACCCTCCTCAGGACCCAGCCACCTGGGGCTCATGGGGCCCAGGCAGGGCCCAGCCTGAACCAGGGAGCACTTTTCAGACCACCACATGTAGCCAAGTTAATCTTCATAATAATCATTTTTAAAAAGCACACCATGCTCCCCAAGCCACATAATGGGCCCATGTGGGTTCCCCATGCCCATTGCACCTCCATTCATGCAGACCGTGGGGGTACCATTCGTTTTCTCCGCTGTGGCTCCGCGGTGCAGAGGAAGCAGCAGAGCCACTAGGGCCAGACCGACCTGGGCACGTTTCTGGCTTTATGCGGTGCATTTGTTTCCTGAGGCTGTTGTAGCAAATGACCACAGCCTGAGTGGCTTAAACCAATAGACATCTATTCTCTCACAGTTCTGGAGGCCGGAAGTCCAAAATCAGTATCACTGAGAGAAAACCAAGGTGCCGCCAGGGCCACGCTCCCTCCAGAGGCTCTAGGGGAGAACCTGCTCCCTGAATCTTCCAGCTTCTGGTGACTGTTATTCCTTGGCTTGTGGCCACATCAGTCTAGTTTTCAAGGCCAGTGTCTTCAAATCTCTCGGCTTTGTGGTCACATCACCTTCTTTTCTGTGTGTGTGTGTGTCAGATTTCCCTCTGCTTCCCTGTTATATGCATGCAATTGCATTTAGGGCCTAACCCTGATAATTTAGGATAATCTCCCCACCTCAAGACCCTTCACTTAATCACATCTGCAAAGGTCCTGTTTCCGTGTAAGGTAACATTTATAGCTCCCAGAGATTAGGACCTGATTTCTTTGGAAGACTGTTTTTTCAGGCTACCACATGTAGCCATAGACAACTTATCCAGTGTCACTAAGCCTCAGCTTTCCCTTCTGTAAGAAAAGGTTAATAACAGTGAAGTTGGGATGAGGATTATGTAAACCACTGTATGCAAAAGACTTATCACTGCATTTCATGTGGTTATGTCAGCTACCTATCACCTTGCTAGATGAGAAAAAGATTCCACCATGGGAGAAGGGTGGGGTCACAAAGTGTGGGGGGCAGGTGGATAGGGGTCTATGTGTCTGGCTTCCCCACTAAGGGCACAAATCCTGGAGAAGGCAGGGTTAGCTAGGACAAGAAGAAGGTCAAAAGCATTAGAGAAGGTCACACCAGGTGGTAAAGCCCCCCATCTTGGGTGTGGCATGCAAGGTTCCCTGAAGTTCCCTCTGGTGAGCCTGCCAGAGTGGGGTGCCCCAATGCCGGAGGTGATACTCAAAAGATTTAACAACTAGCAGGGCAATGCCAATCATACGACTGGGCCTAGGCTTGAGCAGTTTCCTAGAGGTCCCTGCTGTGCCGGGTTATCAGCTCTTCAGTTGCTGGATCATAGAGAGGTCTGAGAAGGCAGTGTCCCAGGGAAGAGTAGGGAGAAAGGCAATAGGGGTCTGGGGGCACTGCTAAGTAGTAACTGTTTTGGAGGTATTTCAGTATTTTAATAATCATTGAGATCTTTGTGGCAGATTATATGTCCCAGAAATGGCCATAACAGTATCTCCCATCCCACATGCTCTACTTAATGATGTGACTTTGATGCTCCTCCCATTGAGAAGTGTGGTCTAAGATCCCTTTCCTTTAATCTGGAGAAGGGGCTTAATTATGGAGTAAGTAATGTGATGTGACCTCCAAGATTAGGTCATAAAATGAGAATAGCTTCCACCTGGTTCTCTTGGGACACTCCCTATTGGAACCCAGCTACCAAGCTGTAGGAAAACCAGACACCCACATGGAGAGGCCACGTCTAGGTATTCTGGCTACTGTGGTCTGAATGTTTGTGTCCTCCCCCAAATTCACATGTTGAAGGCATAACCCTCAATGTGATGGTATTAGGAGGTGAGTCCTTTAGGAGTTAATTAGGTTTAGATGAGGTCCTGAGGGTAGAGCCCCCAGATGAGATTAGTGCCCTTATAAGAAGAGAAAGAGACACCGGAGCTGCTTCTCTCTGCCACATGAGGATACAGCAAGAAGGCTACCCCAGATGACATTGCATGGAACACAGACTGGCTTTCCCCACCAAGTCTTGTTCAAATTGAAAACTTATGAGCAAAATAAATGTTGGCAGTACGTTTGGGGCAATGGATAACCAGAAACATCTTTAGCCACAGACACCCAGAGGAATATCAGACTGGCCACCTCTCCATGGTTACCGCACATGAGCACCCATGGCAGCATCCCCAACCCCCAACTCCAATAAGATCTTAAACTTTTACCTTCCCAGACGCCATCTTGGGAGGAGGATAGGGAGGCAAGCAACAGCTTCGAGGAGTGCTTCCAATATTGACCCTCACGGAGAGATTGTTTTAAATGAAAAGAATTTTCTTATTTTTATTTTTTATTATCCTTTTTTATAAGGATTTTCCATACCAGCCACATTTGTTCTCCCCAGAGTTTAAAAATATTTTTTGGAAAATAATTTCAAACTTATCAAAAAAGTTGCAGAATTAGTATGAAGACTTCTCATTATAGCCTTCACTCAGATTCCCCAACTGTTAACATTTTACACTTGCTTTATCATTCTCCCTCTCTGTCTCTGGAAAGAGACCTTTTTAAGATCAAAGAGGACTGGGTCTGACTCAGGTAAGATGGAGTAAGCACACTGCACCTTGTTTCTCCCAATGAACACAGCTATAAAACCTGGACAAAATGCTTGGAGTAGCTATTTAAGAACTCTGAAAAATAAATCCTAGCAGACAGATTGAGGAACAAGACCAGAATTTGGAGTACCACCAAGGCAGCAGTGAGGTTTTTTCCCTCCAGTATTTCCCAGCCTGGACTCAATGCAGCTTGCAACCTGGAAGTGCACACCAGGGCAGACAGGGAAAGCTCCAAGCAAAGCCCTCTAATTCTGATGTGAGGAGCAGGAAAAGGTCTCCTAGTGCTCAGAATAGGGGAAATATCCCAGCTTTATTTTTCTTTTTTCCATTCACTTGTACCCCAGCTCCCAAGAAATCCCAATGTGAGAATGGCAGCAAAAGCAACAGCAACGATGGTCTGCGCCTGCAGGAGCCTAAAACTTGGATAGATGGGAGCCTTCCCCTCCAGACAGAGGAGCTATGGTCCCAAGAGGGTAGGGCAAGCTCCTGTTGCTCTTTCTTTCTCTCTGTTCGCTCACTGCTTGGTCCCAAGCACAGGTGCAGTCATGGGAAGTGACTGACATAATAAGGTAAATAAGGTCCCAGATTTCTAGTTGGAGAACCAAAAAGGGGAGTCCCAGGGAACCAAAAGTTTACTGAGGCAATCACAGAGAGGGATGAGCTTGGGAAAGCAACCTAATAAAGTTGTGTATGAACCTCTGGGCTCCTCTCCCTCTTTTGCATGTGCAAATTAAACACTAAACAGCTCACATAGACTTTGAGAATTTACTACAGGATAGACTACCACCCAGGTTCCAGATAGAGCCCTGAGTGGTGCACACACAGGACAGACCCAAATGGCACTGGAAAGGCTTTGAAAATAGAAATGTCACTAGGGTCACAGCCCACAGAAGGTTGGTTTGGAACTCACAGCCTGAGCCCACTCTGGTCAATTGCCTGCTAGAACAAAAATATCAACATTCTCAATTGGATTTTAAAAAGACTCTGAATATTATAACATGATATTCAGAATCTCCAGATAAATTCCAAAATTACTTGACATATGAAGAAACATGAAAATCTCAATTCACATGGGAAAAGACAATCAATAGATGTCAATGCTGAGATGACACAACTGTTGGAATTATCTTACAGTCTTTAAAGCAGCTACTATAAAAGTGCTTCAACAAGTAAGGGCAAATCACCTAGAAACAAATGAAAAGATAGAAAGTGTAAGCAAACAAATAGAACACATAAGGAACAAAATGGAAATCTTAGAACTGAAAAATGAAATAACCAAAGATTTTAAAACTCCTTGGATGAGTACATACCAGAATGGGGATGGCAGAGAAACAAATCAGTGATCTTAAAGATAGAAAAATAGATATTATCCAATCTGAACAACAGAGAGAAAAAAGATTGGGAGGAAAATGACCAGAACTTTAGGGACCTGTGGGACAACTCCAAATGAGTGACTGTTTGTGTCATAAAAATCTGAGAACATGAGAAATAGAGTGGTGCAGAAAAAAATATATGAAGAAATAATGGCTGAAAACTTACCATATTTGGTGAAAGACATAAACCTACATGTTGAAAAAGCTGAATGAACCACAAACAGGATAAACCCAAAGAAATCTTAGCCCCATTTTTCAGATTTCGGAGCTGCAAGGAAGGAATCACTTCCCCTGTCATCAGAGATGCTTACACCTTCAGACTCAAATGACTCCCTGTCTCCTTTATAAACCACAAAAATAATACACACAGAAAGTAAAAAATAAATTCTGTCAGTTCAAAATGATATTAAATAAAAAGTCAGAATCTCCTCTCCTTTTTCCCAGTCCCACCTCTTACAGTCACTCACTATTTCTGTTTTAAGTTCTTCTGGTTGCTAAAGGGTGGTTTTAAAAGATTTGAATACTTAACTTTTTTGTGTGTGTGTGAGGAAGATTAGCCCTGAGCTAACATCTGTTGCCAGTCCTCCTCCTTTTGCTGAGGAAGATTGGCACTGGGCTAACATCCATGCCCATCTTCCTCTACTTTATACGTGGGACGCCTACCACATCATGGCTTGATAAGCGGTGTGTAGGTCTGTGCTCGGGATCCGAACCTGCGAACCTGGGGCCGCCCAAGCAGAGCACGTGAACTTAACCACTATGCCACCAGGCCAGCCCAAGATTTGAATACTTAACATTTGTATTAATTAATAACTAGGCTTAAAATAACAAATTAAATCTCATAAGAAAATAAATCATAATTAATAACTAGGCTATATGTGAACATAGAATCAAAACCAACTTGGAAAGGAACTCTCCAGTTATTTTAAAAAATCTTACCAATGTTTAATAAGTGTCCCCTGTGTCATTGCACAGCACACATCCATCCTACCTTAGGCCTGTGCTTCATATCACCACCGGTGGCTGAAATGGTAGCCATATGTTTTCTTTCCTTTCCTCAAAGCAGTGAACAAAAGGCGATGCAAACATGAGGTTCTTGGTGAATCCCCATAGGAAAAGGTAAACAAAGTCTTATATCTGTGGATTGGGATGGACACTGTCTCAAAGGCAGATCTATGTTTTGAACAGATGCCCATTCCAGAGCCATGAGAGAACCAGCAGATCACAGAAGGAAAGTGCGGGAAGCCACATGCTGCTGGGCTTCAGGGAAAACCGGACCCAGGAACTCTCTGCAGTCTGACTGTCTCTAGGTGGTGGTGGTGGGGAGCAGTGTCCTGGCAACTGCTGGGCTCTTCTTTTTTAATTTTGTCTCTTAATATCCATTCTTCCCTTCTTTTATAGGCACAGAATCCCGATTTTTAGTTGGGCACAGGGCCACTCAGAGTGAAGACTATATTTCCCAGCCACCCTGCAACTAAATTTGGCCATACAATAGGTTGTAGCCAATGAGGTGTGAGGGGAAGAGATGTATGCAACTTCTAAGTCATGCACTTAAAGGAAGGGGGATATGCCTTCACATTCTCCCTTTCCCCTTTCTGCTGGTTGGAAAGCAAACATGGTGGAGAGCCAGCTTGGACCACGCATAAGAGGGTAGTATCCTAAGGTGAGGCACAATTAGAAAGAGAATGGGTCCCGGGACAGCCTACGAAGCCGCGCTGCCCAACCTGCCTCTGGACTGCTATAAGAGAGAGACAGCAACGTCTGTCTCATTTCAGCCACTGTTAATTTGGTTTCTGTTACAGCCTGTATCCTAAATAATAATGAAAATTGCCAAAGCAGTCACAAGCTCCCTGAGATTCTAGGGAAGGGGACATAGTTGATGGAAAGAGTGTCAAAGAACTTTGAGGTCGTGTTTAAAACACCTGAGGAGCACAGGGAGGGAGATGCAGAGGACTAGTCCACCTGCCTCCCTCAGCTCCTAAACTGTGTCACAATGCTCCCTCCAGCCAAAATGCCTCTGAGTGTTCTTTCTGCCCCTCCCATCCTGACACACAGACAGCTTGACCAGCTCCTTCAGACCTTGGCTAAACCTGGCTACCTCAGGGAAGCATTTCACCACACTCCAGGCTAAGATAGGCATCTCTGTTACATGTCTCTCTTAGCATAACGCCATGTATGGCTCTCTCACAGTACCTGTAGATTAGCAACTTTACATTTATCTATATGGTTGATTGTCTCTCCCTTACCAGACTGAGTTCTGTGAGGTCAGGGACTGAGTCTGTCTCCTTCACTGCCGACTCCCCAGCACCTAGCACAGTGCACGGCACATAGTCGGTGGTCAATAAGAATATATGTATGCAAGCTATGAATGAATGAATGAATGAATCCCGACCAGAGAGGACAGGATTCACGCAGGACAGTGTAAATACTGGCTCCTCCTCCAGCGCAGAACACCAGAGCTCGCAATCTTGAACCATTTATCGAAAGCTAACATGAATGCACAAATGCGAGGACCTCCCGCAACCACCCTTTTTACAGGATGAGCAACTCTGTACTTCGCGGTGTGAACCGGCTCAAAGTCACGCCGTCGGAAACTGGCGGACCCCCAGTTATCACTCCCCTTTCCCAGACGCGGAAACTCGGTTACAGAGATGCCCGCCAGGCTGGAAGCACAGAGACAGGAAGGGTGGGGAAAGCAAGCCGCCCGCTCAGAGCGGCTGCATCCGGAGGCCTCGGGGCTTCCGGGCTTCCGGTGCCCCTGCCCCGCGGCCCGGGCGTCGGGGACGCGCACGCGGGACGGAGCGCGCACGCAGGGCGGGGCGAGCGGGGGCGCGCGCGTGCGCAGGCGTTGCGCGGAGGGACGAGGCAGAGCCGCCGCCAGGTCCGTCCGTGGTCCACGCCGCCCCTCGCGCCGTTCGCCCCGCGTCCGCCGCCGCAGCCATGGGAGTGCAGGTGGAGACCATCTCCCCCGGAGACGGTGAGTAGGCGCGCCCGGCGGTCCCCGAGAGCCCCGCCGCCGCGCGCATCCGCTCACCGCGCCCGCCTGTCTGTCTGTCTCTCCTCAGGGCGCACCTTCCCGAAGCGCGGCCAGACCTGCGTGGTGCACTACACGGGTGAGTCGGCGGGCCCGCGGGGGGTCCGGCCCGGGTGCGGCCGGCCCCGCGGCCGGGGGGCAGAGGCCCGGGGTGTGGCGACGACGGGACCCGCGTGGCCCGAGGCCGAGGCCTGGGCGGTGGCAGCGCCCCCGAGGGGCAGCCTCGGGCCGCCGGACCCGGGACGGTCTGAGTCGGCATTTGTGAGCCCCGGCTGCGGGCCGGGCGTGATCTCGCACTTCTGAAGCAGTTCTGTGCCCACTGCACAGACGGGGAAACTGAGGCTTGGGGAGGCGAAGTCCCCTGCCCAAGGTCACACGCTCAGGAACGGGCAGAGCCCTGGCCAGGGACCATCAGAAAGGATTTGCACCACTTCAGTGTCCCGGTTGACACCCTACCCCCGCTTCCGGCCCTGTCTTCAATGGAGATAAGGGCGAGGTAATTCCCAGTCTGCGGAGCTGCCTCTTCCCTCCGGGGAAGTGGGACTTTGCTCTCTGCTGCGGGTGGGGCGACGTCCCGCTAACTAAGTCATTGCTCTGGCTCAGCCGGCCTTGGAGGAACTGGATCTGCACGGTCGCTTTCCTCTTCTTACTCTTGAGCCGCTTACAAATCCAAGCCTCAGTGGTAGTGATGGCCCAGGCTGACAGAACATGTCATTTAGCCCCCAGCCTTTCTCGGATTCTAAGAGTAGAGACTTTTCTCATCCCCATTTTAGAGATAAGGAAACTGAGGCCCAGTTAGGGTAACAAACAGTACTGTAAGCGAAAGGAAATTGTAGCCCCTCAGCCAGAATTCAATTCAGACATCAGAGTCATGTGCCTTGGGACCATCTTTTACTCCATGCCCTTACAAGGTCCTCCTGGGTTGTATTGGGGAGGAGGGGGGAGGCTGAGCAGGCGGAGACTCTGTGGCTGGGGGCGGGGGGTGCTGATTGGTGTAGCCACAGTTGTTGATATGAATAACCTTCCCTTCCTCTCCTCCTTGCCTTTCTCCCCCTTTCCTCCCCCTCACTCCCCCTTCCCACTGTTTCCTCTGTTCCTCCTCCTCCTTCCTCTGTTTCTTCTCCTTCCCTCCCTTTTCCTCCTCCTCCTCCTCCTGGGTAGTAGGCTGTAGGCAGTTCTGACCCTGCTGCTCAGGGATATGCTCTATGTTTCTCTCCCAGATCATGGGGGAGCCCTCTGTTGAGGGAAATGACTTTCACTGGAAAGGAGAAAAAAGGCAACTAACATGCCCCCTGCCTTCTATTTCTCTGGCTCTTTTATTTCTCTGGCCCTTCTCCATGGGTAGAAATGAGGGCAGGGGATGGAGGGAGTTAAGGACTGAACCTTTTAAAAGGCTACCAAAGGAGGAGGTATTGAAACCCTTCTTTGTAGGAAACAGTCTCATGCCTGGGAACAAAACTGGAAAGTGGTTTTGGTGTTGTAAATGGCTGTCTTTGTAGGCCACGGTGAGCGCCGGAGTCTAGGTCTGGTGGAGGAAAGCTTGTCAGTTTGGTTGTTGTTTGATCAGTGGGATGGGAAGAGTAACCATTGCCTTTTACAGTGGGGCTGGGGTGCGTGAGCAGTTGATTAGTTCCCACAGCCAACTGGGGCAGAGACAGGGACTCAGAGATGATGAGGTGACTTCAGCCCCCCGTCCCCTGCAGTTTGTAAGTAGCCACACTAGGATAATTGACTACATCTCTCCGACTCCCAAGTCTGTGCCTCTCGTCCTTGGCTTACCCACCTCCTGGTGCTGATGGCAGGACTGGACACCGTCATGTAGGCAGAACCACATTTCACTGTGCCTCTTGGTGAGATGTCCCCACACAGCATGTCTGGAGCCTTTTTCTGAGAGAACAGATTGTCGTGGGACCCAGAACACCATCAGGGCTCCCAGTGCCTCTTCTCCAAGTCTGTTTTCTTTGAGGGTGGCACCCACCCACACGTTCCCAGAACAGCAGTAGGACCCTGGTGTGCATTAGGACAAAAGCTTTCTTTTTTATTTCATTTTTGATAAGCCCTACAAAGACGCCTTAGTGAGAAGCCAGCTCTGCCTCATGCCCACAGAATAGGCTGTTCTTGGGCGGGCGGCTTTGTTCCTGCGGGTCTTTGCCACCTGCCTCCCAGGAAGAACCTGTTTGAGACCTGTGGGGGTGTGACAGGAATGGGTAGGTGCTTTGAGATTTCATCTGTAGCAGTTAAGGCTTTTACGCCCCTGGGAACAGAATCCATCTTGAGGCAGCGTGATGGGGGGGATGGGAAATCCCATAAAGATTTGAGGATCTGCAGAGTCGGGAAGCCCACTGGGCCTCAAGAAGCAAGAAGAAATGCTCACGATTCCTCTCCTTTTCACCTCTGTTTATCTCTGCCTGGCTGCCTCAGTAGTCTCTTGTTACAAATTTGTTTTTCTGCTTCTCCCAAGTGGTGGATGGTGAAAGTCCCGTGTGTGCCCACCCCTCTCCTCCCACCCCCTGCCCAGTTTCTCTGTCTCCTTTTGAATATCTAGCTCGGATTGCTTGGCTGTGTGACTCCAGTGATTACAGTTCCTAGAAGAGAGAGTCTGATTGACCCAGGTTCGAGTCAGGTGAACACTCTTGATCCAGTCCACTCTGGCTGGGTGTCCACTACTGCTGATTTGAAAGTAAGGTAGCCAAAATCCCCTCTCAGCCACCAGAGATATGCATAGCACAGACTGACTTTTACCACATGGACGTTTTAAATGCTACTGGTGGCTGCCAGTAGTAGCCTTGGTGCCACTCTCAAAGCTCCCTCTGGTGCCTTCTGTGGCCTGCAGCAGAGCACAGCATGAGCATGGCCTCAAAGGAAGGCTGCGCCACCTCTTTGTGATGCCAGAAGGGAAAAGGAAAACTTTGCTGTCACCAGCCAAGCACCTCCTAGTAGCATGACAGGCATTGAAGTGGGAGGGAGGAGGTGGAAAGGTAACCTGGCAAATATGTGCCTTGAGGATCAAGTGGATTCTCACAGCTCCCTCCTTGCCTCCAGTAGTTTCGTCATCTTTATTGTTGAGCGTGTCCTGACACACAGCTAGGCTTATGTCCCTTTTACTCACATCAGCAGGCCATGTGCCTGCCATTGTCCGAGCAGCCTCAAGTGGATTGGAGGAATTCTTTTTTATCCTCTTAAAAGGTGGTTCACATCTTGTCCTTGGGATCGGGTTTAAGTTGTCAGTAGTCTGGCTTCTGAGAAAAACCGAAGGTCCCCCAGCCCCATCTCCAGAGGTCCACTTGGAGGGACGCTGGGGCTCCTGGGACAGGTGTGGCCACCTTCCTGCAGCCCCCCTTCCACTCTCTGCTTTTCTTTAGCCTCGGTCTCCCCTCTCCTCTCTGCTTTATTCTGTTCACTTCCCTGCTGAGTGTTTCTTGGCTGATGATCTGATGTCTGGAGGAAGGCTCACCACCAGCAGAGACTCCCCAGATGGCTTCCCCCTGTGCTGTGTTGAGGCAGACAGGCTGAGGCTGTTTGGGCAGGGCTGCAGCAGGACCGTTTACTTCCTGTAGCACATGTTTATTGAGCAACAGCAACAAGCCGGGCACTTGAGACATGGTCAGTGAACTAAATAGGCAAAGACCTCATCTGTGGGTGAGACTAATAGACTAATGGCGTGAAGGTGTGACACGTTCCGTGGTGAGAAACATTGTGGGGAGATTAAAGCATGAGGGCGTGGGGAGGGGGTTTGCTGCTCTTAGGGTGATTGGAGAAGGCCTCTGACCAAATGACATTTTAATATTACCCAACGGAAGTTGGGGAGTGAGTGGTGTGGCTGTCCAGGGGAAGAGTTCCAGGCAGAGGAAGAGCTGGTGCTGAGACCCTGAGGCTGGAGCATGCTTGGCGCGTTAGAGGAACAGCGGGGAGACCGGTGTGCTGGAATGGGATGTGTGAGGGGGAAGTGCCAGGAGTTGAGGTGATGGTGGAGCCTGGTAGGTTGTTATAAGAATGTTGCCTTTCTCTCTGAGTGAGGTGGGAGCCATTAGAGGGTCATGAGCTGACTTGGACTTTAACAGGACCCCTCCCTTCTGGCTGCCGTGTGGACGTTGAACTGTTGGGGGCAAGGGCAGAAACAGGGCCCCGGTTGTTTCCTGGGTGTGTAGAGTGTGCCAGCCTGGGCAGGTGGGCAGAGGTGGTGCCAAGTGGACAGTGATCCCCAAAGAGAATGTGAGTCCTTTGCTGAGTTCAGATCTTGCCTCTGCCATTTGACATCTTATGAGAGCTTGGGCAGATTGTCCCTCTTGTCTTAGTGTCCGTGTACCATCTGTAAAACGCAAGTGACAGCACCTCCTGTGAGGAGTAGCTGGAGCATTAGAGCTGGGATGAGTGCATTCTGGGAGGGGCAGTGCCTGTGAGGCCGTGTTGCATATATAGTCATGGAGGCTTCCTGTGTCCCAGGCACTGAGTGATGTATCCCCCCCACCGTCCTTCGTCCTGCCAGCACCACCTGTGATGTCTAAAGTGGGAGAAAGGCAGAGTCCTGGGCTCAGCGCTCCAGCCCCAAACTCACATGCACTTTAGGGTGGGTGCCCACCACCTGTGTTCCACAGTGGTTGACATTTTGTCATGTATGCTGTTTTTGTCTACTTACAGAATACATACATTGAGCTATAATCTGTGTTTTTTTGCTGAGCCATTTAAGTTGCAGACATCATGATGCTTTACGTCGAAATACTTGAGCATGCTCGAAGAATGAGAATATTCTCCTTGTCCTCCTACTGGTCACGTCTAAGAAGATTTAAAATGATTCCGTAGCATCTAAAACCAAATTCATGCTGAAACTACCCCAGTTGTCGTCAAGGTGTTTTTTAAGTCTGTTTTCTTAAACAGAATTCAGTTGAGGTTCACTCATTGCAGTTGGATATTATGTTTGTAGTATCAATCTCACACTGATTTTTTTCTTACTGACCCTGGTTTTCCAAGAGAGCAGGCTGGTTATCTTACAGAACACCCCCGTCTGTCTCATTGTCTTCTCCTGGTGTTGCCTTACTCCTTCCACCGCCTGGATTTCCTGTAAACTGGAAGTTGAGTTTTAAATGTCTGAATGGTTTCTGGTTAAACATTTTAGTGGGAAGACTTCATACGTGATGCTGTCTACTTCGTACTCAGCACACACACTGTGGGGAATGTCACTGTGTGTGATGCTCAGGTTGATCTTGTGAAGGTGCGTTTCCCCTCCCAGTCAGCAGGCCCTCTGTGGAGCACTTGGACATATTGCAAACACCCTGTTCCTCCTCAGCCTTTCACCTGCTGGGGTTTACACCAATTGATGGTTCTTACCTGAAGAAAGGATTTCAGTGGCATTTACAAAGTGGTGATTTTAAAATTCTTTCATACCCTCTGCATTTATTAGCTGCCTTTCCTCTATAAAATAGGGTAAAACTTCATTTTTTCCCTTTGATCACCAATTTTTAAAGTGAGGAATTGGTTTTATAGTCACCCCCAGTGGTGGCAAGTGACTTTTTACTTTTTCCCCCTGTTTTTAGTATATTGTGAACTCCGATTTTACTCAGGGCCTTAAAGTCATTGATATTCATTATTCTTTTTGATATTCATATTGTCCCAAATTCGGCCAGTAGGAGCCCCTTCAAGCTGGTTCCAATACTTTTTTGACATGCTCGCACTGTTCCTTAATTGCTTCCTTGGTTTCACTGCCCTGGTCCTGGCATCAGTCATCTCTCCAAAGAGCTCTGGCTCCTTTCAGTGGGTCTCATTGACTTTTTTTTTTTCACTAAGAGCTTTATTGAATATAATTTATGTACCATAAAATTCACTCATTTACCCATAGGCTTTTTAACTTGAACATTTTTGGTGATTGAAAACTGATTTTTGTGACGTGCTAATGGGTTCATTATATCCGTAAACTGGGGATCATTTATCTGCCTTGGGATTTTCTCTAAAAATAGTTTAGCTGCTGTTTCCCATGGAAAAGGTCAGGGGTATTATGGATAACTGAGACGTGTACTATCCCCCTTCTCCCTTTGGCGCTCATGGCAAAGTTTGTTATTTTTATTTCTACTTTTCCTCTCTCCTGTTTTTTTACCTATTCAGGAACTCAACTGAGTCCTTGCTTTCCTTCCCCCAGCCGTCTTTAATTTTGGTCAGATAAACTCTAGCAGTGCAAAAAGTAGGAGGAAGAATGGGAGGGAGAGGGAGAAATAATCAGCTCCTGGATGCTGCTGTCTCTCTCCTTGCCTTCACTCTTCCCCTCCCAGGAGCTCAGACCACCCTGGCCTGCATTTGGTTCCTCAAACGCACCAGCCTTTCCCCATAGGAAGGTCTGTGCCCTAGGTTTAGTTGCCACCACATGGCCCCACTCTCCACCTAAGGCAGGCTCTTATCGCAGTTTGAATGACACCCCTCAGTGGGTCTCCCCTGACCCTTGGCTAAAGTGGTTCTTTGCATATGCACACACACGCCTCCAGTTCAACAAAGCACCCATCCATTTCCTTTTTAGCCTTTCTCACAGTCAGGTGGGGATATTATATCTGCTCTTTACCCAGCAGGCTCCAGGAGGCCAGACCTGCAGTGGTGGTGGTCTCCAGGGTCTCTCCATCGGGACCTGGCGTGGAGTAGGTACTCAGTGACTGTTTGAATGCGCAGTCACTTAGGACCTGGATTAGTCTCTAGCTGCAGTGGGGAAAGCCCACATTCTTGTTATGATTGGTATAATATTTCTATTTCCTTTAGGTTAGAATAAGAAAGAAAGCATTTACAACATTTTGGACTTTGTTCACTCCGTATGGATTAATAAAATTGTGGCCGCTCCTTCCTCTCACATCCAGTGCACACAGGTCAACACACCAAACCCTTCCCTCCGTCATTCAGCACATGTGTTAGGAGCTGGGGAAAGCCCCAGCCCCGCCCTCGATCGAGGGATCGAGGTGCTTGCCTCATAGGGAATGGTCCATTACAAGGGGAGTGCCTTGAGCAGCCTGCACCTGGCTAGAAGTGCGCATGGTCTTTGATGTGTGTGGCTTCCTCAGGCAGAAGGAGAGGGCTTGCCAAGTGTGCGCAAAGGTCTGGAGGGGAAAAGGTGCCTTTTTCTACAAGTGCTTACTGACCATCTATAAAACGGAAAAGAGAAAGGTAACAATCGTGCATATTTCTACCACTTCTAGATAGCCACTGTTAAACAGCATGTTTCCCTGTGTGCCTCTCCCCGCCACCACCACCAGTTGAGACATGATGTGGCAGTCCTCTTATTTATGTTGTGATAACATAGAAAATAGAAGGGCATGCCCACAAGGACGTGCATTCTGGTTTGTATCCTGGGTCCTGCATGTTCTTCCCGTTATGAGCCCTCCTTTGAAAATATACTTTTGGTCATACAATCTAAAGGGATTTAGCCAAAGGTTAGAAGCACTTCCAGATAACAGATGGGAAATATGCCTGCACTCAGTTTGTGTGGTGAGAAGGAAGAAGTCGGTTTCCTCTTTGGGTAGATGTTCGACCTTTGATCATACTGTGCACATGGGGTTCTCAGAACCCCAGTTCAGGAGGGTTGTCCTGGGAATGCAACCACAGAGGCCCGGAAATGGAACAAAGACATAAGCTTTCAAATTAATTCCTTTTACTTACCTCAGTGTAGAATGTCTTTTCACCCATCATGACTGGGACAAGTGGGTAGTTGATATGTTAATCATAAAAGTGACAGGGCTTCTCTAACCTTTTTTTTAATTTATTCTTTTATTGAGGTAACATTGGTTTATAATGTATAAATTTCAGGTGTACATCATTATAGTTCGACTTCCATATAGACTACATCGTGTTCACCACCAAAACTCTCGTTGCCGTCTGTCACAGTGCGCGTGTGCTCCTTTACCCTTTTACCCTCCCCCCACCCCCCTTCCCCTCTGGTAACCACCAATCTCTTCTCTGTGTCTAGGTGTTTGTTTGTCCTTGTTGTTTCTCTGTCTTCCACATGAGTGAAGTCATACAGTATTTGACTTTCTCTCTCTGACTTATTTTGCTTAGCATAATACCCTCAAGGTCCATCCATGTTGTCACAAATGGCAAGATTTCATCCCTTTTTATGGCTGAGTAGTATTCCATTGTGTGTATATACCACATCTTCTTTATCCATTCATTCGTTGATGGGCACTTAGGTTGCTTCCAAGTCTTAGCTGTTGTGAATAATGCTGTAATTAACATAGGGGTACATATATCTTTTCGAATTAGTGTTTTCATGTTCTTTGGACAAATACCCTGTAGTGGAATAGCTGGATCACGTGGTATTTCTGTTTTCAATTTTTTGAGGAATCGCCATACTGGTTTCCGTAGTGGCTGCATGAGTTTGCATTCCTACCAGCAGTGTATGAGGGTTCCCTTTTCTCCACATCCTCTCCAACACTTGGTATTTCTTGTCTTTGTGTGTGTGTGTGTGTGTGTGTGTGTGTGGAAGATTAGCCCTGAGCTAACACCTGTTGCCAGTCCTCTTTTTTGCTGGAGAAGACTGGCCCTGTGCTAACATCCGTGCCCATCTTCCTCCACTTTATGTGGGACGCCTGCTACAGCATGGCTTGATAAGCGGTGCATAGGTCCATGCCCGGGATCTGAACCCTGGGCCGCCAGAAGTGGAGCATGCGAACTTAACCACCGTGCCACTGGGCCAGCCCCCTTCTTGTCTTTTAATGATAGCCATTCTGACGAGCGTGAGGTGGTATCATTGCAGTTTTGATTTGTATTTCCCTAATAATTAGTGACGTTGAACATCTTTTTATGTGCCTGTTGGCCATTTGTCTATCTTCAGAAAAATGTCTGTTCAGATCTTCTGCCCATTTTTTAATCAGGTTGTTTGTTTTTTTGTTGTTGAGATGTACGAGTTCTTTGTATATTTTTGGATATTAACCCCTTATCAGATATATGATTTGCAAATATTCTCTCCCAGTTGGTAGGTTGTCTTTTCATTTTGTTGATGGAATTCCTTTGCTATGCAGAAGCTTTTTAGTTTGATGTAGTCCCATTTATTTATTTTTTCTTTTGTTTACCTTGCCTGAGGAGACATAGTATTCAAAAATATACTGCTAAGACCTGTGTCAAAGATTGTACTGCCTACATTTTCTTCTAGGCGTTTTATGGTTTCAGGTCTTACATTCAAGTCTTTAATCCATTTGGAGTTAATTTTTGTGTATGGTGCAAGATAATGGTCAACTTTCGTTCTTTTGCATGTGGCTGTCCAGTTTTCCCAGCACCACTTATTGAAGAGACTTCCCTTTCTCCATTGTATGTTCTTGGCTCCCTTGTCGAAAATTAGCTGTCTGTGGATCTGTGGGTTTATTTCTGGGCTCTTGATTCTGTTCCATCCATCTGTGTGTCTGTTTTTGTGCCAGTACCATACTGTTTTGATTACTATAGCTTTGTAGTATATTTTGAAGTTGGAATGTGATACTTCCAGCTTTGTTCTTTTTTCTCAGGATTGCTTTGGCTATTTGGAGTCTTTTGTTGTTTAATATAAGTTTTAGGATTCTTTGTTCTATTTCCGTGGAAAATGTTGTTGGGACTTTGATAGGGATTGCATTGAATCTATAGATTGCTTTAGATAATGTGGACATTTTAACTATGTTAATTCTTTCAGTCCATGAGCATGGAATATCTTTCCATTTCTTTATGTCATCAATTTCTTTCAGCAATGTTTTATAGTTTTTAGTGTACTGATCTTTCACGTCCTTGGTTAAATTTATTCTTAGGTATTTTATTTTTGTTGCGATCGTAAGTTGGGATTGTTTTCTTGATTTCTCTTTCTGCTATTTCATCATTAGTGTATAGAAATGTAACTGATTTTTGTTTGTTGATTTTGTACCCTGAAACTTGACTGTATTTGTTTATTATTAATAGTAGTTTTTGGTGGACTCTTTAGATTTTTCTATATATAAAATCATGTCATCTGCAAATAGTGACGATTTTACTTCTTTCTTTCCAAGTTGGATCTATTTTCTTTTTCTTTCCTGATTGCTCTGGCTGGGACTTCCAATACTGTTTTAAATAAGAGTGGCAAAAGTGAGCATCCTTGTCTTGTTCCTGTTCTCAGAGGAGTAGCTTTCAGTGTTTCACCGCTGAGTATGATGTTAGTTGTGGGTTTGTCATATATGGCCTTTATTTGTTGAAGTACTTTCCTTCTATACCCATTTTATTCAGAGGTTTTATCATAAATGGATGCTGTTTCTTGTCAAATGCTTTCTCTGCATCTATTGAGATGATCATGTGATTTTTATTCTTCATTTTGTTAATGTGGTGTATTAACATTGATTCATCTGTGGATGTTGAACCATCCTTGCATCCCTGGAATAAATCCCAGTTGATCATGCTGTACAATCCTTTTAATGTATCATTGTATTAGATTTGCTAATAGTTGAGGATTTTTGCATCTATGTTCGTCAGTGATATTGGTCTGTAATTTTCTTTTTTGTGTGTTGTCTTTGTCTGGTTTTGGTATCAGGGTAATGTTGACCTCATAGAATAAGTTAGGAAGTGTTCTCTTTTCTTTAGTTTTCTGGAAGAGTTTGAGAAGGGTAGGTATTAAATCTTTTAATGTTTTGTAGGATTCACCAGGGAAGCCATCTGGTCCTGGACTTTTGTTTTTTGGGAGGTTTTTTATTACTATTTCAGTCTCCTTACTAGTGATTGGTCTATTCAGATTCTCTGTTTCTTCTTGGTTCAATTTTGGAAGGTTATATAATTCTAAGAATTCGTCCATTTTTTCTAGATTATCCAATTTGTTGATGTATAGCTTTTCATAGTATTCTTTTATAATCCTTTGTATTTCTGTAGTATCTGTTGTAATTCTAAACATTTTATTTCAAATCCAAACAGAAATCATTTATTAAAGGGCCAAGTCTGTCTTTGAGGATGGTTCTTTTGGTGGAGTTTCCCATCAAGATTCTTGCAAAAACTAATTTTGCCTTCTTTTAAAGTAGAGCAAGACTATTGTAAGGTCATCTAAATGTCAAACATTTCTAGATTTTTAAGATTTCTTTCTCTAAACATACATTGATCTCATCCACACACAATTATTCACTAGCAGTATTTTTTAGTGACTTGCCTTTATTGAGTCTTACCAAACAGTCAGCTAGGACCACCTATTCACACTCATATTTCATTTATTTACATGCTATTTAATTACGTTATCTATACTCAATAAGTATAGCTGACATAAATGGATTTGGGAACAAATACAGCTGACCGATCCTTGGTAGGCATAAAACTCACATGAGAAAGAAGGAGTGAGGATGAGCTAGAGACTGGGGCGTGAAGACGCTTTTCACCGCACTGGGGCTGTGCAGGCTGTGGTTTTTATGAGTCTCTGGTGGGGCAGTTAAGTATAAAAGGTGGTTGAGAGAACTTCTGTATATAATAATGAGAAGAAAGAGGGGAAATAGCTAAACCTAGCTCAGGGTACCCATTTGTACCTAGGTTAGTGCATTTATGTGTGAATGTTCCAAGGGGCTTCAAATGCAAATCTGCAGAAAAATTGGTGATTTTCAGTTTGGTTCCCCCAACTCCATTCAACCATTCTGTTTGTACTTAGGAAACTACCTATTGAGTTGAAAATAGAAATCCTTTCTCCCTCTCCCAACTGTAAATGGCAAGAACTTTATTTTGTTTTGAATGTTTGGGGTTTAGGATGTTCTGTTTTGTTGTTGTTATTGTTTGATTTAGGTTTGGGTGTTTTGTTTTCTAATCATAAAACTTTCCGTATTTTGGACCCTGTTCGATGCTGCCTGTGAAAACCACCTGCAAAGATTCATCAGGAATTAAAAAACACACTGTGGTCATGAGCTTTAACTACAGCAAGTGCTGAAGCCCTAACGCTCGAGTTGCCTTCTTCAGTCGTCTTTCCTTACTCAGCAGAGGGTGTATGGTGACTCTGCCTTCCACGAAGCAGAGTGCACTGGAAGTGGCTCTTTTTCTGTTGGATTATTAGTGAAATAATAACCCAGTGGTCTTCTTGAATCTCCAAATCCTGACCTTGGGTCTTAACCACTGCTTCTGTAACTTGGGCCAAGCACCAGGAACACAGTCCAGGGGCACTTTGACAGCAGCTGCTAGCCACGTCTGCCTCTGCTGGTCCTTCTCAGCGAGAGCACTGTCAGACGAGCAGCAGGAAAGAGCAGGCAGCCATGGAGGAGGAACTCGAGACTCTTCCCCACTCCGTTTTTTTTAAATTTTAAGCCCTCCTGCTCCCTCTCCAAGAATTTGAGTCTGGCTCTTCCCCCAAAAGAACAGCTAAACAGTTTGGGAGGAGACCCAGGAGAAGGTGACATCAGCTGCCTTGCAGCCAGAAGCTGCTTTCACAGTCCCTCAGGCAGCCATAGGTTTTGCTCCTTTCATGGTCTTGTGCTTTTAACTGGAGACCCCCAGATTTTCACATTTTCCTCACTGATTAGTAATTTAAAGGTACTGAAAGTAAAAGCTGCCGTTCTGAGATTACCCCTCAGATTCTTCCTCTCATATAGGGAAGAGGTCTAAGTGTGAAAGTCTCGTGTTTGTTCTTAAAAATTGTGCAAGTGAGGCAAATCCTAAAGTGCTCATGAATGCCAACATTGTGAATGCCAGGGGTTGAGCTGAGTGCCATAGGGACATAGAGCCTCTGAGTCCCTGTCTGTGACCTCAAGCCGCATTCAGCAGGAAACAAGAATTAATTCTTGAAATCAAAAGTATGGAGCTACCCCAGGCAGTTTCTGGGTTTGTGTGTAGTTAGAAATGAAATCAGTCAGTTCTGCAGGTAGAAGATTATGTTGGTGATGGTTTTTGCTAAGAGTGGCCTTCAGAGCTTAAAGAGTGTCAGCTGCCGTGTCTGAACTGTAACCTCAGTTGCCTTCTCTCAGCAGAGCTTGCTTTCTCGAGGAAATTATGGCACTAACTTGGCAGGTGGCTTCGCTGTTCAAGGGCTCCAGGTCCTGGCACAGAGGTGTCCCGAGTTAAAGGGGAGCAGCTGCTGAGACTTGACTCGCTGCCTGCTTTACCTGCTCCTTCCCCAGAGGCAGCACCTTGCCATCCACTGCCAGGTTGGGTGTAGGAGGTGAACATATGTAGGATTTTAGTAAATCTCTTTTTTTCTTTTTTTAAAAAGCAGTTTTGTAGAGGCATAATCGACATCCAATAAACTGCTCATATTTAACACGTACAATTTTATAAGTTTTTATGTTTCTTTCTACCCTTCGAAACCCCCCTTCCCATCCCCCACAATCACAAATATGCTTTTTCTGTCAGCATAGATGAGTTTACATTTTCTAAAGTTTTATATAAATGTAATCGTACAAGATGTACTCTTTTGGCTGGCTTCTTTCACTTGGCACAATTATTTTGATATTATTATGTTCATGTATCAGTAGTTCATTCCTTTTAATTGCTGAATAGTTTTCCATTGTGTGGATATACTTGTTTATCCATTTACCAGTTGGCAGATGTTTGGGTTGTTCCAGTTTTTGGCTGTTACAGGTAAGTCTGCTATGAACATTTGTATAGAAGTTTTTTGTATGAACACAGGCTGTCATTTATCTTGGATGAATATCCAGGAGTAAAATAGCTGGGTCATATGGGAGGTGTATGTTTAACGTCAACTGCCAAGCTGTTTTCCACAGTCGTTCCATTTTACATTCCCACCAGCAATATATGAGAATTCCAGTTCCTCCACATCCTCACCAGTGCATGATGTGATGAGTCTTTTTAGTTGTACTCATGCTAATGAGTACTAGTCATATCTCTTAGTGGTTTTAATTTGCATTTTTGTAATGATTAATAATGTTGAGATCTTTTCAGGTGCTTACTTGCCATCTGTATATCTTTTTCAGTGAAGTATCTGTTCACATCTCTTGCCCTCTTTTAATCGACTTGTTTGTTTTCTTATTGTTGGGTTTTGAGAGCTCTTTATATATTCTGGACACAAGTCCTTTATCAGGTATATGCTTTGCAGAGATTTTCTCCCAGTCTGTGGCTTGACCTTTCACTCTTAAAAGTATCTTTTAAAGTGTGGAAGTTTTTAATTTTGATAAAGTTCAATTTATCCTTTTATGGATTGTGCTTTTTGGCCTCATATCTAAGAAAGCATAGTCACAGAGGTTGTTTCCCTATGTTTTCTTCTAGAAGTTTATAGATTTAGTGTTTACATTTAGGTCTATACTGTATTGAGTTGATATTTGATTATGATGTGAAGTATAGATCCAAGTTTTTACTTTTTGCCTGTGGATATCCAGTTGTTCCAGCCCAGTGTATTTTTCATCTCAGGCATCGTAGTTTTCATCTCTGTAAGTTTAATTTAAATCTTACTGTCCTTCTCTACTAATTCTAACATCTGTGTCAGTTCTGGGTTGGTTTCAATTGATTGACTAGTCTCCTCATTGTGGTTCGTGTTTTCCTGCCTCTTTGCATGCCTGGTAATCTCTGGATGCTAGATGTTATGAATTTTACCTTTTGGGCTGCTACATATTTTTATTTCTGTAAATCTTCTTGAGCTTTGTACTGGGAAGTACTTAAGTTACTTGGAAAGAGTTTGATCGTTTGGGCTCTTGCTTTTATGATTTGTTAGAGGGATCTGGAGCAGTGCTTAGTTTGGAGCTGAGGAGTCCCCACTACTGAGATGAGATCTTCCTGGGTGTCCTACCCAGTGCCTCGTGAACCATGACTTTCTCCAGTCTGGCTGGTGGGAACAGGCCCTGATCCCAGCCCCGTGTAAGCGCTGGGCACTGTTCCTTCTAAACGTTTTGGATGGTTCTTTTCCTGGCCTTGAGTAGTTTTCTCAGACACATGCATTGGGTAGTATTCTGCTGAATACTCAAGGGGGACCCACTGCAGATCTATGGGGATCTGTCTCTCTACAGCTTTCTCCTCCCTGGTACGCATCCTGTGGACTCAAACTGCCTTGAGCTCCATCCCAGTTCCCTCTCCCTGGAAACTCCTGAGGATGTAAGCTGGGGCAGTCATAGGGCTGCCTTGTTGTGGTGCGAGTTTTCCATCTCTCAGGGACCGCTGTCCTTCATTGCAATGTCCTGTCTCTGGGTTGTTTCTCTCTCCCTTTTTTTTTTTTTTTTGGTGGGGTTTTTTATTTGTTTATTTTGTGTTTTTTTATGTATATAATTTTTATTTATTTATTTATTTTATTCCCCCAAAGCCCCAGTAGATAGTTGTATGTCATAGCTGCACATCCTTCTAGTTGCTGTATGTGGGACACGGCCTCAGCATGGCCGGATAAGCGGTGCGTCGGTGCGCGCTCAGGATCCGAACCCCGGCCGCCAGCAGCAGAGCGCGTGCACTTAACCGCTAAGCCACGGGGCCGGCCCTATTTTGTGTTTTCTTTGCTTGGTGTGTTTTGGTTTTGGTTTTGGTTGTTTAGGTGGCAGGGTAAATCTGATCCATATCCCTCCATCTTGGCCAAAACTGCCTATTTTGATGTCCCAGCTTCTCTTACGTTCTGCGTTCAGCACTGACCAGCCTGATTCGCACTCCAGAAAATACTGTCTGCACATTCCTTCCTGCTTCTTAACGGACACTGCTTCCTCTCCTGCATCACCTCCTCCCCCAGTAGCTTACAGCTATGTACATAGTCGTCTGTTCCTCCCTATTGGGGAAGCCCTCCTTCTAGCACCTCCTTCCCCCTATAGCCGCTGGCAGTTGTGTGACATCCTGCTCAGTTCTGGGGATATTGTTTACCTTTTGGACTTAGATTATAGGAAATTCCCTCCTCAGGCCTAAAGCATCCCACCATTACCAGTAACACCACCCAACCCTTCTCTCTGAAGATTTCTCCTCTGAGGAAGTAGGTGAGATTGACAGATGGTGACTGTGGTCTGATGTTCTGGAGCGAGGCTTGTGTCTCTTCCCAGGACAACAGCTCATCTGAAGTAGGGTAGGAGAATAAAGATCCTCGGCAAAGCTCCGGACTAAAGCCCCTTTACTTAGAAATCCTGCTTCTTGGCTTTTATAGTTTCTTAAAATAGTAGGGAGAGGCTTTGTCCCTCCATGTCCCAGAAAAGCTTGAGAGAGCTGGGGTTAAACAGACACCTTCCCAGACCCATAGTCTCTGTGCTGAGGAGCATCCACGTCTCCAGGCTGGCTCAGCCCCAGATAGAGGCTGGGTCCCACCTTGTGCCCCCGGCCTGGTACCAGTCAGACAGTTGAAGCATTTCACCCTCAGGCAAAGCAGGATGGATGCATGTAACATCTGGAGGTTGCTTGGCAATGCATTTGATCAGGAATAAAAGGGTAGTGCAGGGTGTCTGTCTCAGTACCCTGTGGTTTTTCATTGCAGTCAAAATACAGTCTTGTCCTGGGTGGTTGCGTGTTCAAATTTGGCAGGAAATAAGATAAATTTTTTTGTAGATATATTGTATTTTTTATTCTATGAGTTGCAGCCCATTAGTGTATCATGAAATAAATTTGGGGGTCACAATCAGCATTCTTTTTAAAAATGAGAAGTGCATCCCATGTAGTAACTATTACATGTAAATTTTGTTTCATTTATACACATTTGTGTGTGTACTGGGTCCTGATGTAAACACTGGTCTGTCGTCTCAATCAGTGATAGCCCTTTGTGGTGTGGGTTGTTGAGTTCCATTTCTTTGTTAGTCTCATGGCAGCACTACAGTGGGGTGTGCTAAGTAAATGTCAAATAAAGGTTTACCTCATACCAGTTAGGTTACTTTCAGCTGCAGGTAACTGAAAACCTGACTTACGGCAAAGCAGACTTTTAATCACCTCAGAACACAAGTCTTGAGGGAGGTAGTTTGGGGCTGGTTCAGAGCAATGTGACGACTCCTCTCTGGTGCTCCTGACTTTCTCATGGTTACAGGGTGGCTGCCATGGCTCTGGACATTACATCCTCATGCAACAACCTTCAACTGGAATGGTGGAAAGGAGCTTTCCTCCTGAATGTGTTTCTTCTTTACTGGTGAGGCAGGTCTTTCCTGCAAGATTCCAATAGACTTCACAGTTGGTCTGAGTGCCCAGGCTGGCCCATATTCCCAACCTGCATCAGTCTTGCCATAGGAGAAGGGCTTAGATTGATTCTAGTTCATCTCCTGGGCCAGGCTGTTGCTGCTCCTGGAAAGTTGATGTTCGGTTAGAAAGGGAGGTGGGGGTGCTGGGTCTGAGTTTTCCAAGGGTCTGGAATGTGCTCCAGCCTGGGTTCCAGGTGCCCCTCTGGGCAGGCTTTTCTCTGGGTTTTGTCCAGCCAGGCTTTGCAGACAGTCATGGCTCAGGGGCCAGGGACCACCCTCCCATCCTTGGCTCCTTCCCAGGGGGCTTCCTCACCCAGTGACTTCTCCACTGTGGATGCTCAGGAATCCCTGGGGCTCTCCTGAAGGTCTGCTCTAAAGGGCACAGACCAGGAAAGGGCTATTTCCGGTCTTCAGTCTTCATTGTAGCTCACGGTCCCTGTTGGGCTAAATAAAGCCTTTTGCTAGAGCCAGGCCCCACTCCTCACTGGCTCTGACCTTGGGCAGGTACTGAGCCTTCAAGTTGGTTTCCTTGTTTCTGAAACAAGCAGTCTTGGGCAGGTGGATGCGAAGGCTCCCTGCCTGGCCAGAGAAAGGATTTTGAGAATCCTAGCTCTAGGTTCATTGCCTACTCTCACCTTTAACACTGAGTTCAGTTGGGTTGGGATCAGTGTATGAAGCAGAGCTCGAAATGCGTTAAAGGGAATGTCTACAGTGAGTATTGTGGAGAGTGGGGCCCTTCTCCCAGCTACTCATTTATAGAAAACTACTCAAGTCCTGCCATTTGTCCTTTCCTTTATCAGGTAGTGATTGTGTTCTGGTAAAAGGTGAGCCACATGTACACCCCAGCTTGCTAGTTGTGGGGTGCCAGTTCCTGACTCTGCTCTGACTTGGCAGGGGTGGGTCCCCAGCCTCCTGTCTCCCTCTCAGGCCTCAGCTCCCAGCTCCAGGCTTAAGCAGTGTCAGCACCCACCCTGCCCCAGGACATCTGTCTCCCCTCCTGCTCTGTTAGGACAGCAGTTTCCGTCCCCCTCACTCCCCATTTCCTATTTTGTCCAAGTACAGATCGTCTGGAGACTGTGATAAAGCTCTCAGTTGTCTTCTGCTTCCCCATCCCACTTACAAGTGTTGACATTGTTTCTTAGGTTGGGATTTTGTTGGGATTTCCCTCTAAAAACAGAAACACAACAGAATTCAGTGTTTTGCTGGGTCTTCTGAGTGACGCTTAGAACCATGGTGGGTGCCCACCCTCAGCCTCCAGTGAAATCAGCTTTGTGTTAATTGTGTGTCAACAGCTGGCTGGCCCTTCCGGTTTGGGATGCTGGTGTGAGAGTTTTCAGGCCGTCAGTGACAGCTGTTACAGTTGGCTGAAACTGGCTTCCAGAGAAACCAGTGCTCTGGTCTTTTTTGAACAGAGAGTTGCAGGTGTCTGTTTCTCTTTTCTCGTGGCGCTCACCCTCTGGCATCTCCATCTCTGGAATTCCCCCTTTCAGTGCAGGGTGTCGTTGTGGTTTATCTGGCTTCTGGGAAACTGGAATAGTAGAATGAATGTGGTTTTTGGATTAATAGTCTAGCTTTACTACTTCAGCAAGTTACTTCTTTTCTCTCTGCCTCAGTTCCTTCATCTGTAAAATGGGGACAGTGCTATGGGGAGGATTAAGTTCATGTATGGGAAGTGTCCAGCCCAGTCCCTGACTCGGAGTGGAAGCACTGCCCACAGTCTGACTGGAGTAGTTAGCAGTTCACTGGGGAGGGGTTTGCCAACACCACTTCTGTGCCTCTCTCATTCTCCCACACCATCTGGTATCGTACAGTTCAGTTCAGTTCTGACACTGCCCACATTTCTGTAAAAGATGACAGGTGAATTGAGGAAGGAATATTGCTTCTTGCACTGTATGTGACTTTGAGCCATTGTGCGTGCCTAAAGGGCTCCCAGTTATTCTTAGTCTGGGAGGAAATCCACAGGGTGCTGAAATTCATGCCAGGAGTGTATGCACTTCCCTATTCTCCAGACCAGGGTAGAGTACTGGCTGCCTCTGGTCGTCAGGTTTCTGCTTGGCGTCGGGGAAGAGCTTCCACAAGCCCAGGGTAGAGGGACTACCCCAGCTCCTTAGAGGCCCACTGAGGACGGAGGAAATCCCCCTGGACACCGCAGTTCCTCCTCAGGCCCAGGACACCCTGCCAGGCCCTTCAGTGCTGGCGTCTGGGATGGGCACTCTGCTGCTGGCTGCTGACTCGCCTCATGTGATTACTCCTTGTTGCTCATGTTGCAACTGCCCTTTTTCACAGGGATGCTTGAAGATGGAAAGAAATTTGATTCCTCTCGGGACAGAAACAAGCCCTTTAAGTTTATGCTGGGCAAGCAGGAGGTGATCCGGGGCTGGGAAGAAGGGGTTGCCCAGGTATGCTGTCGTTTGTTTTGTGTTGTTTTCTAGTGTCTACCTTTTAAATTATGTTTATGGGTAGGACATTCATATGGCTCAAAAATCAAGAAAAGTATAAGTGAAAAATTTCACTCCCATCTCGCCCTGTCTTTCCAGTGCTCCTCCCCAAGTAACTCCTGTTATTAATGTTTCTTGTAGAAACATCTTGTGGTCTTTAAGCATACACAAAAACATATGCCTTTTATTTTTTTTTTTTTGCTTTTAGACACACACACACACATGTTGTTCTGCACTTGGCTTTTTCACTTAATCTGTCTTTGATCCCTTTAAAAGAGGAGGACGCTCTCTTACAGGAGTGTATTGTAATGCACTTCACCAGCACCCTATCGATGGCCGCTTGGGGCGTCTCCAGTATTTCGCAGTATTGTAACAATGCTGCAGTGACTAATCTTGTTTGGACTTTATTTTACATTTGTGCAAATGTTGCCATAGGCAGATCCTCAGAAGTGGAGTGAGGGATTCAGAGGCTGTGTGCACTGTCTTTTGACATATTGCCAAGTTGCCATCTTTAGGGATTACACTGTGCATTGCCATCAGCAGGTTATGAAGGTGCCTGTCTCGTCCCAGCCGCGCCAGCACAGTGTGGTGTTAAACTTTTGACTTCAGGACAATATAATGAGTGAAAAATGTTATCTTTTTGTAGTTTTAATTTGTATTTGTCTTATTACTGACCATGTGGTGTCAGACCGCTTCTGAGATGTCCTACTCATGTAGAAAGTCATTTCGTTTGTCTTGAGTCTGTTTCGTCACTTCTCGCCTCCCCATTTGTGTAAACAGCTTTTGTTCTGCCAACTCTACGAAATTCCCAGTAGATAGTAGGGGACCCAAGCTTGCCAAATTCCAGTTGGAGTCTATCCTCCCATCGAGCCCAGGAATTTTTTTCTTGGCACTAACCAGGTAAAAGGATATTTATAGTGGCCTGAGACCCAGGGGGCTGTATAATTAGGCCCTGTATGGTGGGTAATTAATCTATTTCCCTTTCACCAAAGAAAATTGGAGATTTAACCAAAGTGAAGAGAAAGATAGAAATCTTTCTCTTCTCCAGAACACACATTGCTCTGCTTCCTCTATAAAATATTGCTGATTTATCACCAAATAAACTGCTTAACTTTCAGAAACTTTAAGCCATCCCACTCCCAGGTGTCTAGATTTCTGTTGGTGCAGAGCAGAGGGTTGGCAGTACTAGAAAGAGAGGATCTTTGTGGATTACTTCCCTTTGGAACCTCACCAACCGTTCCTTTCTGTCCCATCCTGTCCCCAACCCCCACGTCTGGCCAGCCCTTGAGTCTGTAGCCCATCCCCCATCTCCTGTACCAACCATTGTCCACACCACAACTCATCTTCTGCGGCTGTTCTGCAGTGGAACAGTAATTGTGTGTTCCAAGAGCCATAGTTGCCCTGAGATAGTGTTATCAGCATGTGTCACATCCCAGGCTTGGCAAGGCATGACAGGATGCTGTCCCAGTCTCCCACTGGACCTAGTGTGCTTTGGGGTCAGTCACAGCTCGGCCACTTGTGAGAAGTCTGAGTGGTCTGACCCACACAGAGCATCTTCTTTTAAACTCCTCCACAGAACATTTCTTCAGCAAGTGAGAAAAGAGGAGTTGTCTTGTGTCCCTTTTCCTTTTCTTTTGATAATTTTGTTGGTTTGGTTTTTTATGTTTATAGGTATACAATCCTGTCACAAGTACTATGTTCAGCTTGCTTTTTTCATCTGATGATGTATCTTGGGCATCCTTCCATGTTAGTACGTGTAAGGCCGCTATATTCTTTCTAGTGGCTAACCTGTGGTGCAGATGTGCCTTGTAATGGGCATTTGGGTTGTTAACAGAAGATTCTGCAAGTGAAATTGCTAGGTAAAGGATATGATCCTTTTGAATTTTATTAGATAAAGCCATATGCTTTTAACTGTCCTTACCACCTGGGTCCAGCACATCCCAGTTTCTGAAGGGAGCTGTGTAGGAAGCAAGACTTCTGAGTGGCCTTGTAAACTTCATTATAGCCTGCGGCTTGCTCTTCATTCACCGTCTCTTGGGCTAGGTTAGAGAGCCAGGAATGCACACGTGGACACTTAAAAGAGACAGGTAAAAGGATAGAAACAGAACAGAGAACCTGCTCACTGTTTGGAAAGTAGGTATTTAAACTTAATGGTATATTTGATTAGAAAATGAAAAAAGTTCAAATATATTTTAAAAAGTGAAAATTTTCCCTCTATCCTAGCCTCTATACTCTGTTCTCCCATAGAAAAACACTGGTATTATTTGTGTTCCTTTCAAAGATGTTTTTTTGTTTATACAGGCGATTACAAATATTTTCCTCTTTTTCACACAAATGGAAGCATACTGTACCTGCTACTTGGTACCCCAGAAAATCATATTGGGTTTTTTTAAGTTTTTCTGTATTTCTGAGTGTGAGTATAAATATAGAAAGTACAGAAAAGTAAACTACGCCCAAATACTACTTTCTGTGTGTTTTCTTTTAAAGGAAAATTTTGATCAAAGTGTTCCTTTTTCAAGAGCATATGTGCCACTTAACATGTCCTTTGAGTAACAGGCCACTGAAGGAGTAGGTAGTGACACTTTCCAAATGTTGGCTGCCCAGAGTGAGGTCAGTAAGACTTGGGCAGAATGGTTGAGGCCCTGATCGTTCTGGGAGTTGAGAGGAGTTTTTATCTGCCATTGGGCCCCTTGGAGCCAGCTGCAGGGGTCATCCAGCCTGACTGCCAACCTCCACGTCCTGCACGGGGGGTGCCCAGCACCCAGGCAGCCACGCAGTCCCTGGAATGTCCTAGTCACACCATCCTGGCCAAGGGATACCCAGGCAAACAGCTCAGCTTCTTGCAGAGACAGTTGGGGAGTGCGTCCAGCTGATTCTTTCTTCTTTCTTTTCACAGATGAGTGTGGGTCAAAGAGCCAAACTGACTATCTCCCCAGACTACGCCTACGGTGCCACTGGGCACCCAGGCATCATCCCACCAAATGCCACCCTTGTCTTTGACGTGGAGCTTCTAAAACTGGAATGACAGCAATGGCCTCCTCCCTGTGCTCCCTGTCCTTGGGTAAGGAGACTTGAAGCTGAAAGGCCTGTAACCACCTTTGCTCCTCCTGTGTTATGCCCAGTGTTTGATGGAGAGCAAGAGACCCAGAAATGCTGTGGTTTTTTTTGCCCTCAACGTTATTCCTCTATCGGGTAGCCTTTCGGTTTTAGTTACTAGTGTATACTTTGAATGTAAAAGTTGGTCACCCTGTGGAAAAGGATGGCATATACTTTCAAATGAACTCATGGGGATGGGGCAGCTGATGGCAGCTGTTTAAATGAAGTATTTTTATATGTAGCTTATAAACTGAAACTGAGATGGGAACTGGAAATATAGGCCAAATTTTTAGTGCCACCATTTTAGTTCTTTAGAAGTAAGACTGTTGATGACTTGCTTGCCCTGTCCTAGTCTGTGCAGCTCCCTCGTTCATACAGTTGTGATTACTGCCTGGTAGATGATACGAGAGGCGCTTTACCACCTGGGCCACCTGCCTCGGGGAGCAAGCCTAGGACACTTGAGGACAGCAGGCCAGCTTGTTATCAGTGGGTTGACAGGTGATGCCAGAAGATGCTTGTGAAGTATAAAGGATGCTCTCAGACAGTCCTAGAAAGGGATCCTAGGGACCTGAGTCAGCCTTCCTGTGCAGCAGGTGAGGAAACGGGCCCAGAGAGCACGGGCTTACTCAGGGGCACATCCAGGCAGTGACAGACTAGGACCAGCTCTTTCCTGCTTCCCCATCATGGACGTTTTTTCTTTCCTCTCCCCTCATTTCTAGAAAGCCAAACTCAATATCCAAATGGCACATAACTTTTCGTGTAGGTATTAGAATCTTAAAACACAGGAAGCGTCATCTTTCCAGTTGGCCCTAGACCTCTACATCTGCTCCCCTCCTGCCCCTGGAACCATGGGGCCACAGCCAGGGGCTGGGTGAGAATGTTTTTGTTTGAAAGCTGCAACAAGTGGCTGCCAGCCTGTCTGTTATGGTGTAACCTTGTCCTGTTGTGGACTTGTTTAAGTAGAAGGGGTTTTTTTATTACTAGCTATTTTCTCTGTCAGTGGTTTGAGCCCTCCACACCTGGGTCTTACAGGCCTGGTCGGGTTTGATGACTCTGGCTTCTCCACTTGTCGTTTCTACCAGGAAGGAACTCCTGGCACTTTACAGAGCCTCTGTCTACCCAGAGGTCTACACCTAGTCCAAACCCTCTTTCCTATTCTTTGAGAGCTGAGTCTTTTGAACATAAGTGTACTTAAGGGAGCCTTGGAGTTTTCCTGATTTGAGAACAGGCTTTCTGTAAATCTGGTAGGACAGAGGCAGGGGAAGGAAGGGAGAGAGGGATAAAGGGCTACGCATCACCCTGGCCTAAGCCTCCCCTACACTGCCAAAGAACATCTGAGAGCGTCTTGCAAGGGTCTTGAAGGAAAGCCCAAGGGCAAACCCAGGAAGTTACAGGTTTGCATGAATGAATGAAGACTGCACATGTTTTCTAAGTCAGTTCAACATGAGGAATACCAGCTTAGGGCTGTGCACATTTAAGTCACCAGGGAAGCTTTTAAGACTCCTAATGCCCAGACCAGTTAACCGCAGTCACTGGGACTGGGGTCCCATCATTAAGATCTTTTAAAGCCCCCAGGTGATTCCTATATATAACCACGTTGGAGACCCAATGATAATGGGCAACTGTATTGTCAGTGGCTTTGTGGACTGCCCCTCCTGGTGTCCTCAGCAAGGTAAACTGAACCTTGGGTTTGAAAAAACACTCGGCCAATTGAAGCGGGAAGGAGGTTGCTCACCTGCTGTCCAGCCCGAGCCCGGCTGGCTCTTCCCCCTGCAGCAGAAGTGGCTTGGTCCCAGTGAGACCTGCAGCCACTGGGGAGGGACTTGGTGTGACAGACCTTCTCCCCATCACACACAGAGAGCACTGAGTTGCTGGAACTCACAAACTTTCTGTCCCCAACAGATGTGCCACGGAGGGATCTGGCGCCTCCAGATGCGCACGCGCGAGTCCGTACGGAGCTTTTCCTGATGTTCCACTACACTCTTTGTATAAACATCCACCCGACTGAACGTGTTCTGTCAGCCGGCTTTGCTCTTCCCCTTCCTCCTGTATGTGTGTTGACCTAAACGATATGCCATAAACCTCAAGTTACTCATTTTATTTTGTTTTCATTTTGGGGTGAAGATTCAGTTTCAGTCTTCTGGATCTAGGTTTCCAGTTAAGTATTAGTCGAGTATTAACAGCACAAGTAATGGGTTAACTTTAGAATAGGAATTGGTGTGGGTGGGGGATGCAAGAATCTTTATTTTTATTTTATTTTTTTTGATGAAATTTTTATCTATTATATATTAAACATTCTTGCTGCTGCGCTGCAAAGCCATAGCAGATTTGAGGCGCTGTTGAGGGCCGAATTATTCTCCAAGTTGAGAGATGTCCTTTGGTTGAATTAAAAGCCCTACCCAAAACTGAAGTGGGGAGGGGAGAGCCTTTGCCTCCGCTGCCCCACTCCACCCTCCCCTGAAACCTCTGCCTTTTGAAAGCAGATCGTTTTCACTGCGATGTTGGATGCTACAGGTATCTGTCCCCGGCCAGCAGGGACCTCTGAAGCCTTCTTCATGGCCTGGCTTTTTTTTCCCCCATCCTGTAGTTTTTCTAATGGATATTCAGGACTTTTGTAATCTCATATCTATCCAAGCTCCACTTCCTAAATTTTAAGAACTTTAATCGAGAGTTTAAATTGAAGGTGCTGTTTGTAGACACTTAACACCCAATGAAAGCCCAGCCATCATGACAAATCCTTGAGTGTTGTCTTAAGAAAATGATGCTGGTCATCGCAGCTTCAGCATCTCCTGTTTTTTGATGCTCAGCTCCCTCTGCTGATCTCAGAGTTTCCTGGCTTTTCCTTCCCCTCTCTCACCCCTTTGCTGTCCTGTGTAGTGATTTGGTGAGAGAAATTATTGCTGCCTACCCCCACCCTCACCTCCAACCCCCTGCACTACATATGAGTTTCAAGTTTTATTATTGCAATAAAAGTGCTTTATGCTGGCTTTTCTCAGCTCGGTGTGATGGTGGTTACTTTCAGGTGCCTCCCCCTGCCATTTGGTGCAGGGGGAGGGGGTTGGGGTGTGACAGTGGGATGTGGTGTTGGAGGTGGTTTCTTGGCCAAAGAACTGCAGGAACACCCTTCCCTCTTGGCCGTTCCGGGGAGCGTGGGGGGCACTAGATTTGCATCTTCACCTGAGGAGGGAACTACCTGGAGTTCGGGCTGGAGTCATCAGGGAGCACCCCGTCACCCATCGTCGAGTAGAGCACCATGCTGGGGGGCGTTTATCGAGAAGTGGGAGATGCAGCCAACTCTCAGGAAATGAGTCACAACCAGTTGGAGATGTGCTGCCCGCAAATTGATGAAGAGTTATGAAGGGAAGATTTGGTTTTAAATCGGTGTCCTCAGTAACGTTTGGTGTGGAGATTCTTTATCATTTGGATAGGCTGGGTGCTTGCAGTAGGTTTCCCTGGCCCCTCCCCTGTACATTCTGGTCGTACTCCTCCTCCATTACGGAGACCACCAGAAATGCTCCCACACCTTTATAGACACCTTCCAAAATTGCTCTGATTGAGAGCCTTTGATTAAATAGAAAAGTTGAAGAACTTAATGATTTTTCCAAATCTGTCCCTTTATTAATTTAAGTCATTGGATGATATTTCAGAGTCATATCTTTTCCCCAAAATTCTTTTATAAAAATCGTCAAACAACAAATGAAAGATTTTTACAGTGAACACCTATATACTCGCCATCTAGACTCTGCCATAAACATGTTACTATACTTATTTATCACGTATTTATCCATCCCTCTACCAACCCATGCTTTTATATCACATTTCAGAATATATGGCAGACATCACTACAGTTCCCCCTAAATACATATCATTAGAATTCATTATTTGTTTAGACTTCTGTACCCTAAAACCCTATCAAGATACAGAATGTGACCATCATCTCAGAAGGTTCCCTTATGCCCTTTCCCAGTCAGTCCCCACCCTACCCCCAGAGGCAACAATTGTTTTAATTTTTTCTACCATAGTGTTGCCTATTATAGAATTTAATTTAAATGGGATCCTACACTATGTCCTCTTGCACTCAGCGTGGTACCTTCACTCACACATAGGGAAGCTGTTAGTTCTCATTGAACTTAAAGTTCAGAGAAATCCTCTGGATCAGGCCCAGGGGTCTGTGACAGGCAGAACCATGGCCCCCAAAGATGTTCACGTCCTAATTCCCAGAACCTGTTGAATATGTTACCTTACAGGGCACAGGGATTTTGCAGATGTGATTATGTTAGGGACTCTGAGGTGGGGAGGTTACCATGGATTATGTGGGTGGGTCCAGTGTGATCACAAGGGTCCTTAAATGAGTCAGAGATGTGAGGACAGAAAGACATCCGTAGATGCCGTGCTGCTGGCTTTGAAGGTGGAGGAAGGGACTACAAGCCAAGGAATGCTGGCGGCCTCTAGAAGCTGGAAAAGGCCAGGAAACAAATGCTCCCCCAGGGCCTCCAGAAGGAACCAGCCCTGCCAACACTTTAGTTTTAGCCCAGTGAACCCATTTTGGATTTCTGACCTCCAAAACTGTAAGATGATAAATTTGTGTCATTTTAAGCTACTAAATCTGTGATAATTTGATACAGCAATGATAGGAAACTTGCATTAGGGCCTTTGTTTCTTTTAGTTTTTGTTTTTGTTTTTGTTTTTGTTTTTTTGCTGAGGAAGATTCGACCTAAGCTAACATCTGTGCCGATCTTCCTCCACCTGTATGCGGCATACCACCACAGCACAGCTGGTGAGTGGATTAGGTCTGCACCTGGGATCCGAACCTCGAACTTGGGCCACCGAAGCAGAGTGCATGGAACTTGAACCACTCGGCCACAGGGCTGGGCCCATGTTTCTTTTGGTTTTAATGTATAACAGAGAACACAATAACAAATCTGGATTTTTAAACAATCTCCAATAGGTGGTTAACCTTGTTAAAGGATACATGTTTTTTAGAAAGTAAAATCATGACTCATACAAAATGAACATGTTAAAGATTTTATTTAATTCGTTAATTAATGGGAGCACCAGTAGGATGTTTTCATTGGTTCATAGGAGAATCCAAATAGCAAGTAAATATATAAACCCAGTAGGGATGCTGAAATGAATTTGCTTAATAGATACAAAACTGGCAAAATTGGGCAATATCCACAGAGCAATAATCAGTTACATTCCACTGGATGCAATTTGCATTTTAATGGACAAGAATTGCCTGCATTGTCAGTTTCCCTCAATTTACATCATTGTAAAGTAGCTTAAAGAGAGTGAAGGGTGGAGACAAGCCAGAAAGGTGGGCTGGCTAGATGGAGCACCTGTAATTGGGGAGGGGGGGACCTGTTACAAAGTCTTTCACAGTGTTTCCTGACACCCTATTGTTGGATACTTGGGTTATTTCCAATTCTTTGTCTTTATTAAAACAAAAAGCCAATAATCTTCGAACGTGTAATTTTTTTCTTTCCTAACTACCTTGATTCTATAGATAAGATACTAGAAGGGGGACTGTAGGGTCAAAAGAGATTTTTGTGACTTTAAATTCATGTTGCCAAGTTGTATAAGCGTTTTCCCACACACTGAAAACAAATCCCATGCATGTCCCATGGCAGAAAATGGGCTGTCACTTCCATGATCTCCTAAAAAAACAAAGTTTTTTTGGTCACATGCCCTCCCACCCACCCACTTTTCCCTCATGTTCATTGGCCCAAGTTAAAGCTGTGGAGAATTGACTGATCTCAACCGATTGAGAGAATCAGACAGACACACACACACACACACACACACACACACACACACACACACACAGTGCTGGAGAAGGGCTCAGGCTCCCCCAAATCCCAGAGCCCCCTGAACCCCAGAACAGAATCAGGTTCTTCCTAAAGAAGCTGGGGCACCAGTGGGCCCAGCTAGAACTGGCTTATGTTGCTACTGACTGTAGTTTCTTTTATTTTTAAGAAGCATGATGGTCACATTCACAGTCCTGGGATTCAGGGAAACTTGCTGATTCTGCATCTGACCTCTGCTAAGGCTTAGACACTGAATAACCGTGATGACGGTTTGACTACAAAAAAGCATCCCATCGACTCCCGCTTGTTCTAGGAAATGGCTGGCCACAGAGAACCCTCCGCCCCTTCCTCTTTTGAAATGTCCCCAAACTGCTTGCGTGCCCCCTTGCAGCTAACCGAGGATGGCCAGATGAACCTGAATACCAACTGGTCTCTCTCCACAAATCCTACCCTAACAGAACGTTTTCCAGTGAGACACAGTATTTCTTTTTTACTCGATAAAACATACTCCCTGACACCTTTGAACTCCTACTGAAACAAAGATGATAGCAGAAGAGGTCCCGTGCTGCAAGTTTATGAATAAACAGACTTGGTTAATTTTATCTTGGACTTAGATTTCTGTCTTTGACACATGTGGGATATGCGTCTGTAAGAATTCTGCCCTTAACACACACCTGCTTCCTGGATAAATGTGAGTTCACTTCGGTTGACAACCTTGGACTACACTAGCTTCTTAGGAACCATCAAGAAGCCATAGTTTAGGGATTCTCGTTCAGCCCTCTAATTAAATTCAGTGAATTAATGAGAGACAGCTGACACCAAAAATGGATTAAAATAAAAATGCCAAGGGCAGCACTCCCCTGGCTCCTGCCCAGAGTGTGTCTGATGAGTTCCTCCAAGGCCCTCCGAGTTCCCTGAGTTCCATGCGTGTGTGGGGCAGATTGATTACGGACTCATCAGAGGCTGGGCTGGCGGCGGCAGCTGCCCCATACGGCACACAGGAAAACAGCTGTCAGCTTTTATTAGGAAGGTAGAAATATTTGCCCGTGGGTATGTAGGACTGGAATATTATTGGATCTGTCTGTTAATTACCACTGTAGTTTTTCCTATTTTAGAATTAATTCATCTATTTCTCAAAGCAGTACATGCCCAAGAGTTAGGGAAATAAATTCAGTTAACCACAGAGTGTGTTTATATAGGTTTGCTACCCCTGTGATCAGAGCTGTTTTAGCTGCTAGGAGTGAATACAGGATAGGACAGAGAAAGATGCTGCCTGCAAGGAACTTACATTTTAGTGGAGACCCAAAACATGAACAAGTAAAGAATGTCAGGTATCCAGTGTGACATCAGTGAGGAGAGTGAAGTAGCCCAGTGAAGGCTTAGAGGAAAACTGTTCTAGGCTAATGGAGCAGCAAGTGCAAGGGCTCTCGGGTGGTGAGTTCGGAGTGCTGGGAAAACAGTAAGACCAGTGTCGGGGGAGCAGAGGTGTGAGGGATAGAGTTGGCCAGGGGAGGCAGGGCGTTACATTACAGGATGTAGTGAGCGTGATGATGCCATTGGTGGATTTCAGCAGGGGAGTGATTATTTGTTTTAAAAAGATGTCTCTGGAAACTGGAAAATTGACTGAAGGGGACCATGGTAGCTACTCTCCAAAGATGGCCCCTAAAGATTTCTCCACCTCCCTTGAGTCTGGGCTGGCCTCGTGACTGCTTTGACCCTTAGAGGCGGTGCTAGGGATGTTCTGGGACTTCAAGCTCATGCCTTAAGAGGACTCCCGGCTTCCACTTGCTTCCTTTTGGAACACTAGCTCTTGGGTTCAAGCTGTACAGGCCCCCCGGAGGAGAACTGAGGCCCGCAGCCCTCCGTCCCAGCTGAGGACCCAGCCAACTGCCAGGACCCACTGCCAGCCAGGCTGAGAGAGCCACCTGGACATTCTGCCCAGTCGAGCCCACACAGGCCCACAGCCCCAGCAACATCACGTGAACAGAGGAACCACCTCGCCCAGCCCAGGAAAACCACAGAATTGTGAGATTGAATAATGGGTTTTGAAGTGGTTTATTTCACAGCAATGGATAACTGAAACGGGGGCAGGGGTGGAAGCAGGACACCAGGGAGCAGGCTGTTGGGGTCATTTAGGCCAGAGATGATGGAGGCCTTGACCAGACTGGTAGAAGTGAGGGTAGTCAGTGGTCAGATGCAGGATACACTTTATCAGTGTAACTTGCAGGCTGGACTGTGAGGGAAAGAGTCACAACAGGAAAGCAGTGCTTCCCTGCCTGGCCCTTCTCACTCTGGCCCACTCCGTAGAGACAACTATTTTAAACTCTTAGCTCTCTCTTCTGACAGTTACCACCATATTGCACCAATTGCTTATACAGTTGTTTTTTTTAAAGAAAGAAAATAAGATTAAAGTAAATCTTTGAGTGGAGAGAGCCTTCTTAATCAAGAAACAAAACCTCAAAAACACAAAGGAAATTATTAATAGATGTAATCACCAAAAAATGAAAAAACAAAACGAAACTTCTATATCATAAAAGATACCATAAAGTTAAAAGCTGAGCCATAATGGAGAGAAAAATGTTTGCAAAATATAATAAATTCTTATACCCTAAATATATAAACAATTCTAAAGAAAAAGACAATCTAATGGAAAATAACATTAAGCTGCTTTAAGAATTTTGCATGATGTTGCTGCATCTTGATGTATCACTTTCAGCCATCTTCTCCTATGGCCTCTCGCCGTCCAGTAGACATGCCCAGGCTTCACAGCGTGGTGGTCTCAGCTCCAAGAAGACGAGAAGAGACGCTTCAAGGCCTCTTTAAAGCTTTGGCTGTGGAACTCACAGTGTCATTTCTGCCACATGCTGTTGGTCATACAAATCACAAGGCCAGCGCACGTTCAAGGAGATGAAGAAATAGACTCCCTCTCTCACTGCAAGGATCAACAAAGGCACATGGCAAAGTGGTGTGGCTACAGGGAGGTGTGGTTCCCTGGGGACCATTGTAACACTCCACCACACCGTGACTAAAATGTCCTCTGCCCTCGAAATTGGTTGATAGCTTGGCTGGGACTGTTATTCTGTATTGGTAATTATTTTCCCTAATAAGGAAGGCATTGTTGCATTGTAGTTTCCAGTGTCGTTGAGAAGGGTGATGCCATCTTAATTTCTGTTCCTTTACATGTGATCTCTTTTATTCCTCTCTGAAAGCTTTCAAGATCTTATGCTTATTAGGATGGCATAATGAAGTTTCATAATATGGTTGCGTAGGTCTTTTTTTCTTTTATCTCCTCCTCGTTTTTCATTTACTTTTCTGGACATTTGGAAAGTCATTTTAATGCGGAAACATGTGTCCTTCAGTTTGGGGATTTTTCTTATGTTATTTCTTTGATAGCTATATTTTGCACAAATATATTTTTTCACAAAACATATTAGAAGAGTGGTGTTATTTTTCTTTTTGCAAATCTCTTTAATGCTTGGCTTAATAGAAGACAGCTGAATTCTCACAACTACTGCATTCCTTCTGTTGCAATATGTTGTTTAGGTTGAAGTATATGAAGAAATTGCGACTAGGCACATTTTAAAAGAGGCTTGTGTCTGAACAGATAAATAGTGCAGAAAGCAATAGAACTAGAAACCTGGCAACCATCTATTTATCTTAGGACTTGCTAAATGGGAAATATTCAGTCATCTTTTTTGAAAAGACTATCCAACCTCACATTGTAGAAGACAAAACTGGGTTTGTTTCCCTGTATAAAACCACTTATCACTTCATTTGTCAGTCTGAATGTAGAATTTTGTGAAGAGAACAGTCAGAGAAATCATGTATCCACTTTGTAAATATAACCAGCCAAGAGAGAATCTGCAAGGTCAGATGACCCCCTAGCTAGTCTGACAATTGCCATCACAAAGTGATGGCATGAATAACAGACTTCTTCCACTAGGGATTTCAGTGCATGAATTGGGCAGAAGATAAACCTTAGAGAACCTGAGGATGTGGATAAGACTGTTCAGAGAGGTACTCAACTCACACAAGCCACCAGGTATTCAGCATGGAGGGAGAGAGAGAGTTATGCAGGACTGCAATCTGCTAGTTATTCTTGCATATGATGAAGACGACTGTGTCCATACTCCTGTTGCTAACTCATAGACACAGACAGCAATATAAGGCCAAGGTTACAAACCCCTAAAATTCCTTGGTAAGAGAATGACTGTTTTTCATGTACTTTGATCTGAGCATGTGATTAGTAAGTATATGACAAAGCAGATCAATTCAGATAAATCCAGAAGAAACCATCCTTTCACTCTGAAATCTTATCCTACCCTTGCCTTGAAAGAAGTACTAAGTGATGCATCAAACTTTTCCTCCCTTGGATCAAAGAATAGGACCTTTGAGAGCAGAAACACAGCAGTGGTGGTGGCAGGAGCAACTGCGGTCCACTGGCTCTTGGGGTCTGTCAGGCAAGAGCAGAAGATGTGACAATCCAAATGAAAGCATAGACAAAAATGTGATGGAATACTACTCAGCAATAAAAAGGAATGAACTGCTGATACACCCAACAATATGGATGAATGTCACAGATATTATACTGAGTAAAAGAAGGCCGACTTTTACCAAAGAGTACATTCTGTGTGATTTTCTTTTTCTGAAACTCTAGAAAAGACAAGTATAATCTGTAGGGACAGAAATCAGATCACGGCTTGTCTGAGGCCTGTGATGCAGGGAATTGACTGGGAAGGGGCACAAGGGAACCTTTAGGGGTGATGGAAATGTTCTTTATCTTGACTTTGATTGATTACATGGGTGCATATAGTTGTCAAAACTCATGGGAATATACATTTTGAGTGGGTACATTTTATTGCATGTAAATTCTGCCTCAAAAAGTTGATTTTTAAAAAAAATATAGGGCTTCCATTTCCAGACAACGTGGAGTGAGTGGATTCACTAACAACTTTTAATGAAGTAATTGATATGCTGAGAGGAGAGAAAATGGAATCATAAAATTAAAACCAGAGAAGTCAGAAAAAGAGAGAAAGGTTAAAAAAAAAAAAGAAAAAGTGGAATGAATACAAAACAGTGACAAACATGGTAGATATTAATTCAGCTATATCAACATTTACTTTAAAGGTGAATGGCCTAAATACATCAACTAAAAGACCAGTTAAAATCCATTGTCAGAGTTGATTAAAAAAAACAAGACCCAACTATATGTTGTCTACAAGAAACCCACCTTAACTATAAAGACACAGATAGATAAAAAGTAAAGGGATATACCTTTACAGGAAAGCTGGGGTAGCTATATTGATTTCAGACAAAGCAGACTTCGGAGCAAGGAAAATTATCAGAGATAATGAGGGATGTCACATAATGACAAATAGGTCACTCTACAAGAAGACAAAATCTTTAATTTGTAGGCACTAAACAAGAGAGCAACAAAGTACGTGAGGCAAAAACTAATAGGACTGTGAGGATAAACAGATGAATCTACTATTATTGGTGGAGATATTAACACCTCTCAATCAGTAGTTGACAGGTCCAGCAGGCAGAAAATCAGTAAGGATATAGTCAAACTGAATAGCACCATGATCAACTAGATATAATTGACATTTATAGAATACTTAACAACAGCAGGATACACATTCTTATAAAGCTCACATGGAACATTCACCAACACAGACCACATTCTGGGCCTATGTTGGCCTATAAACACACCTGAACAAATTTAAAAGAATAGAAATCATACAAAGTTTGCTCTTAAACCACGGTGGAATTAAACTATAAATTAATAACAGAAAGATAGCTGGAATATCTAAAAATATTTAGAGATTAAACAGCACACTTCTAAATAACACATGGGGCAAAGAAGTCGGAAAAGAAATTCAAAAACATTTTGAGCTAAATGAAAATGAAAATACAACTTATCAAAATTTGTAGGATGTAGCAAAAGCAGTGCTTAGAGGGAAAGTTATAGCATTAAATACATATCAGAAAAGAAGACAGGAGTTAAGAATATACAATGAGGAAAGGACAGTTCATTTAATAAATGGTGTTGGGAAAACTGGACAGCTACATGTAAAAGAATGAAACTGGACCACTCTCTTACACCATACACAAAATTAACTCAAAACGGATCAAAGACTTGAATGAAAGACGTGAAACCATAAAACTAGAAGAAAACAGGTGGTAAGCTCCTTGACATTGGTTGTGGCAATGGTTTTTTGAATTTGACAGCAAAAGCAAAGGCAACAAAAGTAAAAATAAACAAGTAGGACTACATCAAACTAAAAAGCTTCTGCGCAGCAAAGGAAACCATCAACAAAGTGAAAAGGCAACCTACTGAACGGGAGAAAATATTTGCAAATCATACATCTGATAAGGAGTTAATATCGAAAATATGTAAACAACTCATACAACTCAATAGCAAAAAAAACCACAATCCAATTAAAAAATGGTCAGAGGATCTGAACAGACATTTTTCCAAAGAAGACGTACAGATGGCCAACAGGCACATGACAAGATGCTCAACCTTACTCACCATCAGGGAAATGCAAATCAAACCACAATGAGATACCACCTCACACATGTTAGAATGGCTGTTATCAAAAAGACAAGAAATAACAAGTGTTGGTGAGGATGTTGAGAAAAGGGAACCCTTGTGCACTCTTAGTGGGAATGTAAATTGGTGCAGTCACTATGGAAAACAAGTATGGTGGTTCCTCAAAAAATTAAAAATAGAACTATCGTATGATCCAGTAATTCCACTTCTGGGTATTTATGCGAAGAAAACGAAAACACTAACTCAAAAAGATATCTGCACCCCAATGTTCATTGCAGCATTATTTACAATAGCCAGGATATGGAAGCAACCCAAGTGTCCATCGATGGATGAATGGATGAAGAAAATAGTGGTGTATATATACAATGGAATATTATTTGGCCATAAAAAAGAATGAAATCTTGCCATTTGCAACAACATGGATGAACCTTGAGAGCATTATGCTACGTGAAATAAGTCAGACGGAGACCATATGATCTCACTTATATGTGGAATCTAAAAACAAAACAAAAAACACACAAACTGAGCTCATGGATACAGAGAACGGATTTGTGGTTGCCACAGGTGGGGTTAGGGGGGCAAAAGGAGTGAAAGAGGTAAAAAATACAAACTTCCAACTATAAAATAAGTCTTGGGGATGTAATATACAGCACAGTGACTCCAGTTCATAATATTGTACTGGGTACTTGGAAGTTGCTGTGAGAGTAGATCTTAAAAGTTCTCATCACAAGAAAAAAATTTTTGTAACTGTGTGGTGATGAATGTTAACTAGACTTATTGTGGTGATCATTTCACAATATATACAAATATCAAATCATGTTGTACACCTGAAATAATATAATGTTATATGTCAATTATATCTCAATCTAAGATAAATAGAAGACTTTGTGGCATAGCAGTAACTCGGCCTTTTTCTCTGCTCTGGAAGGATGCTGGCTACTCAGAGAAAGTAGCAGCAACTGCGAGGTCCCACAGGGAACCTGGGGAAAGGGAGAAGCGGGCCACGAGCTTCTGCATCCGCTCTTGCCCTGTGGCCACCTTGCTTCTGATAACGTCTGTACCCTTGGCTAAATCACTGTGAGACAGGGCGTACACTTGAGCGTGTGTGTTCTCTCCCAGGCCGTGTGGTGTCCCCACAGCCCTGCAATGGATCCAACAGCCATCAGATGAAAAGTGAGAAAGGAGCAGAGGTTGCAGGCAGGGAATGAGGCTGCCCTTTAACCAACCTCAGCTGCAGCACAGCCCACCAGAAAGGAGAGGGCTGAGTGACAGGATTGAAAGAAGATGTTATTTGGGGCCCCAGCCTGGGGCTGTGGGGCCTCTGCAACAGCTGGATGGTGGGAAGGCATTTCTGTACAGACTGGGAAAGGAGGTGGCGCCGTGGCAGCAGTGGGGCAACCCCAATGGCAGAGTCATCGAGAGCTGGGGGCATCCAGCGCCTTGGAGATCAGCCCCTTCACGTGAGGGCCTGCAGAGCATTAAAGGTCTATGGATAGCTAGGCCGCTGGAGCAGGAGGCATGACAGCAGGTGAGGAGGCCAGGCCCAGCCAGCACCAGCATGGTTTGACTCCTAGAGAGGTGCCCTGGGTTGGAGCAGTCATGTATTTGTCACTTGCTTCTGCCCCTAGGCCTGACAGATCCATCGTCCACACTGAGTAAAGCAGGGAAAGGATGCCCCATCCCGTCTGAAGCACAGAGAGGGTGTGACTTTCCCAAAGACACACAGCATGTGATAACTGAGTTAGTCCTAGGACTCAGAAGCAGTGGCTCCCTGTTCTGGGCTCCCTTCCTCACCCACTCATTCACCCATTTCGGGGGATGCCCAATGGTGACATCTTGTTATGATCATCAAAACGACACTTACCATGAAATGAACACAACGGAGTAGCCAGGGTGGGCAGAGGGAGGTCCACCCAGTGCAGGCAGTGAGGGGGGCGTTGTCTGCAGAGAGTTCAAAAGGAAGAATGAAACCACTAAAAGTCGGCCTGCTTTTTATCACTCTGCGCTGGCAATTCTAACCGAAGTCAGTGATTAAATCACTCCTCCCGGTAAAAATCTTTCGTTAGTCTAAATTCCAAACAATCACTGTGGTTACTGTCAAGTTTTAACAACATGGTATTAGCACATTTTAAAACAACTTTTCCTGTAATAAACACTGCGTTCTACGTGGAAGTTAATCCAGACAACTGCATCATACTCTTGGCTCCCAACACACCCAGACTCAACTACAGGCGTTTGTTTCAAGTTTGGTAACAATTTGGAACTGTTCAACTCAACCGCAGACACAGTTGGCGCTCCATCCAGTGTTCCACGTACCCCTGCATTTAAACAGCAAATATGAAATAAGCAATGACGAAAATGAGAGAGGCAGAAACAGAGCTCGAGTGACCTCACGCTCTCATTCCATGTGCAAATCACACTGAACCTCATGGATTCACTCTTTTGCAAGTGTTTCTTAATGTGTTGTTTTTCCTTTTTGCAAAAAAAAAAGACATTAATGTGACTTAAAAGTATTAATTCATTACTGTTTTCTTTTTTTGTACTACAATATTGTATTTGTTTAATTCATTATCTTCACTGCTACAATTATATCTATGCAAAGTCCAATAAAAGAAAATTTTCACTATTTGTATTTCTTTTCTGGCCATTATTTTCTTCCTCCCTCCCTCCCTTCCTTCCTTCCTTTTTTCCTGAGGAAGATTCGTCCCAAGCTAACATCTGTTGTCAATCTTCCTCTTTTTGCTTGAGGAAGATTTGCCCTGAGCTAACATCCGTGCCAGTCTTCTTCTGTTTTGTATGTGGGTTGCTGCCACAGCATGGCCACCGATGAGTGGTGTAGGTCCGCCCCTGGGAACCAAACCTGGGCCACCAAAGCAGAGCACACCAGACTTAAACACTAGGCCATGGGGCCAGCCCCTGGCCATTATTCTTATTATTCATTTTATTTCATGATTATTGATGACAATAATTATGTTGCATAGAGGTGGGGGAAGGGAGAAAATGGCTGCTGCATAAAGGCTAACTTTGTGCCAGGCTGTGCTCAGTGTCAGCCTTGACCTCGCCTAAAACTTAACATAGACCCCATCAGATGGGCTTTTCTAGCCCATTTTACAAGTGAAGAATCTGAGGCTCAGTGAGGGGGAAAAATGAACCCAGGATTACACCGTTAATAAGTGGCAGGATTACACCGTTAATAAGTGGCAGGAGGCAGATTCAAACCCATGATCGGCCTGACTCCACAGTCCATGTCTGAAATGCCAGCAAGTGTGAGAACCTGCCAGAGCAAGGCACAGGGGCGTGGACTGGGGTGGTCAGGGAGGGCTTCTTGGAGGATGAGGTACTGGGAGGGACATCCACAGGGGAGGACAGGGAAGCCTGAGGACCATGTGAGGAGTCAGTGAACGGGGGTTCCAGCCCGAGCCCTGTCACTCTGGCTATATGGCCTGGGATGAGTCCTTTCCCTCCCTGGGCCTTGGTATTCCCTCTCTGGAGTTTTCAAAGGCCCAAGATCCCAGGAATCAGGCTAAGACAGTGTTTTGGGCAGTGAGGTTCACTGGTGAGTGAATATAACCTTTCCCTGCTCCATGTCTAAGTCCCCCTGGCTGGAAGTCCAGATGGTGTTATGGGTAAGAACATGAGCCTGGGTACTGCACAGGCCTGGCTTTGAGTCCCAGATCCACCAGCTCCTTCCCAGATGAGTGACCTTGGACATGCCACTTCTTATGCCTGTCCTCAGTGTCCTAAACCATAAAGTGGGATCATCATATTGCCCTCAAAGGGTAGCTGTGAGAATTAAACAAAATAACCTAATAACAGGTGATATTTATAGGGCAATTCTTCTGTGCCAACACTGTTCTAAGAGTTTTACATCGATTTTTCTCATTAAATCTTAACAACTCTATGAAGCTACTATGATTCTTGTTTATAGACGTGGCAATTGAGAAACAGAGCGGTGGTGTTCCTTGCCCGAGGTCATACCTCTGTCCTGCTTAGCTCAACGCCTGCTGTCCCACAGGAAATGGTAACTGTGATCATAACTAATTCTGACACACTGGCCCCACACACGTTAATGTTTCTGGAATGAGGATGTGCCCCACAACTGATGTCCCAGGAACATGCCAGCCAGCAGACGGAGGGGGAGTCAGGTGTGGTCACTGTCTGCGGTCCAATTGTTCGTGTGGCCGTGAGCAAGCCTGATGGAATTTTACCAGACTGGATCCCTAATTATCACTTAAAATGACTTCTAAAATGATATCACATGGAAATAAAAGATTATCACGTGTACGAGGGCTATCACCGGCCAGGCAATGCAATTAGAAGAAGTAAAAATTGCCAAGTTGACCCAAAGAAAGTTTAGACTCAAAATATGAAGAACTTTGATCAAATCACCAAAGGAAACTGATGTGCAATTTTATAAATAAAAACATACTCTTGTCAGTTTTTTAAAGGGCACACCTGATATGATTCTTTTTTCATGAAAAAGCTATTAAATAGATATGTTTCTTTAAAAAATCATCTTACAATTGATTGTGTCATAGAATCAAGTAAATCCAACAAAACAGTCAAGATTCTTCTGGTTGTGAACAACAGAAAACCCACTTCAAACTAACTTAAGTGAAAAAGGCGTTATATTGGCTCTTGGACCTGAAAAGCCTAAGGGTAGGCAGTTGGCTTCAGGCCCGACTGGATTGGAGGGATTAAGCTACACCAGCAGGCCCTGATCTCTCAGCCCCCAGCTCTGCCTTCTCTGCAAGGGTTCCATTCCCCATGGCTGCCAGAACTCCAGCCTCCAACCCTCCCAGGTTTGATGCTTCCACACGAGTCCAAAGCCTGACTGCTGTTGGCTGGAACTGGGTCACATGACCACCCTCTGGACGGCTCCATCTGAGGCTCAGGGAATGGAAAGCAGACATTGCCCACCTGGTCACCCTCCTCGCCTGGGAGTCAGGGTGGAGTCAACTCCACCCACTGCACCTGGGTGAGGTGGAGGAGGGAGGCTTCCTCAGAGGAAACTTGGGGCCTGCTACCATAAGAAGGAGAAATGGAGCTGGGTGACCCCAGATTATCAGCCATCCTTGGAAGAAAATTGATGGTGAAAAGAAGGTTCAGAGAGGTGACTTCTACCGGATCATCTACCTGGCAGCTCAGGTAACCCCAGAAAGGAAACCAGTTGTCAGAGCAAGAAGAGCCCTTGGAGGTCCGTGGTGTGGTAGGGATGGAAGCTTGAGGCTCAGAGAGGGAGAATGACTGGTCCAAGGCCATACTGCAGCCCACAGGTGGGGATGAAACCAGAACACAAATCTCAGGTATCTTGGTTCCTCATCCAGTGCTCCCAGCTGGCCTTGTGAGGGCCAAAGTGGGCTCTGGAAGGGGGGCCTCCAGCTGGTTCATCGCTCTTGGAGGAGAAGCCCCCCCAGCCTCTCCTGGGGAAAGGGCTTTCTCCCAGCAGCTAGAGTGGAGTGTCTTGAACAAGGCTCCCCCCCATCCTCACGGCACTGGGGTCTCCCAGTCTGTCTCAGATGGAGCAGAGAGGGGTAAGAGGTGCCCTAGATTCCCATAGGCCTTCCCAGTCGTTGATGGCGCCAATCCGAGGCCTTGATCTTACAGAAAATGCATCAGAGCAGCCCCAGGCCAGCGCCTCTACCAGCTCCAGCGGCCGCAGCCCTTCTGGAGAGGCTGGAGCCGCCACCGCCCTGTGTCTTCTGCGGCCTGGGCTCCAGATCCCCACCCGACCGGACCCTAACAAACCACAGTGTGTCCACACCTTGTGTTCAAAGCCGGAAGACTCAAGCGTTAACCCAGCCAGGCTGTCTCCGGACAGCCTCTGTGGGAGGGAGGGGCTTGGGTGCAGCAATCTGGTTGGACCTGGGAGGGGGGCCTGTCTTAAAGCTTCGCTTGCATAATAAACCTGCCATTTCATCTAGAGGGTGTCCCTATTTGGGTGGTAGAGGGGCTTCTGATGGAGATGAGGAGGGGCTTAAGCACGCCCCAGCCCGCCCCTTGGTGCCACCATTGCTACCACCAGCTTAGATCAGGGGAGCCACCCTTAACAATGCCGGGCAGCAGCGGTGGAAATCCAGGCCACAGCGGTGGGAAAGACGCGAGGGGCGGGGGCGCACGGACAAGACCGTCCCAGCAGGTCAGGACTTTTAATAAGGATGATAACTGAGGACTAGATTTATGACACAGAAAGCTGTCGATGATATAAGTGAAAAAGGACAAGTACGAGAAAGCATACGTAGCACCAATATATGTGTGTGCAAAATGTACGGTGGTTAAGAGCAGAGGATCTGGAGCCAGACTACCTGGATTCAAATCTTGCTTTCACCTCTTACTTACCTTGGGCATTTTACTTAAACTCTGTGCCTCAATTTCTTCATCTGTAAAATGGGGCTAATAATAGGGGCACGGTGAGGATTCCCTGAGATAATCCATCTAGAGCGCTTAACGCAGGTCCTGGCAACAGTAGGCGCTCACACGCTGTTGGTCGTTAACCTAGTGAGTCTCCTGCGCAGGGTCCTTGTTCCCACGCCGCTGGTGGTGGCGGGCCCGAGCCGGCCCCACCCCCGCTCCGGAACCCGAGCTCCCCGCCGCCGCCGGCTGCCCATTGTTCCCGCCTTCCTGTTCGGCCCCGCTCCGGGAACCCGGCGGGAGCGGCTCCAGCCCGGCCCGGAAAGCGTCGGCCCTGGCGCCCTCCCCGACGCCGCCGCTCCGGGCGCTCAGCCAGGCCCCTCCGCGCCCCCGCCCGCCGCGGGGTGCAAGCCCCGGACTGGGAGACCTGGGCCTCGGTCCTTCTCGCCTCAGTCGCCTCCCTGGAGAGAGAGGACAGCGGAGACGCCCACCTCACAGGGCCGCCCGAGGGGCGGTGAGCGCACGCGTGCACGCGGCCCAGCACCAGGCCTGGCTGCCCCCATGAGCACGTCTGTCCTCACAGGCATTGTCTCCCTCGGGGCAGCTTTCAGAATGCCGCTTCCAGCCAGGGTGCAAGGGGGACCGGTTCAGCCCCAGTGTCTGGCCTCAGTGGATTTGTCAGATCATCCTGTCTCTCCCCCAGCACAAGGAAAAAGTGGGTGAAAGAGCTGGGCAGCTTTCCCAGACTGGCAGCCGGAAGAGACCAGGACCCGGAGTCCTTGCATCCTGGCTCTGCTACTGAATTGCTGTGTGACTTGGGGCAAAGCCTTCCCCCTCTCTGTGCCCCAGTTTCCCTCTCCTGATGGCAGTAGGAAGGCAGGAGTGACTCCTCACCCTGGCTGTATCAGTGGTTGGCTGGGTTACTATGGGAAAGTTGTTTGACCTCTCCAGGGCTCAGTTTGTCTTATCTGCAAATTGGTATGCCTACAGAGATTAAGGAGATAACTCCTGCTCTCAGGGTGTTTCTCTCTCTTGTCTTTCTGCCGCCCTCTCCCCCAGTTCTCTGCTCAGAAGAGGAACTGTGCCACCAGACTGGGGCTGGCTTTTTGAGGCTTCTGAAGAGTAAAATCCAAGCCTTAGCAGCACGTCCCTCACACCCGGCCGGACCAGGACCTGGCGTTTGACGTGATTTCTCCCCGCCCCCGCGCCGGCCCCAGGGAAGCAGAGAGGGCCTCTGTAGCCACAGGTTGGGTTTGACAGAACGTGGAGGAGACCGGGCAGCATCTTGAGTGCCCATCGTGTGGGAGCGAACCTCCTGTCAGCAGAGGGAGTTTACTCAAGATTTGAGGAGTGAGAAGGACCGGGGGCTTATAGCACAGCAAGGCAACAGATTCAAAGCCTCACTCTCTTCTAAGAGCACCTCCTGCACCTTCACGCTCCCAGGGGACGTTCCCTGAAGGTCACCGTACCTGCCCACCTCTGTCCCTCACGCTGCCTGCCTTCTCTTGCTCCGTCTCTTCTTCCTCTCCCCTCTGTGGACTGCCACAGGAACCCCCAAGTCTTCTCTTTCTGTTGTACAGAACAATTGGTCTGTTCCCAGTTTCAACGGGGACGGTTGTGGAGGGCTTGGACGCCCCCATAATCTCCATCAACTCCCCAAAACCATCCCAAATAAACAGTCACCTCCAAAGACATCTTAGGAATATATTGTGCTTTTGTAAGCACAGTCTTAAAATAAGCCCCCTTCAGCCTGCCTCCCCCAAGCCTCTCTTTGCCAAGCTCCTGCTCTCAGATTTGCTCACCCAAATGCATCAAAGGGCTCAGTAGGGCAAAGAGTCTTCCACCAAAAAGTATCTCCTTCTGTGGAAGTGCTGGGAGTATAAAGGCACGTGTCCCCACGTTACTCATACAGTTCAGTTACTCTTCACTAAAATTCTGCAGGTCAGGAAATCCTGTCTGGATATTACAGACATGGAAACCGAGGCTCCTGGCTGGATTGGAAGGTAGGGCTGTCTGGCTCACAGCCCCAGGCTCTGGAATGTCAGATGTCTTTCCTTCTCTTCAGCCCCCTCAGCCCCAGGTAGGTCCCAGCTGGGCTCAATGAAGCCCCCACGGGACACAGCTGCTCGCTCTGGCCCTGCACAGGTGATCACAACTGCCTAGCAGACACCACAACAGAGGCCTGAGGTCGTCCTTAATATCATTCTCCATGTTATTTCCCACGCTCTGCCCTCCAGGCATGTGGTGGGATGGCACTTCCTTGACCGTGGGGTCATGTGACTAGCCCTGGCCAATAAGGTGAGAGTAGAAGAGGCATTTGTCATCTCAGGTTGGAACATTTAATTGCCAGGTGGAGACCCTCGTTCCCTCTGCCATGGCTATTGAAGCCTTGAGACGGTGACTGTTCCATTGCCCTGGCCCCTGGAGTGACGTATTTTCTGGTGGTTATGAGCCCTGACTCAGGTGTCCGATGGACTTGGGTTCAACAGCGTGACCCACCACTCACACACCTTGTGACCCTGGGCCTGAGCTTTCTCCTCTGTAAACTGGGCACTCTTCCTGTAGACAGGGATTGAAGCTAACGGATGTGAACTGCCTGGTGCAGTGCCTGGCTCACAGTAGGCCCCCAATAACTGGTTCATCTTCCACCACCCATTCTTGGTGTTAGTGGACTTTTGCATTCTTACTGGCTGCCCTGGTTTTGAACCTCTTCCCTTGTCTGGTGAATCCTCCACCTAATGATGCTTCCAATAGAGCAGCCTCAATTTACCAGCATGCTTTGCAGTGAGGGCCTAGGCACATGACCCAGGCTCCACGAATCACACACCCCTAGCCCTTTCCCACGGGGGAATCTCTGACCCAAGTAGGCAGGAGCACCCAGACCTATTCTGGTGGTGCCTACATCCAGTGTCTAGGGTCATTAGGGACAGAGGTTCTGCAGGGACTGACCAAGTCTGGGTGTCAGCAGTTCGGGCTGCCATGTTGGTGCCCCATGGTGGGGGGCTGAGGGGTGATCTGGGCCACGAGACCTCTAAGCTAGCTTCTCTGGTTCTGCCTCCTAGAGACTGTGGGCTTTCTAGTGGCCTTTAATAAGTTCCTTTCCTGCTTAAGTAACCCACAGCTGGTTTCTGCTGACGGCGACCACCAACCCCACTGACTCCCCTTTCTAGGCCCGAAGGCTGACACTCCCTTTTAAGGCTATTCTCTGAACTGCTGACCTTCTCCTACCCCAAGTTGCCTGTGTATTTAGATGCTCCTCCTGTGCCTCTAGCCAAGGAGCTGGCTGGAGCGAGCAGCTTCCGCCAGGAAATTACAAAATTAGACCCAGGCCCAGAGTAATGAGGGTGGCACAAGCTGCGTTTATGGGAGAGTGCACATTTGCAAGGGGAATGCAGTCATGTTCTGGGTTTGAATCCCAGTTCCACGACCTACCACGTGTGTGATCTTGGGCCCACAGCACACCTCTCAGTTTCCTTATGTCACAGCACCCCAACTGTCACTTTGTGTATGTTTTGGGGTTAAAAAGAGGTGAGCGATGGAAAGCCCTTTGCCCCTTGCCTAACACATTGTAGGCATTGGATGTGAGAAGAAACTGAGTCAGGAAGGAGGAGCAAGACAATGGTTGTAATTTGCATCAGAATCACCTGGCAAGGTAAGTCACATGCCCATTCCTGGACCCACTCCCAGAGTCAGACGCAGCAAGGCTGGGTGGGCCCCTGGGATCTGTATTTTTAACAAGTGTCCCCTGCCCAGAGGTCTCTGCTGCAGGGGGCTGGGGCCACTGCACTTGGAGAAATAGAGGATCCAAGGGGAAGGAGTGGGGTCTCTCCAGACATTAGCTTCTCTCTCACTGGAAGTTTCTATAGTAACCGTCTCAGGGAGAGTCCAACCTGGACTTGTGTTCCAGAAAGGATGCAGGTAGTTTCTGTGTTTGACCTTCAATCACATTTAGAAGAGCAATGGATACATTTTTCTCACTTGGATAATGCAATAATCTAGTAACGTGAGTATTAAAATAGTTCAAATTTAGTTAGCACTTCTCATGAGCCAGGCTCTGTGCGAGTACTTTATCTGTGCTAATAAACACAAAGTGAAGTCATTATCCCCATCTCACAGGTGAGGAAACTGAGGCCCAGAGAGGTAAATTGGCTTGCCCAAGGTCACATGGCCTAAAAGTAGGGATTTGAGTCCAGGCAGGCTGGATTCCACAGCCCATGCGATAAGCTGTGCCCCCTTCAGGATATCATCACTTTCGGGTATCCTGAGGACATTAGAGGTGAGGGTCTCCAGCCGGCGTCCATGCTTCCAGTCAAAGGCTGAGGCACTGGGTGGGAATATGTGACGGACAAGTGTGAGGGAGTGGGGGACATCAGCCAGTGATGGGTCTCTGACTCACTAGGGCCCCCAGCTGCCACCTGGGAAATCTATGACTCAGCTGTGGGGATGGGAGACTCCTGGAGTTCAGGTGGCTTCGTTCCGTTCTCAGCACAGGCCTGGCCTTACCACTGGGCTGTGTGGCCTTGGGCAAGGTGCGTCACTCTCTGAATTGTGCTGTGAAGGACAGCTGAGACGGGGTTATGCCCCGTGCCCAGCAGGAGCTCCCCCTGTTGTAATCACTCGGTAGTGTGGAGGCAGCTGTGGTGACGTACCCTGGGTTTTGCCACAGCCAGATTCCACGCAGAGGGTAGGAGTGCACAGCTGGTGCAGCTCCCCACCCAGCAACCATCCCCGCTTCTTCCAGGAAGGGCATCTCCATTTTCACTTGAACAGATGACTTGTGCTTCTGTAACTTGTAGCTGGGCTGATTCCAAGAGGAAGTCAGAAACTTACATCTATTGAGTGCCAGTAGTGTCCCAGGCACTGTACATGATGAAATCATTTAATCGTCAGGACAAGCCTGTAAAGCAGGCTTGTAGATGTGGAAACTGTAGCTCAGACTGATAGCCCAGCCCAGCCCATCTTTTGACCAGGAGTGAGCCTTTCAGTTTATAACTAAGAGTGACTTTTCTTGGAGGGGCATTTATTCATTCAATAAATATTTAATGAGAGCCGACCGTGTGCTAGGCATGGTGCTAGACCTTAGGGATAAGATCCCCACCGACAAGCCCCCACCCTCATGGCGTGCCCACTCCAGATGGCACAGAGGTTTCTCACAGGTCAAATCCAGGTGGCAGCAGCTGCCTGTCACATTATGAGGATTCTGAGCCAGCTCTGGGCTTGGCAGGGTGCTGTCAGGGAGTTTCTGCGTGTATGCTGCATGTTGGATACCCGTGTTTTAGACTTTTGAAGACTACTCATACAAATGCATATAACAAAGCAGAAATACATCCTGGTCAGAGCACAAGTTCCAATTTTTATTTTGAAAATAGCCACTGTAGATCTAATTAGTAGGCCCTGCCCTCAAGGAACTTAGGGTCTAATTGGTAGCCTAAGGTCCACAGGAACAGGACAGCCTGACCCAGAGCTCAGAGCTGGGGCAGGCCACACAGATGCGGATGATCAGGGAGGCTTCCTGGAAGAGGAGCTCAGTGGACTTGGCTAGGTGGAGTGGGGGCAGGGGGAAGGCATTTCAGGAGAAAGCAGCAGCACAGGCAAAGGTACGGAAGTGTGAAGTGGGTGTGAGGTGGAGGTGGGAGAAGAGAGGATTCTGGCCTGGCTGGGGTAAGGTGTTGGGGGAATGAAGGTGAAAAGGTAATAACAGGGGTGGACCACGGAGGCCTCAGTGTCAGGCCTGACCCTGCCCCTCCCCCTCCACCCCCTTTCACTTGGGAACCACGGAAGACTCCGAGCAAGGGCATACCCAATGAGATATTTCTTGGTGCCTGGAATAAGGGGAGAAGTTAGAAATGGGAGGTGGCTATAACACCATGGAATGAAAAAGGGCCCCTGCACGCAGGTGGGGGTTAGGGGACCTGGCTTCCAGTCCCTCGTCTATGCTGACGTGCTGTGTGGCCACAGGCAAGGCCCTTACCCTTCTGGGCTGGTCTCCTTCTCGGTCTTCTCTTAACGGCCCTTTCAGACCATGACTGAGTGAACTCAGGTGTGTGTGTGGGGGGTCACTTGGCTCAGTTAGGGTCTCCATTTTCTACTTTTCTTTGGCCTTGAAGACCTGGACTAAGGCGAGTCCACCTATGGTTTACCTCAAGCTTCAGGCTCCTGTGGCTCAGCCCTAGGCTGTGTCCACGCCTGAGCTTCCAGAAGCATTTGTCTCACAGAAGAGAAAACATGACCTTGGAGCCACTTTCTGGCTGTGTACTTTGAGATGGACTTGGCCTCTCTACTTACCTCACAGGCATGATACACACCATGGAGATAGTGCCTTTAAAGCTGCCGGGCACACAGGCAGCACCTCTGCGCTCAGCGGGCAGTAAGTGCTCAACTGGTGGCGACTGCCTTTCTTGCTGTTGCTCCTATCGGGGCTCCTGTGTGGGACTCTCGGCTGTAAACTTCTCAGAGGCTGGCAGTGTCTCCTCCATGGGGCTGAACACCAGCTGGGCCCCCAGGCAGGATCTGACACCCAAGGCTAGTGCACCTCTGCCCAGCTAGTCACGAGGACTGTGACGTGAGTCTGCCTGGCCTGGTGAGCAGCCCCACCCTGGGTGGGGGCCCTGCGTCATTCCTCATGGGACTGCCCAGCACATGGGTCCCAGGCCCTCCCCAGGCACCATGTGTGACAGGCACCTCTGTCCAACCAAACCCACCAGGACCTAAACTAAATTCCTCCCCCTTTTCTGTTTAATTTTATATGGTTCTTTTTGGGATAGGTAATACATTCAAATATTTCAAACTTTAAAAGGCACCAAAAAGTGTGCTATAAAAATAAACCCCCTCCCAACTCAGCACACAGCCCCCTTAGTTCCCCTTTCTGGAGACAACCAATCTAAATTCCTTTTTTTTTTTTTTTTTTTTAAAGATTTTATTTATTCATTTTTTTCCCCCCAAAGCCCCAGTAGATAGTTGTATGCCATAGGTTCACATCCTTCTAGTTGTTGTACGTGGGACTCGGCCTCGGGTTGGACAGAGAAGTAGTGCCTTGGGGCGTGCCCGGGATCCGAACCCGGGCCGACAGCATCAGAGCGCGCGCACTTAACCGCCAAGCCACGGAGCCGGCCCTAAATTCCTTTTTTTTTATGGTGAGGAAGATTGTCCCTGAGCTAACATCTGTGCCAATCTTCCTCCATTTTGCACATGGGACACTGCCACAGCATGGCTTGATGAAGCCGTGTGTATGTCCACGCCTAGGATCCAAACCCTGCGAACCCCAGGCTGCTGAAGCGGGGTGCACGAACTCAACCACTACGCCACAGGGCCAGCCCCCTAAATTCCTCTTTAAAACAATTAAACTTAATTTGCTGCTCCTCCCTTAAAAAAATCGTAAGTATTCAAAGCAAAAACTAACTTCAAAACAAAACAAAACAAAATCCCACCACCTTGGAATCTACACAAAAGTACAAACCAAAAATCACACCCACAATCCCACCACCATCCAGATTTTCTGCACTTTAGTATATTTCCTTCCAGACTGTTTTCAGTACTCATCCACTTTTCAAAAACGAAAACCAAACCCAAAATCAGAACCGCAATTCTGATTTTTCAATATCTTGCAGTATCTCAGGAACATTTCCTCATGGTGTGTTTCCTTAAGCGACTTTAACAGCTTGGTGAACTTCCATAGAAACTGGCTTATTGGGCCAGACCCTAGTGATGGGCATTTGGGATTTCCAGATTCCCCTATTATAAGCCACACAGCGATGGGCCCTCATTGCCTACTTGTTTATTTTCTTGTAACAAGTTCCTAGAAGCAGCAATACTGGGTCACAAGGTTTGGCCATTTTTTAAGACCCTGGATACCCATCAAACTCCCCTCACATTCAGCAGGACCAGGTGTCCAATCCAAATCCACTTTCCTCAAGGCCAAGTCTTGTTCACACCCCTCCCAGCAGCAGCTGTGTGTGCCCCCAACCCACCTCCACTTCTAGAGTAAGGCCAAAGTCCTCCTCCAGGCCTGGCCACCTGCCTTGTTTACCTGGCCCATCCCAGTCCCAGGTGAGTCAGCTGAGCAGGGTAGGCGCCACCCTTCCCAGAGCAGGAACTCAGCTGGGACAAGGGCCACCACTTTCCAGGGAGAGGAACAGACACTCTGGGCAGTGGCGGGAGAAGGACGTGCAGCAGCAGCTGGCCTGCAGGTAAGAGCTGGGCTGGGCCCGTCGTGGCTGGGACAGGGAGAAGCGAGACTTGCTCTTACCTGCCTCATTCCCACCCTGGCCCGCCCCTTCTGGGACTTCCAGGCAGTTTCTTCTCAAGGTGCTTCACTCTGGGAGGGAAGTATGACTGGGGTCTCCTCTTCTGACTCCAGCCCTGGGCCAGGAGTGAGGGCTGAGTGACCTTTATCCAAACATCACGAGGGCCCCGGCTCCTTCTGACTGCGTATGACAGTGCTCAAGGAGGTCGGACCCCCACTTTGCTCCTTGAAGTAGGCCTTGGAAGGCCAGGCAAAGAGCCAATCCTCAGCTTCTGTTACTCACTTCTTTGCCTGAAGCCATTTCTACCAACAACGTCCTACCATGGCAGGGAAAATCTGCTGGGGAACTGGGCCGGTGGCCTGACCTCTCTGAGAACTGGTTTCCTCATTTGGAGACTGGAAATATCCCCACGCAATCAGAACTGAATGAGATAATGACCTAAGACATCAATATGTGCCCTCCACACAGCAGTTTCAGAATATGGTGCTTAAAATGAGGCTGCTGTGTGCCAGGCCGGCACCACACTGGCTGCTTCCCACCCAGTGGCCCAAACTAGTAACAATTCTAACACCACCATGGCTTCTCACCTAGGCTCCCTGCGTCCACCCTTGCCCCTCTAGTCTGCTCTCCAAACATCAGCAGAGGGGGCCTGTTAAAATGGAAGTTGGACCACGCCACCCTGCTGCTCAAAATTCTCCAGTGGCTCACATCTCACTAGAGTAAATGCCAAGTCCTCACCATGCCCCAAAGCCCCTACAGGATCGGGCCCTCACACCACTTCTCCCACCTCCTCTCCGGCTACTCCCCTCTGAACACTGACTTAGTCTCACTGGTCACAACAGGCACTCCCACCACAGGGCGGCCACAGCGGCTAAGCCCCAGCCTGAATGCTCTTCCCTACCACTTTACTCAAAAGTCACTCTCCACCCACCTTCCCCGCCAACAGTGAGACTCTTCTGGACCTCCTGACAGTCTCTATCCCCCATCCTGCTCTATCTTTCTCCCCATCACTTCCCACCATCTAACACAGCATACCCACTTATTTATCTACCTAGAAAGTGACACTCCGCAAGGACAGATTTTTCTTTTGTTCACTGCCTTATTACTGGTACCTAGAACAGTACTGGGACTTGGACACTCAGTACATGTACTGAATAAATGAACAATAGCTAACGATTACTGCATGCCCTTTACGTGCTAGGTACTGTGCTGGGTGCTTTCCAAACACATCTGACCTCTTTTTAAGAATCTTTTAATCTCCACAGTAACTCTGTGATGCAAGTATTGTTACCCATATCACAAAGGAAGAAATGACACTCAAAAGGGACTTGTCCATGCTTGCTCTCCCGTCAGAGGCAGCAGTCTGAACGCGGTACTGCCTGCCTCCAACATCCTTGCTCCTGCCCTGGCCCTCCTGGGCCTGGACTGGGAGCCTCTGCATTCCTTGAAGTCCACAGCTCTTCTCCAGCAGGCAGTACAGCCCTGGGGGGAGGGGGTACATGCTGGTGGCCTAGCAGCAGCCTCTTCCTTCCCACCCCTCCATACCCCGGGGCTAATGTGGCCTTCTAGGAGCTACTCCTCTGACACTCTAACCCATGCCTCCCTCCTGCACAGTCTCCTGAAGGATGGATGAGGTGTCCACAGCAACAAGTGGGAGTCCCAGAGTTTCAGCTCTCTGGAACAAAGTGTTCTGAAGGAGTGTTCTTATTCCAAAGATGGGGGCTGCCAGCCCCTGCTGATCTCTGAGGACCCGACTGCTGCTTTGTTGTGGGTGTTGGTTGTTATTGCTTATAATACCAAAGAGTACAGAAGCTCAGGGATGGAAATTCTGCAAAGCACAGCGGGAGAGGAAAATGCCTCTGGGATAGATGGGTTAGATGGCTTCTTTTCCTTTCAGAGGAGCCAATTAATTGCCAGAAGCCAACAGCACTGAAATTGAGCAAACTCTTCCACTGTCAGATTGTAGGAGCCAACCTTTCAATCTACCTCATTGGGGCAGTGGTTTTTCTCTTTCTAGGCCCAGGGTTTTCCTTTAAAGGACTTTTTTGGGCTTTCCTCTGCCCTCTGTGTCTGCTTTTGCACTCCTTTAAGAAACAGGGGCCGGCCTCGTGGCTTAGCGGTTAAGTGCGTGTGCTCCATACTGGCGGCCCGGGTTTGGATCCGGGGCGCACACCGACGCACCGCTTGTCCGGCCATGCTGAGGCGGCGTCCCACATACAGCAACTAGAAGGATGTGCAACTATGACATACAACTGTCTACTGGGGCTTTGGGGAGAAAAAGAGGAAAAAAAGGAGGACTGGCAATAGATGTTAGCTCAGGGCTGATCTTCCTCACCAAAAAAAAAAGAAACAATAACGCCTGCTGTATGCCAGGCACTGGGTGCAGCACTGGGGATTCAGAAATGAGCCACATTCCTGACCAGAGAGGGAGACAGGCAAGAAATACAACACAGTGGAAATCCAACCCAGGAAATGCAGGGGGCCTTGATCACAGGAGGTGCTTAATAAACATTAGTGGAATGAAGGATCAACAGGTGAATATGAGATTCTGTGGTCTAGAAATGGGAGGCTTGCCTAACTGTGTGTGTGTGGATGTGGGGATTTGGGGGAAAGCTTAGAATTGAAGGAAGAGCAGTTCACCAGATGAACAAGGGGGAAGGAGAGGGCATTCAAGACAGAGGCATCTGCAAAAGCACGTAGGCGTGAACTAGCAGGGTGAGTTCTGGGATCAGCAGTGTGGAATGTATTAAATGCAGCGTGAGTGTGGAAGAGTGAGGAGGTGAGATTGGAGATGGTACCAGGAGTCGGAGATTTGAATGCCAAGTTGAAGTTTGAGATTTATCCTGAGGGCAAGAGCTGGGTATGGCTTCAAGAGCAGGGTAACTCCCAGACTTCTGGCTCAAACCATGGGGTGGATTTGGTGGGGCAGCTGTAGAGCAGCAGCAAAATTGGGGAAAAATTAGTCCAGTCTGAATGACCCGCAGGAGGTAGTAAAGATCTGGAAGGCAGCTGGACTTTTGGGCCCAGGCCTCTCTACCCCTGGAGTAGCACACTCCACTTCTACCCTCCTGAACCCTCCTTCCTTCCACCAGGACGCCTTCCTGGTTGCCCTAGCCTCTTGTCCCGCACCCCACAGACTCGACTGCCTGGGTCCCTCATAACAAGCAGTGGGTCCAGTTTTGCTGTGGGAAGTGATCTGCCCAGCAAAGCACAAGACCCCTCCCCTGAGCTGCAGGGCTCAGTCACTCAGGCACTGTTGGGTGGGATCCGGGGGTGAATCTGCGTGGAGTGGGGCGAGGCATTTGCAGCTCAGCAGAGGGTCAGGAGTCGGGGCCAGGCTAGAAAGCCCGGAGAGAAAGAGTGGGAGGGATGGTGACGTCACGACGGGTAGGAACTACCCGGGACTGAAGGCGCTTCCGAAAGCGTAGGCAGCGAGGGGGCGTCCTTTTCAGTTCCACCAGCAGGCAGCCGGGAGCGCAGCGTGGGAACTTTGCCCTCCTCCCCTCCCCTCTGCCAGCTGCCTCAGCACAGAATCCTATCGGTCAGCGGCGGGCGGCTCAACCGCACCCTCCCCTCTTCGGAGCCGTAACGGGCCCTCAGGGGTCAGGGGCGTGGGGAGGCGAAGGGGCGTTCGCCCCTTTAAAGCTCGATCTGACCCGCGCAGCCTCCAGCCCGGTAAAGAACGGACACGGAGCCGGACAGAGCCTTCCCATCCCTTACTTTTCTGCTTTACCTGATCTCTTTTTGGCGATGCCGGCGCCAGCCACAGGCGCCTGGAGAAAGCGAGAAGCCAGAGAGATTCTTAAGAACCACTGGGCAACAACCAAAGGCCGAAAATACCACCATTTTCCACCCCGCAGCCGCGGGGCATCCTGGGAGCCGCCCGTAGTCGCGCGGAGGCCAGGGTGGGCGAGACGCATGCGCTCTAGATGACGCAGCGCGCCCTAGCGGCCTGGAGGGGTCTCTGCGCAGGCGCCGTAGCCAATAGCAACCGGGAGTTGTCGCTTCTGGCCGGGTTCGCAGTAAGGGCTGCGTCGGGGTGGGAGTCGTTTGGGGATGACTGAGCGGAGTGACAGATTGGGAAACTGAGGCCTGGGGTGAAGAAGAGGTCCTGGGACCGTTGGGGCTTTCTCCGGTGTCCCAATGCATGGAGTTTGTGCCTGGCTGTTCCCGTTTCACAAAACGGGAAATTGAGGCTGGAGAAGGGGGCGGGTTCGTCCTGAGGGGCCGTTCTCCCTGGGTGAAAAAATCAATATGATGCCCTGTCTTTATAATGAAGGAGAAATGAGGGCAATGAGAGTAATTTATAATAAGAATATGCATTTCGCTGTGTAAAAGCTCAGACTGGGTTACACCCAGTCGTGCTTGTACCTAACAGAAGGAGTACGTTTGGATTTAATGGAAGACAATATTCAACTGAATTTTCCCAACAGTTTATATTTGACATCTTGGATCAAAGGCTAAATGTCTGTATACGGGCATGGAGTCACGGTGACAGCTACAATGCAGACACACGTGGGCGTGTTCTGGTGACTCACCTGTGGTGAGAAGGATCAACAGTGATTTTCCAAAATGGTGGTCAAAATAAAGTATAATTTTCCCGGATTAACCTGGTATATACACTTCTGGGTAATATATTGTATATTAAAACCGGAAAAAAAACCTCATTGTATTTGTATATAAAACAGGTTATAAACATATTTTTTGCCTACATGCAGGTTTGGCAGGCTACTGGAAAGTTGTGCGGGACAGAGGACAATTGCATTACAAGAGGTCCAGATCTCTGCTCCCTGAATGTGTCCCCTCAAGTCTTGTGACACCAAAAAATACTTAGACAAATTTCTAATCTGTTCCTTGGAAAACCACTGATTTATTCAGTCAAATAACAATTTTTGCCAGCGTACATGTGCTGGGCACTGTTTCGGTGGGGAGGTATAGTGTGGTGAATGGGGTGCAGCCCCTGCCCTTCTGAGGGGGGTCCAGTGTGAGAAAATACCCAGATATTAATCATACAATATGATAAATAGCTTGACAATAGAAGCAGTACAAGTCAGGGTTAGGAACACAGGAGAAGACCCAGCCAACCAGCAGGGGGTCCCATGGCCTGGAAAAGCCAACCAGAGAAGTAGCATTTGAATTGAGCCTTGAAAGAGCACCACGAAGGGAAGGGTGGTGTGCCGGCAGAGGGACCAGCATGACTAAAACAGGTCCAGGCTCCCCGGCACACGGCAGACTCTCAAATGTCATGACTGAATAAATGGATAGTTGAAGGAGACACAGAACATATTTGCTGGCAGGGAGCTGTTCCTCACTATGTCATGAACTGCTACAAGGCAGAGGAATACCTGCTTCCTGATTCTGCCCGGAACTCTAAAACTGAGTTGGGGCCCAGAGAAGGTGGCAGTAGTGAAAGGGTCCCAGACTCAGAGAAAGGGTTGTGTGGTCCTGGCCTGGAAGTGGTTTCCAGGAAGTGGATCTCTTTTTTATTTTTGTGAGGAAGATGAGCCCTGAGCTAACATCCATGCCAATCCTCCTCCTCTTTTTGTTGAGGAAGACTGGCCCTAGGCTAACATCTTTGCCCATCTTCCTCCACTTTGTGTGGGATGCCGCCACAGCATGACCTGATGAGTGGTGCATCAGTGTGCGCCCAGGATAAGAACCTGGGCCGCCAGCAGCGGATTGCGCGCACTTAACCACTACGCCACAGGGCCAGCCCTGGAAGTGGATCTCTGATTCTGCTCTCCCAGAGGGCAGCTGCTAAAAATATAAACCACTCTGCTGCTTCAGTTTAGAAAAAGCAGGGCAGAGGTGGCCTCTTACTTTCACATCTGCTGTTCATGCGTGATCCTGGTGGCAGGGCATGTTTTTGGTAGATGGTACCTCCTGAGGACTGTCCCAAGGTGAAAATCTCCCAGAGTGTGTGTCCAGCGGGAAGGCCACAGGCAAAGGAGTCTCTCCCCTAGCCAGTTTAAAGGAGGTCAGAGCCAGTCTCCCCCTCCCCTGGGACAATCCCTATCCTCTTGAGATGATCATTTCTGTCCCAAAGGCCAGGCTAGGGCAAGGATCTGGAACTGCCTGCCTCTAGGAGCTGAGCAGGCAACGTAAATTGGCTGGGTGGGTCCTTCGGGAAACAAGAAAGCATATAGAGCCCCATCTAAGAGGGAGGCTGGGTGTTGCCGGGAATGATGCTGTTGCATTGCCAAATATTTTGGTTTTTTTTCAATACAGTTAGAAGTGAAGAATTTTATGTTTCCAGATTTTAAAATGAAGGCACTAATTTAAATGTAAATTTAAAAAAGAAACTGTGAGAAGCAAATGAAACACGTTTGAGACCTCTGGTCCTTGTTTGCATCCTAGGAAGGTGGGAGTCTGAGGACATCAGAACTTTGTTTACAAGGAGAAGAGTGGAAGCCCAGGCAGAATGCATTGCCTTTGGCAACATTATTGAGTGAATGTCCATGCTAGGGGCTAGGGGTTCCACAGCAAATGAGAAGGCCCACTTCCTGCCCTTTTGGAACTCCCAGTCTAACAAGGTAGATGGAGAAGTCAAGAGGCTACTACAGGTGTAACGAACAATCCACAGGAGTGAGGACATGGGTGAGGTTGGGGTGCAAATCAAGGCAAGCTTCCTGAGAGAAGAGTCCTCTGGTCTGGGACTTGAAAATGATTAGGAGTTAGCCAGGGAGTGGAGGGCGTGGAAGAGTATTCCACATAGAGGGAATAACACAGGCAAAGGCCTGGAGACCTGAGAAAATTCAATTAGTTCGAAGATCTGAAAGGAGTTCGTTGTGGCTGGAGCTGAGATTGGGGGTTAGGAGAAGGACACGTGGCAAGAAATGAAGCTGGAGAGTTAGACAGGAGCTGCAAACAGATGTCTGTGAGGACTCAGCACCAGTGAGTAAAATGGTCTAGATGTAAGAGACAATAGAGAGCAGTGGGGCCTGGGGCGCCCTACAGTCTGCTGCTGCTTCGCTATAGCTACTCAGCTGCAGTCCAAGGTTGCCAAAGTTTCCTATTATTCAGGAGCAGCAAAATTAGATTATTAAATGCTGTGTCTTGAGTTGTACATTAGGCCGCTAATTTGAATGTGTGAAGTACTCTGCAAGGTCAAATAAAATCTGTTTGCATCTGGCCTGTTCCTATCACTGGAGGAATCATGAAGGCCTTGTGGGCCACTTTAGGGAATTGGGCTAGATCCTGAGAGCAGTGGGGAGCCACTGGGGGGCTTTTAGCAGGAGCATGACATCCCAGGCTCATGCAGACAGGGCCTGTTTGCTGCTGTCTGGAGAACAGCAAGAGAGGAGGCAGGACCCGTGGGAGGATCTCGTGGCCCCTGGGGAGGGGCAGGAAGATGATGGAAGTCTGCACAACATCATGGGGATTAGGGATGGGGTGTGGGATAGATGGGATTTGGTGGCAGATTAGGAGGGGTGCTGTGTGTTTGGGGGTGGTCAGTGTTGATGCAAGGGTCAGGCAGCAGGTGCAGAGGAAGGAGAAGGAGCAGTGATGGATGAGGACGACTTTGGCCCCTGGGGTCACTCAGGGGAGATACCCAGATGACCTGCACCTGGGCGGGACTGGAGTCACACCACCCCTGGCACAGGCCACTCAGTTCTGTGTGACACCCAGCCATCCCTTTATTGTGTACCAGGGAATGTGGGACCAGTGGGGTGGATAGGACACACTTTGATCCTAAGGAACTGCAATTGGGAAGCTGGGAAGACAAGAAGACGAGACAGGACAATTAATGAGGCGAGAGCCTGGCCCAGGGTCTCTCCCAGAGGGCACGGCCCTGGGTGGGAGGAGCAGTGACCTCGTTGCCTGGGGAGCCCGGGGAGGCCTGTCCAGCAGGAACCAAGGGTGATAAACGATGGGGCAGGGCATCCAGTTGGAGTGGACCGGCTCAGTAAAGGCCTGGAGATGTGACAGAGCCAACGGGTCAGTGGGAAAATGGAAAAGAACCCAGAAAGACAGACTGCGCCTTCCTCACATTTTATCTAGAAAAGAGGTTAAGCGTTTCTTGTGAGGTAATTCCTTTGAATTTCTTCGAGTACCTTTCTCCGAGGTCCTACTGCTTCTCCTCTGGGACAGTTAGAAGGTGTTTAGTAAACGTTCATGGTGCTTCCCCAAACCCCCATTCCCTCCTCCCTCTGGAGCAATGAATGTTTAAATTCTGCTACAGTTTGTGTGTCTGTTTTGAACAATATCTGTCGGTCTTAGTTCGTTGTAGCCAAGATCAGGGCTGGAAATGGGCGGTAAACAGTAGGAGCTCAAATACGCAGAGGTGAAGAAGGGTGTAGGGGGTAGTGCCCTGCTGCCTTGCTGTTGTGATATGAAGTCCCCACCCACTCAACACTGACCTGAATCCTGTGCTGCTGTGGGACCATGCTGTGCAAACCCCTAACCTAGGCTGGGTATGCAGCAAGTGCTCACTAGGAACCTGCTGGATTGAATTTTGGTCTCGAGTGATCAGACCTCATTAGCCTGTCTGACCTTTGAAACATGGCAGGAAGGGCGTGGCCCCTAGTCCTGCTTTTCCTGGCTAGCGTGTCCTGGGTGGTCCTCTGGGTCTGGGTTCTAAAGCCCAGGGTCAGTTAGACATCATGGGATGGAATTTTGCAAGGGTGGAGACCATGGGCTTAGGAACCAAACAGACTTGGGTTCAAATCCTGCTCCCCCATCTCCAAAATGGGGATAATAATACCTTCTTGGTATCTTCTCATCCTGAGAGTGCTGAGTGACACACATGGGCAGGAGGTGGACGTCCGTGCCTCCTCTCACTCCTCACCCCTCCTCACCCCCTGTAACCTGCAGGGTGTTCCAAGGAGCAGCCATGTCCACCCTGTACCCATCTCTGGAGGACCTGAAGGTGGACCAGGTAATTCAGGTAAGCCGCCAGGCCTGTGTTAGCCTGGGCCCTGTGATGGGGCCTTTGGGATTACCCCAGGGTAGCTAAGGGAGGCTTGCCTTGGAAGGTGCTGGGTGTTGGGGGCCCCTGGGCATGCAGGTCACCACTGCAGGACCTGCTGGTGGAGCAGGTGTCCAGAGGCCAAGGCAGTGGAGTTACAGCAGGAATGGAGAAGACCGAGCAGCTGCAGACTGGCCTCGCTCAGGCCTGCTCTGTCCCAGAGCTTCCTCTGTTGGGTTTGAGGAGACCCCACACTGTAGGGCAGGCTTCCAAAGTAAACCCCATGGGCATGGCATTTGGCCTGCTTAGCCCCCAGAAGCTCCTTCCTCTTCTGTCCCACCTGTGGTCTCAGTGGGTTTTGAGGATTTGGGACTTTTTGACTGAGGATGTGGTTGGGAGGTGGGTCTCAATGTGCTGGTGGCCTCAGGTGGTCAACAGATCATGACATTTGGTGGGTGTGGGCCCCTGGGAGAACCTGCCCCCAGAAACGAGGACATCTGCAGAGGCCACATTTACACACAACCTCAAAGGTTCAGAGACGCCCCCCCTCAAGCCCCCAGCATACCTAATGCCCTGACCCCCAGCCTCAGGGAGCCCCAGGCTCCAAGGGTTCTGGGGATCCAGGCCACAGCTGACCAGCAATCCCTGCCCCTCCCCAGGCCCAGGCCAGAGCCGCGTCCAGGATGCCCGCCCTGCCAGTCCAGGGGACAGCCGTCTCCCAGCCTTCAGGTGAGTGAGTGGCAGTTGGGGGTGCTCTTGACCGAGAGTGACCTCTTCTGCTCACTTCCAGATGCTCTCCTCTTAAGTCTGCCACTGTGCGCTGGGCTTATGCGCATTTCACTCTCACTAGGACCCTGCGAGGGGTCACCGAGAAGATCGGGCTTAGTGAGGGCCTACCATCCCTGATTGGGCCGCCACAGAAGGCGGCATGAAGAGACCAGGATGTCTGGGCCCCCTAGAGTGGTTCGCGGCAGTCTTGAACAAACAAGACTGGTGGTGAAACTTGACCTCAGGCCCAACTCCGCCCCCTCACTGTGTGCACTGTTCCGAGCTGCCCTTGCCTCAGACGCCCGCCTTCCACAGCCGCAGCCGGGGCATTTCTCAGGGGCAGGCCTCATGGCCCCAGCACCAGCTCTGTGCTTTGTGTTGCATGTCTGGTCGGTGCCAAATAAAGTCAGTTGAGTTGAACACCAAAGTGGCACTTGAGGGCCTCAGTGTCCCGGGCCGCTCTTGGAGAAAGGCAGCTCCCTGATCCCCAGACCTTCTGAGGAGAGGACCCCCATCACCAGCAGTGTTCCTGCGGTCCTCTCCCACAGCTCCCGTGTTCCTGGGGACACAGAGAGTTCTCAGGGATATGCTGCGTTCTCGGGAATAAACAGCATTCCCAGGCCCTGGTTCTTCATCAACAGGACCGACCACCTAGGAGCCAGCAGGTGTGGCTAGGCTCGTGCCCTTGAGTAACAGCGTTCTCCTTCCTTCCTTCCCTTCCCATCAGTTTTGTACCCAAACCTGGCAGAGCTGGAAAATTATATGGGTCTTTCCCTCTCCAGCCAAGAAGTCCAGCAGAGCCTGCTGCAGATTCCAGAAGACGCGAGTGTAGGTATTTGTTTCTTGCCTAATGTGGGCACAGAAGGTTCCGACTGTCCCTCCTTGGTCTGGCCATTTAAACACACTTGAATCTTTTCTTTCTCCGGCATTCCTGCGGCTCTGTTTCTTGATGGCACTTCTCATTTTGAGCCTTCATTAAAAGTGCTGTGGGGTTTCATGATTTCCCACGGGCCTTGGGTTTGGAGGGCCACCACCTGCCCTTTGACCTCTGGCTTCAGGCTGCTGGCCTGAGCCTGCTGGGTAGAAGGAAGGACATTAAACCCAGTCTGAGCTGGGGGGGCTTCTGATGAAGGGCTGCCTGTGACAAGTGCAGCTGCATGTACAGGCAGAACCGAGGCGGGAGGAGCTTGTCACCTGGCTCTGGTCCCCAAATTAGCCAGTAATGCTTGATTCCTGCTCTCCAGGGCTTCGGGGAGCAAAAGAAATCATAGCACAGGAATATTCTCTCCTGAAAATGTGTTCACTTAGAGACCCAGTCCCCACTCAGACCTCCTCCCAGTGTCCCTGTGGGCCATTGGTCAGTGTCCTTGTCTGCCCAGCTCCCCCTGAGCCAGTGAAAATCAATTGCAAAGGGAAACCGCGACTCTGGCTAAGGCTGGATGAGTTCATGAAGTTGATGGAATCAACAATGAGAACTGTCACAGCCACATGCAAAGCCACTGACAAATGAGGACCTCACGGGAGAAAACCGACAAGGATGAGGACATGTGTGACCCTGAGAAGAACTGGTGACATTCTCTAAAATGACCCCCTTGATGGTCATGCTGTGAAGGACAAACGTGAAGCAAAGAAAGGCATGTTTACATAGTTCAGTTTTAATCCCTTGACTTAATTCCTGTTTGTTCCGATAATTAGGACATAAGTGCATTAAACCTAAATTTTGAGAAAATATGACAGATAAATGCATTTTTATAAATCAAAAAAATTTTTAATTGTCTTTATTTTTAACTTTTTATTTTTAAATAATCGTAGATTCACAGGAAGTCGCAAAGATAGTGCAGAGAAGGGTACAGCAGATGCCAGCCTTCCCCACCCCGTTCCCAATGGCTGCATTTTATGTAACTGTAGTAAAATATCAGTGACAGGCATCAGAGACAGGCATTGTGTCATAGTTCTGTGTCGTTTTATCACCTATGTGGATTCATGTAACCACCACCACAGTCAAGATACAGAACTATTCCATCACCACCAAGGTCTCCCTTGTGCTGCCCCTTCATAATCATGCCCACCCTCTCCCCTCACCATCCCTAGCCCCTGGAACCACCCATCTGTTTTCTGTCTCTATAATTTTGTTGTTTCAGAATGTTATGTAAACAGAATCATTTAGTGTATGATCTTTTCAGGTTGGCATTTTTCACTCAGCATAATGCCCTTGAGATTCTTCCAAGTTGTTGTGTGTATCAATAGCTCATTCCTTTTTACTGCTGAGTAGTAGTCCATGGTATGGATGTACCGTGGATTGTTTAAGCCATTGAGGGACATTTTAGTTATTTCCAGTTTTTGGCTATTACAGACTAAGCTATTATGAATGTTTGTATATAGCTTTTTTGTGTGTGTGTGAGGGAGATCAGCCCTGAGCTAACATCCGATGCCAATCCTCTTTTTTGCCGAGGAAGATTGGCCTGGGCTATCATCCGTGCCCATCTTCCTCTACTTTGTACGGGATGCTGCCACAGCATGGTTTGACAAGCGGTGAGTCGGTGGGCGCCAGGGATCCAAACATGGGAACCCTCAGGCTGCTGAAGCAGAACGCGTGCACTTAACCGCTGCACCACCAGGCCGGCCCCCTGTATACAGCTTTTTGTACAGACATAAGTTTTCATTTCTCTGGGATAAGTGCCCAGGAGTGCAATTGCTAGGTTGTATGATAAATGTATGTTTATATATTTTTAAGAAGCTGCCAAACTATTTCCAGAGTGGCTGTACCATTTTATTTTCCTGCCAGCAATGCATGAGTGCTCCAGGTCCTTCACATCCTCACCAGCATTTGGTGTTGTCACTGTTTTTAATTTTAGCTGTTATGATAGGTGTGTAGTGATGTCTTGTCATGGTCTTAATTTACATTTCCCTGATGGCTAGCGATGCTGAACAGTTTTTCGTGTGCTTTTTCACTAGCTGTAAATTCTTTTCAGTAAAATGTTTCTTTAAATCTTTTGCTCATTTTCTAAATGGATTGTTTTTTAAGTCAAGTTTTGTGAGTTCCTTATTCCAGAGTCCTTTCTCAGACATGTGGTTGTAAATATTTTCTCCCAGTGTGTAGCTTCTCTTTTTATCCTATTAAAAGGGTCTCTTGCAGAGCAAAAGTTTTGAATTTTGATGAGGTTCAATTTATTGATGTTTTGTATGTATGTGGATCATCCTTTGGTATCCTGTCTAAGAAATTTTCACCAAGCCCTATGTCCTGAAGATATTCTCATTTATTTTCTTCTAAAACCGTTATAGTTTTATGTTTAAATTTATGATTGAATTTGAGTTAGTTTTTGTAAAAGGTGTGAGGTTTAGGTCAAGGTTCGTATTTTTGCCTATGGATGTTCAAGTGCTCCCACACCGTTTGTTGAAAGGACTATGCCTTCTCCATTGAACTGCTCTCACGCCTCTGTTAAAAGCAGTTGGCCCTACCACGTGAGGCTATTTCTGGATTCTCTCTTCTGTTCCGCTGCTCTGTGTGTCTGCCCCTCCGCCAGTATCGCACTGTCTTGATTCCTATAGCTGCAGAATAAGTCTTGAAATTTGGTGGAGTGATTCTTCTTGCTTTACTGTTTTTGTCAGAATAGTTTTAGCTATTCTAGATCCTTTGTCTTTTCATATAAGGTTTAGATTAACCTTGTCTATATCTACAAAACATCCTGTAGAGATTTTCATAGAAAATACTTTAAAGCTGTCAATTGTCCCCAAATTGACAATTCCTCAATTTGTTCCTCCAATCCCTGAAAAGAGAATATCTCTCCATCCATTTAGATATTTTTTGATATCTTTTATCAGTGTTTTGGGGTTTGCAGCATACAATTCCTATACATGTTTTGTTAGATTTACACTTAGTATTTCTTTTTTTTTTTTTTGTGATTGTAAGTGGTATTGTATTTTTAATTTCACTTTCCACGTGTTCATTGTTAGTATATAGAAGTACAATTGATTTTTATATGATCTTGTATCCTGAGACCTTGCTGAACTCACTTATTAGTTCTAGTTTATTTGTAGATTCCTTGGAATTTTCTAGTAGACCATCATGTCATCCACAATAGGGACCATTCTGTTTCTTCTTTTCCGATCTGTATGCCTTTTATTTCTTTTTCTTGCCTTATTGCTCTGGCTAATTCTTCCAGTACTGTATTTAACAGTAGTGGTGAGAGTGAACATCCTTGCCTTATTCTGGATCTTAGGGGGAAAGCATTCATTCATTTTTATACTTTTAGCTTAATTTTTTTCAAGGCAAAAATCAAATCGAGCCCTTTTCCCCTCATTGTGCACTATTTGCTGTGAAATTTTTCTGTTTTTAAGTAGGTTTTAAAAAGGTCTTCTCCTGATACCAACTTGCCTTGGAAAAGGAGGGCCCTCTTGCTGTATACCTGTCCTGTGTTCTCTCATTTTCCCGGCTGTTTTTCAGGGGCGTGGACTTGGACGCCCCCTAGTGGCTTCATGGAGCCGCGTCCCCTCTGGCCCCCTGCAGAGAAGTGCGTGGGGCCCAGCGACCCCTCCATCCTCCTTTCCCTATCCCTACGAGGCTGACCCCCTGTCCTCCTGGTGTCTGCAGACGGTGGTCTCGGGCCCCTCGCCGGGCCAGGTGGTGGCGCCGGTGTCCGGGAACAGCCTGGGCGCGCGGCGTGCGGAGATCAAGCCCGGGGTGCGCGAGATCCACCTGTGCAAGGACGAGCGTGGCAAGACCGGGCTGCGGCTGCGGGCCATCGACCAGGTGGGGCTGGGGGCCGGGCGGGAAAAGAGGAGCCCCTCGGAGGGCGAGGGCACGTGCTGGACAGCGCCACCCCCGCAGCCCCAGCTGCCTGCGCTGCCCCGCGCGTCTCCCGGGCTTTGGCCGCATCGCCCACCAGCCCGAGAGGGGGCGGCGCGGGGCACGACCACACTAAGGAGGATGCGGAGCGGTCATGGGAGCCGAGGCCCTCCTAACCCTCACGCCCAGGCTCTTCCTCTCAATCCCCCTGCCCCAAGACCCCAGGGCCGGCTCTGGGTTTCAGCAAGGACCCTCCTGCCCCTCCGTGGGCTCCTGTGGCTGGGAACCTCCCTCACCCTCCTCCCCCCAGCACACAGGGATCTGGATGCCAGGCGGCTGTCTGTGTATAGTGGAAGCCTGGATGCCAATGCCATTGTGAGAGGCTGCAGTCCACAAGGCGGGGCTGCAGCATCCAGCCCCGGTTGAAATCCTGACTGCTGCTTCCTAGCTGTGTGGCCTGGAGTGTTTCCTCCCTAGGAAAGTAGGGTAACCGTTGTACCAGCCACAGAGCTCTGGTCCCGGTTCCCTGTCCACTCCCAGAGGATCAGGAGGAAAACAGCTTGGAGGAGGGCCCTGGGCTTGCGTTGGGCCGGGGAGCTGACTGTGGGCCCTGCCTCCCTCAGGGGCTCTTTGTGCAGCTGGTCCAGGCCAACACCCCCGCATCCCTTGTGGGGCTGCGCTTTGGGGACCAGATCCTGCAGATTGACGGGCGTGACTGTGCTGGGTGGAGCACGGACAAGGCCCATCGGGTGGTGAAGAAGGCAGCGGCGGAGAAGATCGTCATGGTTGTTCGGGACAGGTGAGTGAGTAGCCAGCCCCAGGAGGCTCTTCTCCGCCCCCAGCCACGTCCCGGGCCCAGCTCACTGTCCGCCCCGCCAGGCCGTTCCAGCGGACCATCACCTTGCACAAGGACAGCACTGGCCTCGTTGGCTTTGTCATCAAGAAGGGGAAGGTCGTCTCTGTGGTCAAAGGGAGTTCCGCGGCCCGCAACGGGCTCCTCACCAACCACTCCGTGTGCGAGGTGAACGGGCAGAACGTCATTGGGCTGAAGGTAGGCCAGCACCCGCGCCCTGCCCCAGGGCCTTCAGGGGCTGGGGGACCGCAGGGTGGTGGGAAGGTGGTCTGCGGGCAGGTGCGGACCCATCCGAGCCTGTTTCCTCGTCCTAAGGTTGCTGTGAGGATTCACTAAGACGAGGTACGTAGAGCTCCGAGCACAGGGCCAGCACACAGTAGGTGCTCAGTAAACATTAGCTACTGTTACTAACACGTGGAGGCCAGAGGCGTGGCAGATGGCATGTGTAAGGACCTGGCGCCCAGGGGGCTGCTGGCTGCATGGATACCTCCCCGCTCTGTGTGGCACCTCTGTTTGATACTGGGTCACGTTCCATAGTAGGAATATTTTAGAAAATTGCTATTCGGAAATCCGTTTCTGACCTCTATTCATTTGTTGAGGGTGTGTGTGCATGTTTTAAAGTTTTATCTTCAAAAAACAAGAAGGAGCACGTGGTCCAGGGTCAGCGCTGTGGATGTGGACTGAGAGTGGCTGCCTTGGGGAATGGACCATGGAGGATGAGGAGTCTCGTGGCTGTTGGTCCCGGAACAAGTGAAAGTGGTTTTGTCCTGACTTGATGCCACATGGACCGGGAGTGGTTCTTAATCCCAGTTGTGGTTTAGAGTGAGGGTTCATTCCCTCCTGCAGCCAGGGCTTTGGGGCTCACGTGGCAGGGCGCCCCCGGCAGAATGGCCTGGGCAGTGGCTTCTCACTCTGCAGCTGGCACAGTCTTTTAGGCCAGTTTTCCACCCTCACAAGGGCCATCACCAAGTGATTCCTGTCACATGTCTGCTTCCCTGTGCTTGGCAGCCTCCCCACCTTCCTTGGAGGCTTGCTCAGGTGACTCATGAGCATTGTGATCAGGAATGTCTTCCTGATGACTGTCTAAGAGCCCTCCTGCTGCATCCCTCCCCTCCCTCTGGAATCAGACATGACAATCTGAAGGGAACCCATTATATCTAGAAAGTCCACTACACTAATACCAATTCTTAGTAGCTGGCTCTTTTGGATATTAGTGAATTCCAAAGCATTACAGTTCTTTGATCTTAACTACCCTGGAAAGCAGTCCTTCTAAATGTGCTGCACATTCTCTCGTCCTCCCGGATGGCTCAAGGCTTCGCTATGAACTTATCAGTTATCCTGCCAAGCCATGGTGGTGGGAGGCTCTTGGGACTGGCTTTGTCCCTTTTCTGAATGGCTCCAGACAGCTATGCATCTTGAGATCATTTATCTTTTCAGTTTATCTATTTCCACATCTATCTGTGGCCATCACTAGTCCTATTTAGCACATCTTCTCCCGTGTATTCTGGAACCACTCAGAAAACGTGCAGCCAGGTGAGAGATGTGTATAAAGGTCCCTGGTCCCTGCGTGAGGACTAGAGGCTCTTCTAATCACCACGGCTTTAGCGTTGGACCGTTTGGCACACTTTGCTTAGAGACTTTTTGTTGCTTGTTCTCCTCATGGTCTGAATGGCATCCACAGGCCTGTTTCTTTTTATTGGTCAACAAGATGTGAGAGCTTTGAGGTCCCCTGTGGGCTCAGCTCAGGCTGGCTGGCCGACACAAGCCCAGCGGGTGGGTGGGTGGGCCACATGTCCCTCCTGCATGGTTATCCTCTTTGTGCTTTGGGGCCAGAACCCGAGTGTGACTGGGGCTGGGGAGATGGGATAGAAGACGTGGGCTGTGTGACTCCAGGAGCTCTTCGGGGGAAGGGAAGGAGAGTAGTGTTTATGAGGCCCTGTTGTGTGTCAGGCCCACTTGACAGCCCTCAGGGTGAGGCGGGGAGTGGGGTGCTCATTTTACCGAGGAGATCCTCAGGTGGGAGGCCCACGATCTTGCTCAAGCAAGGCCTCACCTGGGTGTCTGCCTGGGACCCTCACCTGATGGAGAGCCCTGCCCCTGCTGTCGGGTGTCAGCAGTGTCCTTTAGCAGGGGCCATGCTGAACCCTTGGACAGAGGTGCCCGCAGAGTTGCCCCTGGCCCCCAGGGTGACCATTCACTTGCCTTCTCTCCAGGACAAAGAGGTCACGGAGATTCTGGCCAAGGCTGGGAATGTTGTCACCCTGACCATCATCCCCACGGTGATCTACGAGCACATGGTCAAAAAGTAAGGCCGCCCCCTCCTGCCTTCCCCTCACCCCCCTCAGCTCCCTCCAGGCTTATGTGGGGCACAGACCAGCTTGCTCTCCCCTCCTGCCTTCAAGAGGGCTGGTGGCTTCTGGTGATTTGAGCCCTAGAAATGGGAGTGAAGGCCCACATGGGATGCAAAGGCTGGGGGGCAGTGGGGGAGAAGGTGCTGCCAGTTTGGGCCACTGTCGTTGTTGCTGCATCTAGGTTGTCCCCGACCCTGCTCCACCACACCATGGACCACTCCATCCCAGATGTCTAAAGCCACAGGAGGGCAGCTCAGCCCTCCGCCCTTCTGCAGGAAGGGGCAGAGTCCTCAGACGGGTTGCGGAGGCGGGCTGCCTGGGGGCGTGTTCCCGTTGGGGCGACATCTGATCACGTGGGCCTTATTCATACACAGGCCTCCTGGAGCCTCAGACTCTCAACTGGGCTCGGGCCCGGGCAGGGCCCCAGGCAGCCGGGTCTGTGCCAGTTTAAATGCTGGGCACGTAGGCAGGCCCACTAAACGCTTCTTAAAGTTGTAGTGGGGTCCCTTTCAAGATTTTGCCACTGCCAGAAAAATAGTTCCGTGTTTTAAGAGAACAGAAATATAATCTTTGTGAAAATTGTTTCTTTTTCTTTTACTTGCTCTTTGTCACAAACTGTATATAGTTGTAATTCTTCACTTCTTTTGAATAAAGATTTGATTTTAAATAAAATCCTTTCCTCAAAAGTTATTGAAAATTCCAGAGGCCTTGGTCCCACGACATGCCCAGGGCTGGTTATCTTTTAAGCGGTGGGAGACCAAGGCCTTCTCTGCGCCTTGCCTCTGAGAACAGTGATTTGGCTCTGCCACCGTCACATGCCGCCTGCCAGGCTGAGCGGGGACAGCGTGGGACTCTGGTAGAGGGGCCCTGGCTTGGGTGCACCCCCTGCTCAGCAACTGTGTCCTGCTTCTGCACCTGGAGAATGAGAGTGAGAACCAGCCCAGGGTACTACAGAGGACGGGATGTGATGTGCTGACAGGGCCCAGCGGATCTGAGACTCGGTGGGGGGGGGGGGGCGGCAGGGGAGGTGCTTCTAGATCCTTTGCGTGACCCCCAGGATGGAAGTGACCCCAGCTGCCCGCAGCAGATGTGTGGTAGACCTAAACCAGCACGTGGCAAGCTGGTTCCCTCGACCTTGGAAAGCATCTCCGCCCGCGCGGCTTTTCCAGTGCGCACGTTGTGACCCCCATGCTGGCGGGGACAGATAGAGCCCCCTTCACCCCCTCAGAAAAAGACACAATATAAAGAAGACAGGCCAAGGGTCTCGCTGTGTTTTCATGCTTTAATTCAGAACTGTCTGCTGCAGGTATGACCCTGTATGAACAAAAGGACAGAGGAGACGAAAGTGAAGACCCCGCCCCACCTCCCCCCTTCCCGTGTCCCCTGAATTCTCTGTCGAGGGGATGGCCGAATATGAGTGCACTGTGACTCGTGTGCACTGTCCCCCTAGATCAGAGAGGGGTCATAATTCACTGGGCAGAGGCCCCTCAGTAGGCCTTGGCCCCAGAACCTGGTTATTTGTCCACTCTGCCCCAAGGTGCTGTCAGACACCCCCGTGCTAGTGGCAACTGGGAAGCGTGTTCAGTGAGAAGCTAAGTTATACCCTTGGAGATATTTGGACTAAACTCCACTCAAGGCCAGCTCTCTGTGCAGAGTCCCAGCCCCCGCCTCGGATTCCTGCCTGAGCCTGGACCAGAGGAGCAGTAGGGCCCCTCTGGCCCGGGCCCTACAACTCAGGAGAAGCCACTTCCGGCCGCTGGGCTCCAAGGGACCAGCAGCTCCGGAAGGTGGTTCCTGGAAACATGGTCCTTAGGTCCTAATCGGCTCCGGCTGGAGGCTGGGGAGAGGGGAGCCCCAAAGATTTCCGCTCCAGAAGCCGAGGGTGGGAGGGAAGATCACAGCCCAACAGGAGGAGGTGTTAAGCAGGAAGGAAAAGGGGAGCTTGGAGGAGGAGCTCTTGACGGGTGCCCCGGTCCCTGGCCTCGCCCTGCAGCCCCACGTTCTGTGCCCTGCAGTCAGGGCCCGAAGCCTGAGCCCGCAGGCTGCCGCCTCCGCCACCTGCAGCCGCACCAGCAGCACTGCAGCTTTTGCATAGATGCAGATACTGAGCACACACATGGACACACGCAGGGGCTGGGTGGGGCTACCAGCCACCACAGTCCCCAGGTCTGGGGCGGTGAGCTGCCTCCTCCACTGACAAAAAGAAGCTTGTCGAAGGCCCCATCAGACCCCCCAAAAAGAAGACCCTCAACACTGTGGACTAGTGCCCCTTGACCCAGACGGGCAGGTCTCGGGCCGGAGCAGGAATAGAGGGTGGCCGCCGGCCCCACTTGCCTCATCTACAGGCGTCTGGTCCAAGCCCAGTCTAGCCCTTCACAAGTGCCTTCTCCAGCAGCAGGGACAGAGTGGACTACAGCCCCAGCCCTGACCATGTCCACCAAAACACAAGACACAACAGGGAGGCCACAGACAGCAAGACATGGACAGGAGCAGGGGGGATACGCAGCTTGACTAAATTCCAGTGGTGAAAAATATATAGATTTTATGTTGTCAAATATAGTCATATATTTATTTTCTCAGCAAAGCTTTGACTGTTTCTAAGGAGATGCTATGCAGCTCCGTGAGTACATGGCACAGGAGGCTGCGTCCGCGGCCAGTCCCCGCTTGGCTTTGGATTGGGCTGGTCCACTGCCACTCCATGTCACGACCTTAGTTCTGTGGGGCAGCCCAGCCAGGCCCCAGGAGTTCGGGTTTGGTTCAGCTGGGGCACGGGGTGCTCCACAAAGGATGGCTGGTCGGAGGCCCCGACCAAGGTGTGGGGAGCTTTGGAGGCACAAAGCACGTGGCAGAGGGGCTGTCGCCCCGATGGTTGGGCTGGCCTCCCACTCCCAGTGCATGCAGGTGTCGCCCTTCGAGTGGAGGGCACAGAGAGGAAGGGCAGAGCCCACGAGTCAGATAGCAGCTGTGGGAGCAGTGGGAGTGGGCAAGCAACCTTGGCAGAGAATCAGTGGCGTCAGTAAGACACAGGGTCCTGCCCACCCCTTCAATGTGCGGCCGAACTCTGAAGAGTGGGTGCGATGACCAGATGGGTGTGAGCCCTGCAGGGGAAGAGGAATGGGTTTACTTTGTAAAATAACAATGGAAATAAAATGTCAGCAGCTTTGCTGGGGGTCCCAGATGCCGTCCTGGGGAAGGAGGGGGACAGTGAGCCTTCCCAAGCCGACTGGGCTCGGGCTGGGAGCAGGAGGCTGCAGGGCTCCTGCCAGCCCCACCCCAGCCTGGGAAACATCCCAGGGCACCCCGCTTTGGCCTGAACAAACATCATGGCTTCAATACCCCATCTTGCCATTCATCCTCTCAGAAGTCCCCCCAGAGGCAGAGAGGCCTAAGATTTGGGATCCCTCACCCTGGAAAGCAAGCAGCCACCTCACAGGAGATCCTGGGATGCGTGAGAACCAGGCTCCCAAGTGAACATAGTGCAAAGCAGAAGTGGGTCCTGGGGCCCCCAGAGTAGCTTGCGGGGAGCTCTCCAGGGGCAGTCATGGCCTCTGGCTTTTCAAACCAGCTTAGGATTGCTGAGTCCGGCCCTGCCTCGCAGAGGCAAGGCCTCATCTCAGAAGGCTGGAGGAGCGCCACCCCCCGATCTGCCAGCCCCCGCCTCCTCTTCTCGTGCTGGCAGAGTATGCAGGTGGGAGCTGGGGCCCAGGCAAGCGTTCCTAGCCCAGCACCAAGCCCGTCTGGCTCAGCTCTCACAGGAGGAATTATCAGACACACCCAGAAGCACCAAGAGGAAACCAGATCGTGGGGAAGGTCTGGGACGAGCAGACAAGACACGGAACCCACACTGCCCTCTGCCACCTCTCGCCCATCATCGTCTTTCCTCAGGTCCATGGCCTTGACTGTGCTTCTGAATCCCAGAGTGGGGAGCAGCCCGAGGAGGCTGGAGCTCAAGCCCAGACCAAGTGGTTCCAGACCCTGTTCGGAGTCCGGGCCAGGTGCCCACACTTTGGGCTGCAGCTGCCTCCATCTGAGGAGATGGTACCTGCCCAGAAGCCTGGGCCGAGGGCAAGGGGTGGCTTGGGAGAGAGGGCCTGGAGTGAGCAGGGAACTGGACAGGACGTAGCGGGTGAGGGAGGCTCTGAAGGGCAACGCAGCCCAGCCTCCCTGGAACAACACACCAGAGACTTCCTGAGCAGGGGCTGCCCTGTGGGAAGGACCAGGTGGACAGGGGCCGGGCTGGGGGACTCACCACGTTCTCTCTCTGCCAGTTGTCCAATCAGCGGCCTCCCCGCCCTTGGTCTCTCTTCCCTTGTCTCCTGTCGAAGTGTTGGGATGCCATCCCCGAACCCCTACTCCCAGCCCCCTGACACTGTTAACACCCCGGAAAAAACACTTCCAAACCCAAAACTAAATAAATAAGATGATGCCCCACGGGAATGTGTGCGAGGGAGGACGGCACCCCTACAATCAGTGGTCAGGCCGCCCGGGCCGCTGGCCGGGCGGGGCCTCCTCAGAGCTGGGAGGCGCCGGCCTCGCTCAGGCTCTGCTGGCCCAGCGAGCGGCAGCTGATCCTGCGGATGGAGTGCAAGGCCACAGTGCAGCAGCCCCGCAGCAGGGAGCTGATGTTGTAGATGGGCTGGCCCTGGCGCCGCTGGGTGCGGCAGAGCCAGGCCACCGTGGGCACGGCCGGCACCACCACGGCCAGCAGATCCACGATGTAGTGGCGGCTCCAGTAGCTCTTGGGCTCCTTCTCGGCTGCGGCTGCTTCCTCCTCCTCTTCCACGGGGCACGCCACGCTCACCGATGGGTTGGGGTTGGCACCAGGCCGGTGTGGCGTCGGCCCTCGGGTGATGGGCTCCGGGGCATCAAGCTCGTCACCCACCGTCACCACCACTGCTGAGTCGGGGTCTCTGGGCCCCAGGGGGTGGGGATCCAGCTCCAGGCACCTGTCCCCTGACTCGGGGACTGTGCCACAGACCTGGGCCTTGGTCACTTTCTCCAGGATGGTGTCCAGGTCAGGCTGGTACTGCACGAAGTCCGTCTGGATGGCACGCTCCTGCATGCAGCTGGCCTGCACGCCGGCCTCCATGCCACACAGCAGCTTCTCGTAGGTGTTGCTGGCGGGGAAGCGGGGGCCCAGGCCAAAGGAGCTGTGCAGCGAGGCCTCCTCAGGGCCACAGTCCACCCCTGATGACAGCAGGCTGCTGCCCTCCAGCGCGTCCGTCCGGCTCAGGGTGTCATCGGTTGCCACGAAGCCACTGTCAGCCCCGTCCTCGGCGGAGGTGCCGGCGTGGTCGCCAGGGGGCCGGTCGCCGCAGACGGCTGGGTCGCTCAGCTTGGTGTAGGTGGAGCTGCGGGTGAGGGAGCGCGCGGGGGAGCCGCCCGCCGACTCCCCGTCCTCCTTGGCCAGGCCGTTCTGGGCCACCTCCATGCTGTGCAGCAGCGTCTCCAGCTTCTTGTTCTGGATGTTGATGTCCACGAAGTACTTCTGCAGCCCCTTGTCCTTGTCGATCAGGCTGTTCTTGACGGTGTCGATGACCTGCTTGAGCTGCTTGATCTCCTTGCGGGCCTCCTTCAAGGCCAGCTGTGCTTCCACCCGGTGGCACTCCTCCTCGATCCAGTCCTCCTGCATGCGCGACAGCTGCGTCTTCAGGTCATCGATCTCTGTGTCCCTGCGGGCAGAGGAGACACCCACGCTCACTGCCTGGCCTGTCACCACCACCAAGGACAGGCAAGGGGGGCTGTCACCACGGACAGAGGGCCTGTGCCGCCGCCGCTCAGAGCTAAAAACAGGAGGAAGGACTCAATGTCCTCCCTTTGTCTCTTTGTTCCCGAGGGGAGCGGTGGGGCAGGGGGGCCCGGGAAGGAGAGGCCTCCTCAGGGTTGCGGGGAAGAGATGGCGACAGGAAACCCACCGCATTCCCACCCCCGGGGCTGGGATGCAGACGACTGTCCACACTGAAATCTATGACCTACAGAAGAGACTAGACAATAACAATTCTCAATTTAAAAATGCTACTGCTATAAAAACCTAATACATCCGTTTTAAAATCTTAACATAAAACAACAAAAACTAAACCTAAAATCTCTGCTCTATAGAAGGGAATATGGCCTCCTACTAAAGCCGGCTGTGGAAATTTTAAATGGAGGGGTATTTGTCCAGAGAGCCCCGGGGAGAGGATGGACCACTTTGTTTTTATGAGAGAAATTACTGCCTTCAATGTTGGGGGGAAGCTGATAATTTCATATCTTCCCTCAAGTTGGGGGATGGGAAGAGGTGGATGAATCAGAGGAGAATGATGAAAACAGGGTGTCTCTGTTTCATCCATGCTAGATGTATCTATCCTAAATAGGAAAGGCTGAAAAGATGGATGGAAAAGACAGAGCTCCTCCTGAGAGGAGAGGTGAGTGCAGGCAGGGCAGACAGAAGACTCGTCCAGAAACCCTCAGTCTTTTTAAATCCCTGAGTCACAGATGAATCTGGGAGGGCACAGGGGAGGGAGGCAAGTTAGAAAAACAAGCCATCAAGGCCAGAGGTAAACTCAGGGCAAGACTGGACAGGACGGACTATAAGCAGGGAGAAAGGAGGAAAATCATTCAGGAGACTGAAGATGCTGCCCCGGGTGTCCCTCGTCCTGCACATTCTTAGTGACATGGCCCACACACAGCCACTCAGCCCAAACCCTGCGTTCCCATAAATACAATCCACAAATGGCATGACTGTCACTTTGGGGCTTATATGCCAGGCAGAGTGACCATCCCAGATCAAGCACCCCGTACTTTTCAGTCAGATTGGAAATTCAGTTCAGGAAATGGGCCCAGGAACCTCATGCCACAATATGCTGAAGAGGCCGCAGTGGCCACGAAGGTCAGCCATGGCATCATCTGGAAGGGGATGGACTGCCCAACAGGACACAGCTGAGGGATGGCAGTGGGGTGGCCCCAGGGACCAGAGCTGCTCAGAGCGGCAATAACAGACATGCCAACAGGTATGGGGGATACCTGTTCTTCACTTCTCCTGCCTCATGGTGGGGGCTCTCCTGCCTCTCTCCCTGCTCCTCACTGATGCCGAGCCCTGGGAGGAAGCATGAGTTTGGAACAAGGAGCTGGGCACGCCCAGCTCGGCTGCTCCCGCCCCATCTCCTTGGAGCCAGCAGGCCCCCAGGGAGCTATGGCTTCCAGCCCTGTCCAGGTCTCAGTGGGCTGCAGGACACGACATTTGAGCTGGGTCTTGAAGGATGTTTGTCAAGGCAGCAAGATGGGGGAAAGGGCATCTCAGGAAGTGAGGACCCAGCATACGAAGGCACAGAGTGTAGATGCATCTCTGAGGAGCAGGCAGGCTCCTCCCCTGTGGGGATGGCGGTATCAAAGGGAATGTCCAGAGAGTGTGTGCAGTGTGACCACACGGCCAGTAAAGACCTGCCACAGGTTCCTGCGAGAGTGACAGGCTGGCAGAGAGTGGCCAGGGAGTTGAGGTGTGGGCGAATCCACGACAGGGCACCCGCCCAAACCACACAGGCAGACGGTCGGCTCCGAGCCGCCGGGCCAGCCCTCGAAAGGAAGCTGGGAGACGGGCCGTCTGCTTCCTGAGGACTTTAGTGCAAATGGCCAAGCAGACCCAGGGCACCTCCAAGAAGATGGAAAATAAAACTAGACATCCCAGCTCTACAGACTAGGAGCCTCACAGAATGCCACCTGCAGCCTTCCGCAGTTCAAAACCACAACAAATTCAAACTGGATTGGCTACTTGGCAGGGCGCTGGTCAAGGAAGATGTGGCCACGGATACTGAATGCTTCCATTTATAGGCAACGTCCAGAGAACAGACACGTCCATAGAGACAGAAGGATTAGTGGTTGCCAGGGACCGGGGTGGCTGAGGCATCACTGCTACTGGGAACGGGGTTTCTTTGTGGGGGGATGAAAATGTTCTAGAATCAGATACTGGTGAGGGTTGCTCAATTCTGTGAATAGAATAAAAATTATCAAATTGTGCGGTATGTGAATTACATCTCAATAAAGCTGCTATATATAAAAAAAATAGAAAAGATAGGAAGACGTGGCCGTGGAGGCCTGCCTGACCTCCAGTGCCCTGCACAGCACCTTGTCCAGCTCACAGTCGGCTGCGTATTTGAATGAGCCTGGAGAAGATGGTCAAGATGATGAAGAGATCAGAGGGCAGCCCTGAAGCTTCGACCATGAAGACAAAGCCGCCAGCCTGGAAAGGCAGAGGCTGGGAGGGTCAGGATTGGTCCTCAGGTCTGGAGAATGCACTCAGACAGGCCTGCGGGGGCTCCTGGGGGACCCCTGGGTGGGGAAGGAGCTCAGAGAAAGGTTCCCCATGATTGGACACCATCTGTAAGTAGATGAGGGGGAAGGCTTCTGGGGCCTGAACTGCGGGCCAAGAGCCCCCAGTGACTCCCTGGGAGGAAGCAAAGGAGGACCAAAGACTTTGTCCCCACAGAGAAGGTAAGCCAGGAAGAATGCCCTGTGCTCCTTCCCCCAAGTGGAAAGGAGCCAGCAGGTAAGGGGCTGCCAGGCTAAAACGGGAGGGCACTGCGGAGGGGAGGTCCGAAGGCCCTCACTGGGACGTGCTCTGGGCCTGGCCCCAAGCAGCCATCCTGCGTAGTCAAGGACAGCCACTGAGGGGAGGACAGGGATGGGCTGGGGCTCGAGAAGTGGGCTCAAATGGGGCTTTGCTGGAAGGCGCCTGCAGCCCCTCCTTCCTCCTCGAGAGGCCCCAGGTCCTGGTTCCTCTGAATGAGGAGATAGCGGTGTGTCCCAGGGCTTCCCAGGGCCGTCCCTGGCCGCCCGCTCACCGGTCCTGGAGCCGGTCCTGCGTGTCCTTCAGCCGGGCCTTCAGGTGCCGGATGCACACCTCCTTCTGCTGCAGTGGCGTCAGGTACTGCTCTGGGGTGGGCGGCTTGATGCCATGGTTGTCGCTGCACAGCGTGTACTTCATGGAGCGCCTGCAAGGGGACGCTCGTCAGCGGGGAGAGAGGAAGGGGTTGGCCAGGCACAGGCCCTGCGCCTCCAGGGAGCAAGGGGACGCCAGCCTAAGAGTCCTGGTCCCACAGCCACCAGAGGGTTCCAGGCCAGGCCTCCCCCACAGGGCCTGTGTGGGCACAAGAACACTAGCCCTTCTGGAAGGCAGGTTTTACCACAGGTCTTCTGCATGAGGACCACAGCATCAGGGTGGGGAGCTCAGTGCTCCTCCAGCCAGGGTGGGAGACATATTACAGAGCACGTGCACAAGCCTGGCACCATGCCAAGCACTCCACTGACACTGCCTCTGTCAATCCAGTCCCAGTGGTACATCCCAGTCTCAGGCGTCCAGTCTCCCAAACCAGAGACGGAGTTTGGGGACTGGTAGGTGGGAGAGGCCACCCTCTCCCCGTAATTCTCCCAGGGCTTGCATGGGGGGTCTGCATGGTGACAAGGACTCTCCCCTGTGCAGGAGGAAGCACCCCCCAGAGCTGAGAGCCCTCACACCCTGGTCTGCAGAACCACGACGGGGAACAGGGAGGGCAGACACGTGTGTGCAGGCACAGCTGTCTCCATACACACTCTGACGTCCTCCTCGCCCGTCCCAACGTACACGTGGGCTTGCACCACATGCACACACACTTACTTGGAGTGCACATCTGAGTACACTGATTCCCGGTCCATTCGTGCCTGCACGCCCACATACGTGTACACACACCAGTGCCCGCACATCCCCACCATCTTGCTGCCGCCCTCAGGGGCAGTCACAAGTACTAGGACACCAGCCCATGCACACTGTTCACACAAACACACGCAGACCCTTTCCATCTGCGTGTACACATGGGCACTCTGGGGGCGCACGTGAGCACATTGTGTGAACACTCACTGGCTCTGGGCATCGATGCACTAACAGCTGCACCCTGAGGTGGCGGCAGGCTGTACGTGCACTGCTCCCGGCAGCCACATGCTCTCCAGCACCGGGTGGCACAGGCATGCACGTGTGGTGAGCACGCCCTGGTCCCGTCCCACCAGTGCGAGGAGGAAGAATTCCCACTCAGTGGAGGAGGGAGGGCCAAGGCTTTCAGCCAGCTCCACCCACAGACCACAGCCTGGCCTCCTCAACTCCCAGCTTCCTGCCTATGGGCTATTCTGTTCATAAAAGAACCCCTGAGATCTTGGCTTAAAAACCTGGGCACGTCCTCACACAACTTGGCAGAGGCATTGTTGCCACCCAACTCTGCTCCTTTAGGGGATGGGGACCCCCAGGTCTAGGGAGGGGCAATGACATTTTACGGGCCTGGAAAAGACAGGCCCTGGTGAGGCCCCTTTGCAGAAGCACCCAAGTAGGAGGCAGTATTAAAAGTGTTGTGAAAGCTGTCTCAAGTTTATTGTGGAAAACGTATTTGTAAATTGTAAACTGTTGAAGAGAAAGTGGCAACAGAAGTGGAGAGAAAGAGAAATGATTCTCTTCTACTTATCGCCTCCCAGTCCCCGTGTTCAACTCAAGTCAAGTCACAGGCAGGCCTGTTTTCCATGAGGCAAGGGGCAGAGGAGTGGCGTGGGTTGGAGCTTAGGGATTCCTACACAATCCTTTCAACAGAGAAGCCAGCCAGCGAGGGTGTGGACCTCAGATCACCCTGAAGCCCCAGCACTAGTCCTGCAGACACTCTGTACCCTGCCAGGACTTCGGCAGAGGGGCACCGACCTGCGGTCAGTAAGAAGAGGTCTTTTCCCCTTGCCTGGAGGTGGACGAACTAGGACTGGCTAAACTAGTAAGAGTTGAGGATTAGAGAGAAGTAACTATTTTAACTTTTTCTCTTTGCTTTCATGAGTGTTTCTTCCCAATATAACACTTAACACTCATACATTTTTTGTCACTAGCTGTATCTTTGTTGGAAAAAATATATATATATCTATATAAATAATAAGAAAAATACACTATAGTTCATGTCTCTCAACTATTCCTGCCTTGGAAGGCCTGGCTATCTGCAGTGAGGCCACAGCTGAGGCCCCAGTGCCGACCTGGCAGCAGCACCTCTTATGGTGGGCAAGAAGAAGACCCTTCCATGGAAGCGGTTCTCCGCCTCAGGGTTGGGACTGCCCCCGAGGGCGGCAGTTATGACATGCATTACAAAAATCTGCTAGTAATGAAAAAGTATTAAAGTCGCCAATTATACACTTTTCAAAGCATAAGTCAATGCATCAGTCTCACTCACGCCCCCAGGTTCTGGGGTGGAGTTACGGCCAGGAGGCTGGGGTATGCTCCCGCACACGCATGTCACCCATCATGCGTGTCTTGGTGGAAAACTCTGAGAGCTGCTGCCTCAGCGTGATCTGACATCACATCATACACCTGACACGCTCCCTGCTGGAAGGGGCAAGACGGGCCTCCCCAGGAGGTGCTCTGCGCCGGGGAGCTACAGGCCAGTCTCCGGGCCTCTCCCGCCTACACTCTCGAGTCTTAATGATGGCAGTTATGATACAGGCCACCTGCAGTATACAGCAGGGCACAGATATCAACTCCCCGAAGCTTCTGGGTTGTCGCTCCATTTTACAGATAAGGGAATGGAGACTCAGACGGGAAGTGACTGAACTCCAAGCCCACATACCCCTACCTCCACTTGTATTTCAGTGCTGGGGAAACAGAGTGGGGTACCACCATTACAGCTCTTACTTCCCAGTCTTTGAGGACCCTCGGCTCCCCTTTATCTGTCTCCCCAACCCGGATCCTGCTTTTCTTCTTCAGTCTCGGTCGCCTTTCCTGAGAGCACAACTTAGCACAGGCTGCATCTATAACACGTTTCGCTTTCTAAACCATCCCCACCTCTGCAACCCTCAGTGTCCCCCTGAGAAGAGCAAGATAGCAGACGCCATGAATTGCCTTCCGATATCCATTCTTGCCTTTTTCCCAATGGAACTCCAGTTTCGTCTGAGGTGGCACTGTACAGGGGAGAACACAAATTCTCCCCGCACCACCTGGTCCTACAGCCAGAGTCAGGCACTTCACCCAGTTCCAGCCAACCAGGTGTAGACAGAACTCCCTGGGGAAGGTGTCCCTTCTCAGAAACATGAGGCCCCGGTTCGGGGGGGCTTTGGCCTTTCTACCTTCTTCCTTCCTGGACACCAACCTGATGCCTGGAGGTGCAGGAGCTGCCTTGTAACAACGAGGACAGAAGCTGCACATCAAGGCTGGTAGAGCAGGAAGACAGGAGACGGGGTCCCTGACACTTCAGGGAGCTCCCTGCCTCTGGCCCCTTGCTCTGAAAGCATCCCCCCTAGTTTGTCTAAGCCACTATATCTGGTCCTGTGCAGCTGGTGTTATCACATCCACCTTAGACAGGAACTGAGGCTCAGAGAGAAGACCTGCTCCAGGTCGCACAGCCAGTGAGTGTGCGGGAATCAGGACAGTTAGAACACCCACCTTCTCGCACGCCCCAGGGCGCCCAGGTTCCCAGCCGGCTGGGCTGGGCTGGGTGGAGGGGAGGGGCTGGTTACCTGGGTGTGGGGCTGCTGTCACTGCCCTTGTAGGAGCCCGAGTTGCTGCTGCTGCTGAGAGAAGAGGTGCCGTAGGCATCCCGCACGCTCACGGGCGGAGAGGTGCGCCTGGAGGCGGGAAGAAGAGGCAGGTGCTCATTCTGGCTGGTGGGCAGCTGCGGACACTGGGCAAACACCGCCAGGCCGCTGCGGCCCAAAGGGCCCCCACTTTGGGGTCACCGCCGGGGAGAGAAGCAGAAGGGAGAGGGGGACGCACAGACAGGGGTGACAGAACAGACAGTGCAAATCAAGATGGAAAACCAGAAGGAGGCTGGTCTTCCTGGTTCCCCAGGACAAGAATGGAGGCTGGGCGGGACTGTGGGCGAAGGGTGGGGCCCCACCTGCCCTTACCAAGGGTCCTCAACTTCCAGGATCCCCAGGCCCAGAGGAGGAACTCCCTGCACAGACTAAGACAGACGTGGAGAAGACTGGGGCAGGCAGGAGGAGGGACAGGAGGCGGGGCACACAGGGGTGAAAGTCAGGAGAGGCCGAGTGAGCCTCAGTGGAAGACTGCGCGACATCCTCCAGTAATTGTGAAGGCCACACAACAACACTGATGATGGTGGGGATCCAATGGGTTAACTCTTCAGAGGACTTTCATATCCACCGTGTCATTTGAGCCCTTAAACAGTTCCAGGAGCAGGCGAGTGCCAGCAAGCAATTTTAAAAATGGGAACACTGGGGAAAAGACTTGCTCAAAAACACACTGCAAGTCAGTGGCAGAGTAGGGACAGAGACTCTCTCTCCTCCCGCCCTCTGAGGCCAAGGTTCTGGGCAAGGGGGAGACTCACCTGCGGGATCCAGCAGAGGCCCGTCTACTGCCTGGCAGGGACATGGCCATGAGGCTGCGGGTCCGGGTGAGGGGCGAGATGGTTGGTGTCCCCGGGGCTGAGGAGAGAGGCCGCATTGGGGGGGCCGCGGGGAGGGCCGGACTGGGCCACGTCATCCTCTCGCTGGGGCCGCTGCCCAGCATGGCTTCTCCTCTTGCCCTTCAGCAGGACACCCCAGGACGGAGCAAGGGTCTGGCAGGCCAGGCTCTGGCCACAGCTGCCTCCACCAGCAAATTTAGCAGACTCCCGCCACCCAAATCACGATTGTCAGAGCCTCAGGGGTGGCCAGAACTCAATGGTCCAACCCCACGTTCTCCAGATGAGTGAATGTGCCCCAGAGAGAGCGGAGGCCTTGCCCAAGGTCACACGGGCATTGGGGCAGGGCCGCTGACCACCAGCGCAGCACTCAGTCCTCCACGCTACAAGCCAGGCCCCCCAAGATCCCTAACACCTGGTCCCCCACCCTCGTGCTGGTCAATCCTCCCTCCTCCACAGGGGCTGCAGGCTGGAGGACTCCTGGAGCAGAAACCTCAAATTAGGCTGGGCTAGTCTCGACGTCACCTTCCCAGAGTGCCCGTTGGTGCGTGGTTCGGGGCTTCCCGGCTACAGGGGAGACAAGATAGACTGACATACCAGCACACGTGTGTAGAAAGACATATGGATACACATGAACACAAAAAGGGACCATGTCTCTGCCATTCCAAGATGTGTCACACATGTCTCAGCGAACGTGCTCAGGGGGCCTGCCCATGATGCAGGACATGCAGCTGGGCCCCCCGCACACGTGCAGCACAAAAGCATGCCTGCACCCATCTGTGTAAATGCGCGTGCTGGTTTTGGCATGCACCAGGAACTCAGCAGGCTCAAAGCAGACGAGGAAGGGGGCAGATGGGAGCAGAATCCCTCCCCTGGGGGTATCTCAGTGGGCTGGACCCAGTAGGAAGTGACCATGACTACAGAGACCCATCCTTGGCCCTCCTGACAGGTGGGTAGGGGGCCTCAGGCCCTCTGGTTCCTGCCCAGGAGTCCCTAGGCCCCTTTCCTGGGTAGGGCCTTGGGCTCCATGGGCAGCCCTATGGAGGTTTAAGGAGGGGATAGGCCCCGCGTTGGGCTAGGTGTTGGCTGATGTGGGGAGGGGGCCTGCACTGGGCATTAGCCCAGAGCTCCTGGAGTCCGAGGTGGAGGGGCCTGGGCTCTTTGCAGCCAACATGCTAGTCCTGTGCCAGCTCCAGACACCCCAGTCCCTTCTTCGTGTACTCAGAGCAGGGACTAGGGACAATAGCCGGGGTTACAGGCGACTCAGCCCAGGACACTGTGCCTCGGGCCTTCCCTCATGCTGGGAGAGAAGCACTCACTGAGCCCCGCTCCACGCCAGGCCCCGGGACAAGTACTCTACCTACATTAGGCCATCGACTCCACCCAAAAACCCTAGGAGGAAGTGCTCATCATCCCTTCACAGATGAGGAATCCGAGAGGCAAGGGACTTGCCCAAGTCACACCCCTGTGTGTGGCAGGGCCAACCTCTCTGAACCAGGCCAATACCAGATGCTGAGGGGCTGGCTCTCAAACCCCGGAGTCCTCAGCCCAGGACAACACCCCTTCCCACGTCGGGGCCTCCAGGGAGCCTGGTCATCCTGACCAGTGGTGGGGTTGCCTCCTGAGCTGAGAAAGGTGCTGCTCAGGTGGCCTGTTTCCTGGCTGTGATACAGAAAGCGGCCTGTTCCCCTGGAGGGCCCAGACACAGCCAGCATTGTCTGCCTGGAGGTGTTGGGTGCCAGGTGTAGGAGCTGCTGACACCACTCTTGTCACCTGAGCTGCTTGCCCCAGCTTGGCAACGCATTGCACCCTCATGCCCAATTGTGGAGGCAGGGCCTCCTGGAACTGCAGGGCCGGACCCTGGAGAAGGAACCATGGGACAGGGGCAGGGGGACAATGGTGCACCCCCACACTTGTCAGGAGGGCCACCAATGGCTCACTGCCTCCTGGGCACAGGGGGCGACAGTTGTTCCCTATGGGTGGGCCAGGGCTTCAAGGATCACCTGCCACTGATTGAACCCTTCTGTGGCCAGGCGACCATGCTGAATGCTTTTGTGTGCCTTGGCCCATTACTTCAAATAAAAGTCCTTCAAGGCAGGATTTGTTACCACATTTGGGCCCAAGGTCACACGGCTGCAGGCCCAGCAGACTCTGGCTTCTAGCCCCCATCAGCCTTGCTTCCTCAGCCACCCTCCCACCCTCGCTCCTTCCTTCCTGGCTTTTGAGAGGATGCAAAGAGGAGGCTGTGCCTTCAGAGGACTTCTCAGCAGAGGCAGGACTCAGATTGGAGGTTGGGCCTCGCTCTTCCAAGCCAGCTTGGGCAAGTGTTGCTAAGGAGCTAGGAAAGTCTGGGTGGGGCTCTAGGGAGGGTCCTGGGAGGCAGGCAGGATGCCTGGTTTGCCTCGGAGCTGCCTAGGGCTCTGGTACAATGAGGGCTTTGTCCCAGCTGTCCCTGCTCCTACCTTGCTTGGCAACCCCGCCCCTCCCTCCTCTTGAGCTCTCTCTTCCTTCCTCTCTGGCCCGGGGGTGGGAAGGGGACAGCATTTGTACCTGGATGGAGCTGATAGTCTCCTGGGAGGCCAGAGCCAGCCATTCATCTGGGACAGAGGTGGAAGTGGCATTTCCCCTGCTGGGACGAGACCTTGCAGGCTGGGGTCCCTCATGGGAGGGCAGAAGCCACGCAGGCCCAAAGGGCGCCACCTCTCCAGGATCCTGCTCAGAAGCCTCAGTGTGTGCCCTGTGCTCTCTCAGGTCCTCCCTCCCTTCTAGGCCCCAGAGAGGAGGCAGATTGCCATGGCATTTGTCACCATGCCGCCTGCTTGGCCTGGAGTCCTGCAGGCCTGTCCCCAGGTGGCCAGAGGCTGCCACTTGGAATGGAAGGTGGAAAGAAAACCCTTAGCTGCAGGGGGCTGGGCTGACAGTCTCTCATCACCCGGACCCAGAGTAAACCCAGCCCCTTCTCTTCAGCCTCCCTCCCTTTCCCCAACCTGCTGCACCATGGCAACCCTGCTGTGCCCATCCCCTCACACGCCCAGTTTCCTGAGGGCCTACAATGGGGGTCCAGGGGATACAGCAGGATCCAGGGAGCAGGGGATGGAAGGACATGGAGATAGAGTCAAACAGATCTGGGCTCAAATCCCAGCTCTGTCACCTTCCAGCTGCCTGCCTTGGGCAAGTCACGCCACTTCTCCGAGCCTTAGCTTCCTCATCTGTAAGTAGAGCTATAACAGAATGCACCTCATATGGTCACCGTGAGAATAACACGGTATAACGCACGTATGGGGCCTAGCCCAGGGCACACAGCAAACACTCAAAAACGGGAAATGCCCAGTATTTTGGAAGTAGATAACTGCAATGCAATGTGAGCTTCAAGGCAGAAACACATTCAAGGCATAATGGGTGGCCTCAGGAGAGTCAGGGAAAACTTCTCCAAAAAGAAATTTTCACTGGGTCTTGAAGGATGAATAGGAGTTCACCAGGCAGAGAAAGCGAGTGGGAGGGAAGGTGAAACCTGGGCAAAGGCAGTAGTAATTCAACAGCAGGGCTGCTCAGGAAACCAGGGGGCCTGGTGAAGGCGGAGGCACAGTGGGGGTGAGGCTGCAGAAGGAGGCGGGGCCAGGCCACACAGAGCCACATAAGCCAGGATCTTGTCCTGTGAACAACAGGGAGCCGTTGACAGCCCTTAAAAGTGGGGGACACAACCAGATTTGCATTTTAGAAAGCCTCTGGATGGGGGTCCTTTGAGCAGTATGGCCAGGAAGGGACAAGAACAGAGGCAGGGAGACCAGTTAGGAGGTTACCAAAAAATTAGAAGGGCCTGAGTCAGGGCAGCAGGAGGAACAACGGAGAAGAAGGGCTGGAACCTCCTCAAAATTCATCAGATGCCCCCAGGGAAGTAAAAATTAGGGCAAAACTCTTGATCCCGGCATTCAAGGACCTCTCATCTATACCCTTTCCAACCTGCTCTCAGCTGCCTGCTGACGCCCCAGGAAAGCCCCATTAGTGGCTCCCACAGCTCTGTGCGGGCTGTGTGCCCAGCCTGGCGCGCCTTCCCTGGCCGTCCTCATGCACACCTCACACGCTTTCTATCAGGCTCTGCCCTGCAGCCCTTTCCTCCTGGGACTTTTCCGGTCACTTACTGTCTTGACCACTTAGCATGCCATGCCTTGGGTTGAAACTCATGGAACACCACTCTCTGGGGAATTTCACAAAAATAAACACAATCAACACACAAATGTTAGGAACACAATGGTTTAAACAGGCATGTTTGATAGAGCAAGGGGTTGGATTAGATGGTCTCTAAGGTGCTTCTGGATCCCAGATCCTTGGGCTGTTAACGAAATGATGACTTCCAATGGACGCTTTCTTCCCCCACTTCAATTACTAGAACTCCTGGGTTTCAGTTTTCACATCTGTAAAATTAGGAAGCTGCATTCTTCAAAGAGACACTATGGCATTTTACTCAATCAACAAGTTACGAGAGAGAAAGCAGGTACTTGTGTTAATCTAATATTCTAGCTAAGTGAAAGTCCCTGTAAGTACCATAAACCATCTATTTGCAAAGAATTAGCCATCAATAAAAGAAGAAAGCTAACCTAAAATCCAAGGGAACAGAACAATCTGTGTCTGCTGACTCAAGCCTCTGACAGCTGTGGAAAGCAGAGCATTGCAACCAACAGAACAGAACTTGGGAGGGGTCCTCCCTCTGTCAACACGAGAATGCAGAACATTCTGCCCGTCAAACAGCAGAGCGCCTGGTGCTCCTAGAATGCTAATGCAGAGAGAAGCGGGAGATGGAAGACCAGCCTGGGAGTGTTCCAGCAGCTGTACTCTGGACCTCAGGGGATTAGGGCTACAAAGGCTGGTCACAGCTGAGGACTTCAGTCAACCTTCCGCTGGCTTCATGGCCACACAGTGAAGCCACAACACTCCTCCGCACTGTCAGCGAAACCCAGGACCATTCTTCCTGGACTTGGGCCTTTCTCCAGCTTGTTTCCTGTGTCCTGCACAAGTTGCCCTCAGAGCTGGAACCACAGATGGGAGCCACTGGACTCTTTCTCACTGTGGTAACCCCAGCACAGCAGCAGGACAGACTCACATCTTGGCCAAATGTTGCAAAGGCTTCCCAAGGCAACCAGGCTGGGATTGAGGGCTGAGGCGGCCACTCCTCAGGAAGTCTCTGGTGGTTAGACTCGGATTCCAGAGCTTGGAGGGCCTGGAGTCAAGTGGTCTTCAAACCACCCAGAGAACTTGCCTCTGGGACTGCTGAGGGGGTGGGCTCAGGCCTCCTTTCCCATTTCACCTGAAGAGGCTCCTCTTGTATCTGTTCTACATATAGAAGGTCTGAAGTAAGGCTACTTTTTAAAAGGGGTTTTGCAGGTTAAAAATCTCTGCCATATGTACTTTCCACAACGAGATACTACTGCACGTCCACTAGGATGCCTATAATCTAAAAGATGGACAATAACAAGTATAGGCGAGGATGTGGAGAACTTGGAACCCTTGTGCATTGCTGGTGGGAATGTAAAATGCTGCAGCTTCTGTGGAAAACAGTTTGGCAGTTCCTCAAAAAGTTAAACATAGAATTACCATATGACCTAGCAATTCCACAGTAGTTATATACCCCAAAGAATAGAAAATAGGTGTTCAAACAAAAAATTGTACAGAAATGTTCATAGCAGCACTATTCACAATAGCCAAAGGAGGAAACAACCCAAATGTCCATGAACGGATGAAGGATAAACAACATGTGGTATATACATAAAATGGAATATTATTCAGCCATAAAAAGGAACGAAGTACTGATACGTGCTACAACATGGATGAACCTTGAAAACATTATGTTAAATGAAAGAAGCCAGACACAAAAGGCCATATATTGTCTGATTCCATTTAAACGAAATATCCAGAATAGGCAAATCCATAGAGACAGAAAGCAGATTAGTGGTTGCCAAAGGCTGGGGGAAGGCGGCGGGATGGGGAAGGATTGGTAATGGGTATGGGGTTTCTTTTGGGGATGATGAAAATGTTTTGGAATTAGATAGTGGTGATGGATACACAACTTTGTGAATATACTAGATGCCCCCCCGAACTGTACATTTTAAAAGGGTGATTTTTCCAGTATATAAATTATATATCAATGAAAAACAAATTTAAAAAAATCTATATAATATATATTTTAAATGAACAGTTGTAAAAGGACAGGCGTGGTCCAGAAAGGGGAAGGGAATTGCCCGGGATGGCTCAGCAAGTTGTGACAGAACAGGAGCTAGGACCAGCCCTCCTCCCTCTACCTGACCTCAGGCAGCTGGGCCAGGGCCCAGGGTGCTTTTCTGTTGCTCCTGACTCTGGGTCAGCCTGGAGGAGACCAAGGCTGCTCCTTTGCACATCCACAACCCCATCTTATCCTCATGAGTTCCCTTTTGGGAGGCCAGGTGGAGACCATTCCATCAGACACGAGAAACCTGAAGCTGCAGCGGTTTCCAGAGTCACCCAAGGTCGTGGCCACCTGCATTTCTACTGCATCATGACGGTTTCATAATACGACAGACCCGGGACACATTTCATTACGTTGCATAAAAGAGGAAAAATCTACTTTCCCAGGAGATTCGAAAATACCATGGTAGAGATGAGGGGCTCCTCATGCTTCCATAAAAGCAGGGCCCCACAGAAACAGGAGGTGAGCAGAGCAAGGAAGATTGTTAAAAAAGAAGTGTGCTTCTCCCTGACCAGTGTAAGTCTCTCCCTATTTCTCCACGAATCAGCCTTGTGGGCAAAGGAGAAGCCTTCACCATGAGGACCACTGTTCTCAACTCTCCCAACAGCTACTGCATCCCACCCAGAAGCCTAGGTGCTCTGAGAGCCCGCCACGGAGAGACCCCCAGCTCCTGTGAGCCACATCACATGGTCCCTCTCTGTGACCTTGGGCCCTTGACCTCTCTGAGTCTCAGCTACCTCGTGCATTCAGTGGGAACCACCCTTCTGACCCTGCCTGTCTCATTGGGATCCAACCAAGGTAATGAACGGAGGGAGGGAGGAAGTTCCCGGACAGTTAGAGGACTGAAGACTTCTTGCTATTACTATCACTACCCCTGGAAGGGGACAGTTCTTGTTTTACCACCTCAGATGAAGTCAGAGCAGGCCCAGGGGGCAATCCTGAAATTACTGGCACCTTTTGCCAAGCCAACTGCCCGGGTGGCTCTCCAGGGCAATGCCTGGCAGGTCTCCTACGTGGGAAGGGGGCAGCAGGGGAACACTGGTTTCCACTCCTCTACTGTCTAGCTGCTCTGGGGCTGTCCCTCAGCAGTCACCCCCACACCACAGGTGTGGGGAACCGAGGGGCTGTGGTGCTGCCCCCAGCTCGGCAGCTGCCTGGCAAGTGGCTCCTGGCAGATGGAGGCCCTTCAGTGACCGTGGCTGCAGCATATGCTTTCCTGGGCTTCTGGCTGATAGAGCTGTCAGCCTCAGCCCGGCTCCTCTCCCTGCCCCCTCCTCCCAAGGTCCCAGCTCTAAAGCATCAGTAAAGGGAAGACAATGGGCCTCCATTCCATTGGATCCTCTCTTTTTTTCAGATCTCCACCTTGCTTCTTGGGATCCCTGAGTCAGCGTCCTCCCCACATTTATCCCAAGTACCAGCAGGGGCTAACACACTCTCAGAACGCTAGAATGGAAAGGATCTCAGGTAGACTTTGTCACAGCCCATCATTTTACAGAAACTGAAACCCAGAGAGAGCATGTGATTTGCCTGAGGTTGCCCAGCAAGTGGGGGACAGAGCCTAGGCTGGGACTCAACCCCTGACTCTAGTGATGAGGCTTCTGCACAGCAGCCCCCACCTCTCACCCCCATTTGAATCCAGACAAAAGTTCACAAAATAAGAACACAGGGTAGCTTTTCGAGTAAAGAAGTCATGGCAGGAAAGCCTAGGGGTAAGACAGGAGAACTCTCACCAACTTTAAGGCAGCTTGCAAATGACATGTAGTGAAACATACACTGAAACCGAGGCCTAGGGAAGAAGGGAATACCACAGCCTGACCACAAACAACCATGGCAGCAATAACAAGGTTCAGATTCAACTCCGAGCTTCCTGGCCACGGATGCAAAAAGAGAAGTTATGCCCAGTCTTCTTGTTCTCATGGTTAAGGGAGCGTGGGAAGCAGACTAATTCCCCAGGAGAAATAGAGATCCCGCTAAAATGAAAGCTAAAAGAAACATTATTGCGGGGCTGGCCCGGTGGCGCAAGCGGTTAAGTGCGCACGCTCCGATGCGGTGGCCCGGGGTTCGCAGGTTTGGATCCCGGGCACGCACCAACGGACTGCTTGTCAAGCCATGCTGTGGCAGCGTCCCATATAAAGTAGAGGAAGATGGGCACGGATGTTAGCCCAGGGCCAGTCTTCCTCAAGAAAAAAGGGGAGGATTGGCGTTGGATATTAGCTCAGGGCTGGTCCTCCTCACAAAAAAAAAAAAAAAGAAAGAAACATTATTGCATGGGACTTGCTGTAGCGGGGAGGACTGCCCTTTGGGAACCTGCAAGGAAGGTCTTAAGACAGAGGAAAGAGGGTGCCCTCAAAGCTCACCCTAGTCGCCCCGTGTGTGCGTGCTTTGCTGATGTGAGATCAGAGGACCCGTGGAACACAAGGACCAAACGGTCAAGGGGACGGGGAGATGTCATCTGATCTGCCAGGGACCCAACCCCCTTTCCATGGAGATAGTCCCCCACCCAATCTGAGACCAGACAGCGTCCATCTTCCTGGGAATCCAAAACAGGGAACCACAAAAACTCACACCATCTCTCGCACTCTCTCTCCCGATATTTCACGACAATCTAGTCCAACTGCCACATTTTCTAAGCTGAAAACCGAGAACTTGCCAAACCGTGAGCTATCGGAGCAGGGGACATGAGGCTGAAGGTGGGCCAGCTGATTCTCACGCTACCAACCACTCTGGCATGTGGCTCCTGTTGGAAGCCAAGTCTCATCTGTCTCCTTGAGGCTCCTGGGAGCTCAGGATGGAGATTCTAGCTCAGTTCACCCAACCGTTCCTGTTTCAGCCTAGGAGCCATGCCCACCCCACTCAGCATCCTTTGTCTCTCCTCCCAGATCCTCTTGCTTTCTCCAGCTGCCAGCTTCCCTGCCATCCACAGCAGCTGATTCCTGTCCAGCTGATTTCCAGAGGCATTTCCGTGTCAAGCTGAATTCTTTCGCCTTTGCTAAGATCCAGGGCCTTCGACAGGGCCCAATATGGCCCACACTTGTTGGAAGAGGGTGGGTAATTCATAAACCCCTCTCCCAAGAAGTCTTCTCTCTCTAGAGAAGCTGCCCCACCCCTTAATTTAGCTAAAGTGAGCATTTTAAAAATGTTTTAAAAGAGAGATTCTGTAAACATCTATGTCCTATTTTAAGAGCGCTTTGTCTCAGACTGAGTTTTTCCCCTTCGCTGAGAGACCAATGAACCATAGCTTTGGGCTCCAATTTGAATTCCAGACTCCACCACCCACCATCTTTATGACAGTGGGAACGCCACTTTACTTCTCTAGGCCTCAGTCTCCTCATCTGTAAAACGGGGCTAATTACATCTGTGCGTGAGTATGGTCATGATTAGCAATACTGCATGCTAAACACCTAGCAAGGACCTGGCATAAGGAAAGCACTCCACAAATGGTAGTAATTATTTATTCAGCTAAATACATTCTTCTTATTCATAGATATTACATCTTTATCCCAGTCCAAAATCTTAATCTGAAATATTATAAGAGTTTGTATCTCAGCGGGAGATGACGAGATCATCAATCAAATGATTCTGACTACAGAATCATTTATACCTACTTTGGTCCACTGGCAAAAAAAAGGGAAAAAACACAAACCAATCATTGTCTACCAAACAACCGAATTTCAGGACCTTGCCACTTAGATCCAACAGAGCAGCTTAAAATGAACGTGTCCAATATACGAACTCCTGGTCTGAATGTGACGCCTCTCGGCACCTCACTGCTTCCTCCCTGGTCCGAGACACCCTCTCTCTCTGGGATGATGTGACAGTCTCACCCCTACAACCTCTACAGCAGCCAGAGGGATCCTTTTAGAATACGAATCAGATCACGTTGCTCCTCTACCCAAAACCCCCCAAATGGCTCCCACCTTGGCACGGAAGCCAAGCCCTTACTATGGCTGACATAAAGCCCTGTACCTCCTGCCCCCATCCCCTTGTCTCTCCGACCTCACCTACCACTCCCCCCATTCACTCTGCTCTAGCCACACTGCCTCCTTGCACACTCCCACTCAGGGCCTTTGAACATGCTGTGCCTTCTGTCTGGAATGTTCTTCTCCCAGATCTCTGCCCAGTATCTTTTCTCTCTCCCCACTTCAGGTCTTTGCTCTAACGCCACCTCCTCAGTGAACCATCCTCAACCACTTTAAAATAAACCCCTCTGCCCCAGCACTCCCCCTCTTTCTTCCCATGTTTTACTTCCTCTATAGTCCTTAGCAACAGCACAGTCCAAGGCACAGCTGGGACAGAGTTTCCAGCGGGCAGAAAAACACATATATTCATGTGTTTATTTTCTTTATTGTCTCGAGAATAGAAGCTCCCGGCAGGTAAGGATATTGCCCCATTTTGTTCTTTATTTAGTTCCCAGCCCCTAGACCGGTGCCTAGTACACCACGGGCCCCCAGTAAACATTTGCTGAGTAAGTGGGTCTGCAGTCACCTGGGCTGATGTCACCACCCAAGTGAGTGTGGGTTTCTTAGCAAGTCAAAAAAAGCCTTTGTGTATATTATTATAGTCCTTTTACACACAGTGTCCTATGTAGGTGGGCTTGTCCGTCCTACTAGACGATGAGCCACAAGGGTTTTATTCATCTCTGGTTCTCAGTATCTAGCAGGGACTGCAGAGCAAAACTCCGAATAACTGGATCCTAAGAGAAAGGATGAGAGCATCACGGTTGTACAGCTGCCATTTAGTCAGCACCTTGCCAGGCACAGCCCTGGGTGCCCCACACTTATTCCTCAGTTCACCCTTCTGTCCCCCCCACAGGTTCGAGGGCATCCTCTCCATTTTACCACCAAGGACATTCAGGCTCCAGAGGCCAGCGAACTGTCATGAGGGCACGTAACACCGAGAGTGGAACCAGCACTGACTGCAGCTGCCCCTCCAAATGCCATCTCCACACTCACAAAATCCAGTCAGTGTGTCAACAATCCCAAATCCCGACCACGGCTCCCAGAGAAAGACGAAAGACATGTAATTACAGCTGGTCCTCATCATCTGTGGGTGCTGGACTGTGGATCCACCTACTCACTAAGATTTACGTGTGACCCGCAAATCAGCACTCGTGTTCTCTCGTGGTCACCCGTGGACACGCGCAGAGCTGCCTGAAGCGCACGTCCCCACCGTGGCGGGACAGGACAACCTTCTTGTTCCACTTCTCATGCTGTCAACAAGTGTCCTTTTCGCAGTCTATTTAGTGCCACGGTTTTAACATTTTGGTGTTTTTGTTGGTGATTTCACTGTTCAAAATGGCCCCCAGCACACAGTCCCAGAGTGCTGTCTAGTGTTCCTATGCACAGGAAGGCTGTGATGTGCCTTATGGAGAAAATACGGGTGTCAGATAAGCTTCGTTCAGGTGCGAGTTATAGTGCTGCTGGCATGAGTTTAGTGTGAATGAAACAAAATATGCATTAAAGAAGGTGTCTTTAAACAGAAACACATATAAACAAGGTTAGGTATCGATCGACTGATGAAAATGCTGTGATCAGAGGCTCGCGGGAACCCAGCCACGCACTTTCCCTCAGGAGCAACGTTCAGTATTCACCAACGCAGGGTTTGCAGTGGCTTCATAGCACATAACGAGGGCAAATAACAGGAATCAACTGTACTAAGCGCAGCTATCCATTACACAGATTTGTATACAATAGGTCCAGCTGTGTTTCTGCACCAGTGTGCACACATAATCACACTCATGAGTGTGTGCTCGGCTCCATGTACTAAACACTGCCATTAGCACCAGCACCAGCAGCTGCCCTCTGAGGGGCGTGATGTCTACATGCAAGAGCTCAGGTGGTAGAGTCGACTGCACACCCCTGGATTCAGATCCCAGCTCAGCCAGTTGTGTGCTCTTAGATCAGTCAATCTCAGGGCCCATTTCCTCATATGCACTTAAGGTTAATCATTGTCTTGACAATAAAGAGGTCGTGCAACCTGCCAAGAGCAGTGCTGGCACACAACAAGACACAGCTGGGACAGTTTCTGGCGGGCAGCAGGACAGAGCCCTATTGAGGCCTGTGTATTTGCCCAGGGAGTGTGTGGGGGCCAAGGAGAGCCAAACTTAGGGCCTCCTCCTCCTCCTCGGCAGACTGACCTGCCTGCTCTCACAGGCCTGGGCGTCATGCTGCCCAGCACTGTCTCCAGCAGTGTTTGTTGACCGGGAGTCCAGGAACCAGAGAGCCAAGCCAGAAGTGCTCAGAGGTAGGCACTGCAGAGGTCTCACACTGGCAGCCTATTGCCATATCGTGCCTATAGACCATTCTCCTTTGGCCTGATGTGTATGCATTTTAATTTGAGTCATTATTTATAAAGAGAGATTTCATATTTTAAAAAAATCCAGATTTCTGGCTCGTCTTGAACAAATCCAAAGATCCTGCAGCTCTGTGCCTGCATCCCTGCCTGGCAGTGACGGGGTGAGGCCAAGGAGCGGCTCCTTTTTGCCAGCATTCTTGCTCTCACACCTGAGTTGCTTTGTGTGTCAGCTGCCTAGCAGTGGTGTTTGGAATCTCTAGTCTCCTCCAGTCCCATTTTATAGGTCCAGGATCTGAGGTCGGGGTGGGTGCTGGGACGCCGAGGAGGTTGGGAACACAGAACGGGGGACTCGAGCTGAGGGGGACATCCTGTTCAGGAAAATGCTGCTGGGGCCGGAGAGGTACAGCAGAGCACAGCAGCTCAGACTGCAGTCAGCAAAAAGCTCTCTTCGTCCCACCTGCTGGCAAACACTGACCTCCCCACCCACCTCCGTCTGTAAGATAAACTCCTGCAGGGCTCTGTTGACACAGTGCTCTCAGGTGTCCCTCTCACCTGCCTTGTCCCCTGAGCAGCAGAGACCTCCATAATCATAGGAGCCCCTGGGGTGGGGAGGGTGCAGAGCAGGGGCGTGGTCCCAGGGCAGAACCCAGCGAGAAACCTAGTTCTCAGCAGAGGGTTGACCATGAACTTTAGCTTCTTCATCTGCAGAATGGGGTTTCAATCGTGAAGATTTAATTAGCTGATGCACGTGAAGGGCCTGGCACGCACTGCCCAAGGGACACCACTCGCCCTTATTTTATAAATCAAGGCCCAGAGACAAGCGAATAATTCATCCCAAAAAGGTCACAATTAAAATGGGCTCCCTTAGCTCCAACTGGGTAATTTTTAAATGTTAAATAGAGTCATATTTATGAAAGTAGTTATTATAACTCTAAAAGTAGTGGACACCTTTTAAAAAAATTCTTGTGTTGCTACTCAAAGATAAACCATGGATTAATTTGCTGCCCCTTCTCGTTTTTTGTCTAAGTACAGAAAAAAACTTTTTTGGGGGGGTTGTTATTTTTACATACTTATAACCATGGTATATACGCAACTTTATATCCTTTAAAAATTTAACATGGTTTAAGAATTGCCCAGAATGTGGCATATCCTTTAGAAAAAGCATTTTATGGGCTGCATAATATTCCATTTCATGGGTCCATCATGGTTAACTTAACTTCCCCCCTCTGACCATTTAGACTTTAACTTAACTGCCCCCCCTGAACACTTAGACTTTCTCATTATCGAAAAGAATGCTACAATAGATATCTTTGCGGATAATTATTTTTCTGTATTTAGAACTATTTCCTCAGGACAGATCCCCAGTAGTAGATGTATAGGGTCAAAAAGTATGAATGTGCTGCCAAACTGCTTTCCTAAAGGGCTGAGCTGCCAGTTGATCCTCCCACCCCTGACATATGCACATCAGCTGTGTTTTCTGCTTGATAAAACCACTGGCACTCAGCCTTGCCTCCTCAAAGGCAAGGAGTTCAAGCTCAAACACAAGAATTATCCAAGATGATCTGTCTGGGTCTCTTTGGCCTTGTGGCAAGTATCTTTACCCCCATGTGGCAAGGGGGAAACTGAGGCCTCCTGAAGAGATCCAGCTCAAAAGTAGCCTAGCTCCAAGATTGACAGCTGGTTCCCCAAGGCTTCTCCCTCTCCTAATTACCGCACTTCTATCTGTGTGGTAGCTCTCGCAGGGCTGTTTCCATCAATATTTACCAGTGTCTACTGTGCCAGCCGGTCCTCTGATAGGCCCAGTAATTGAAGCACATGTCAAGGAGGCGTTGGGCAGAGGAGGGAGTGAGTCTCCCTGCAGAACTCAGGAGGAGGTACCCTTGAGCAGGGTTCTGAAGGATGGATGCAGAGCGGTCTGTGGAGGAGCATTCCAGATTCAGTGCAGGGAGAAGAGTTAACATTACAGAGGCATGGGTACTGCTAGACCAACAGTGCAGGGGCAGAGGGGGAGGAGGGAGGAAGGTTGGGCACCAGGGGAGCGCCTCTTGAGCCGACAGAAAAAAGTTCCAAGCAGAGGAATGACAAGGATGGGTTTACGTTATAGAAGATAACCCTGTACCAGCTCTGCTGAGAATGGACTGGGGAGAGATGGGGAGAGCTCCGAGAAGAGGAGAGGAGAGCAGAGGAAGTGAGAGAAGCAAAGAGGGCGTCAAGAGAAATTTGGAGGGAGATGCTTCAGGGCCTGGAAAAGACGGGCTATGGGGAACGAGGGAGAGGGAAGAATCGTGACAATGTCCAGGCCTCTGGGTAGGACAGAGCCTACCCAAGCTCCCTTTCTCCCTTAATAATAGAACCTCATTTTTGTTCAGGGGTGGCACTATACCCAGCTTAAAACACACAAGTATCCAGAGTGGCAGTGGCAGTTCTGGCCTGTGCGCTGTGAGCGGCAACACACTGGGCCAAAGGAGAAGAAGGCATCACGCCTTCGGTGGCTTGGGGTCTTCTGAGGAACAGGGCTGGATTCAGAATCAAGGCATAGTGACACCTGCTGAAGGGAGTCAGGCAGCCAAACAGATGATCCTGGGGGTCCTGGATCCACACAGTCTATCCAGCTACCAGGAACAGGGGCCCTGAGAGAGCTGCACTGTCTGTCTCTCCTGGGACACAGCCTGGCACAGTAGAGAGAGCAATGTTGGGAGCCAGGACATTGAGCTCTGCCACTGACTCACAGGCCTAAGGGCACACCTCTCTTACTTCTTGGTACCTCAATCTCCCCATCTATAACATGGAGATAACATTCCCCACCACCACCACACAGAGCTGTTGTGACAGCCTGACCTCTGACTTCCTTGTCAGCCTCATCTCCCATCACATCTTCTTCCCGACCACCCTCACTGAGTTCACCTGTGGATTCACCATGCTTTTGCCTACGCAGTACCCTCCGCCTAGAAAGCCCTTCCAAGCTTCTTCCATCTACTCATCTTCCAAGCTCAATTCAAGCATGGACGCTTGGGCGGAGCTTCACAGGAGACAGTTTACGGCTCCCTCCTTGGTGGCCACATTGCACATGCTCCTTTTGGAGCACTTTCACACCAATGGGACACAGGCTGTTCATACACATCTCCACCTGTGGACCACAATATTCCATCTTTTGAGAGTTTCTAAGCCTAAACACACTCACACATACACAGGCATTTGGTTTAGGCAGCACGTGTGCTGCTGGTGAGCTGTGAAAGGGCTCTGGCAGAAGAGGTGATGACATCCTCAACCAGGATCCACATAGCCCAGAGCGAAGCAGAAAAGGTTGCCCAGCACTGCTCCGAGCAGTGGCCCAGCCTAGCCACTTGGCCAGGCCATCCCCAAGCCTGGCCCAGCATGGAGCTCAACAAAACTTTCCTTAATGTATACATGGCTCCTCCTCCTCTGCTTCCCAAAGGCCTTTTGATGGCAATAGATAGTGCCACACACTCTCCTCGACCTTGGAGTTGGGACGGTCGGCTAGAGAGCTCTGCTCCGGCCTCTCGCCCATAGGAAGGCACCTCTGTGCCCATCTTACAGACAAGGTGAGGAGGCTCAGAAAGGTTACCTGACTCGCCTGGGGTCACAAGAATAAAAGGCATCAAGGCACCCCACCACGGGCCCTCTTCCTCTAGAGATCAAGGGTCTGTGAGGGCTCTGACGCCACACCCACGGGATCTCAGGGACTCAGGCTCCCTGTTCACAAAATGAAACTGTTGAGATGTGTGAACTTTAAGTACCTCTACGTGCTGTCCTGTGATTCTAGACGGTAGTAGAGAAGAACTGAATTCAGAAGCAGGAGTCTCTCAGGAAGCTAGTCTCTCTCTCACACACACACCTGTACACGCACACACACAAGCACACCGAGTCTGAAACTCCCACAGGGCCCTCTGGGGCAAGACACAGACTGGTAAAAAAATATTTGCAAAATATATATTTAACAAATATCTTGCATCCAGAATGTATAAAGAACTCTTACAACTAAATAATAAGACGACTAATAACCAAATGATTGAAGACTTAAAACTAGGCAAAATATTTGAACAGATTCTTCACCAAAAAAGATATATGGATGAAAAATAAGCACACAAAAAGATGCTCAACATCATTAGTCATTAGGAAAACGCAAATTAAAGCCATAAGGAGATACCACTACATAGCTATTAGAATGGTTAAAATTAGAAACACTGACCATACCAAGTGCCGGTGAGGATGTGGAGAAATGAGAATTCTCACACTGCTCCTGGGAATGTAAAATGGTACAACCACTTTGGAAACACTTTGGCAGTTTCTTAAGAAGTTAAATATATATTTACCAAGTAACCCAGCCATTCCACTTCACCCCTAGGTATTTACCCAAAAGAAAAGGGAGGTATATCCATACACAGACTTATATACAAACGTTCATCGTTGCTTTACTTATAATAGCAAAAAACTGGAAAAAACCTAAATTTCCATCAACAGATGAAGGGATAAACAAATCAGGGTTTATCTTTCGTTATAGTGGAATACTACTCAGCAATAAAAAGGAATAAACTATTGATATACACAACAACATGAATCTCAAAATATGCTGAGTGAAAGAAGTCAGACCAAAAAAAGAGTACATACTGCAGGATTCCATTTATATAAAATTCTGGAAAATGCAAAGTAATCTACAGGGATAGAAAGCAGATCAGTGGGTGCATGGGGAGGGGAGGGGAGGGGAGGGGCAGGAGAAGGAGCAGCAGCAAGCTGGGGGGGTCTTTCTTAGAAACCTGGGCGCACACACACGGACATACACACGGACACACTGACACACAGGCACGTACATTGAGTGTGAAGCTGCCACATGGCCTCTAGGGCAGCTCCAACAGTCTCTCAGCCCAGGATTCCATCTGAAAGACACACCAAGGCTACTTGTCATTTGCTCATTATTTTTCCAGAGTTGTGCTGGGCATGGGGGGTTCAGAGGTCAATCAAACACAGTCCTTGCCCTAGGAAGTTCATTCTATCAGCCACGGTGGAGCCTTCCCCAAATTCAACCTAAACATTTAGCCACATGCCCCAAACACTGCGGCCGGGGGCCCTTCACAGGATGTATTAGAGCTCTTCCTCTTGGACCTGATCTTGTTTCCAGCCTTGCCTCCTCTTGGGAGAAAGCCTTCAATTAGCTCACAACTCCAGCAGAATTCTCTTTTATCTCTGCTAAACAGACAGCCAAGCCAAACCTCAACTGATTTCTAATAATCGATTAATGAGGTCTGAGTCAAGTCTGCACAGAATCACAGAAACTCAGAGCAGGAAAGAATCTGAAGGTTTCGAAGCCCAACATCCATCTGATAGAAGATCCATTTCTCTAAATAACATTCCTGTTCTGCAGTCACCCAGACCTGGTTTGAACACCTCCAGTGAGAGGGGAGCTCACTACCAACTGAAGATGCATCGGATTCTTGGAAAACTAGGCAAGTTATAAAGTTCTTTCTTTCTAACCATGGATGGAAGGGTACTGGCATTTATTAAGCACCTACTGTGTGCTAAGCCCTGTGCTGGGGGCTTTACACATATGGGATTTCTAATCTAGTTTAATTCTCACGCCAGTGTTGCTCCTATGAGGCTGGGATTATGATCATGATGCCCATTTTTACTACTGAGGAGACGAGGGGTCAGAGAAATTAAGTGACTTTCCCTCGATCACAAAGTCAGTCCATGGTAGAGACGGAAATGCAGTCTAAGCCAACTCCAAAGTCCGTGCTTTCTGTTCTGGACCACTCAGAGCAGGGCGAGGGGTCTGACACTGTCTAGGCTCTTGTCCTGGTCTCCTTCATCTGGATGCTGGCCTCTGGGATTCCTTACCACAGTGATCTCCCGCCAGTCCTAATGAATTCTGAGGCCCATATCCTCCCAGGCACAGATCTCCCAGAGTGAGGAGCCCCCTCCCGTGGGGGTAGAGGAGGGCTCTCCAGGAAGAAGAGAGAGTTGGCTCAGGTTGTCCTGCGCTCCAGTCTGGGCCCTGGTACCACCCAGTGTGGGCTGGTCTCTGCAGGGCAGGCAACGGGAGGGTGCGGAGGGGTCAGGTGCTCTCCATCCTCTGAGAGCACAGAGCTTGGCATGGTGACTAAGAGCCTGGGCTCTGTGAAGGAGCTGTGGGAGTCAGAAGAGGGAGCCCTGAAGGATGGCTTTGGAGCTGGGCCTGGAGACAGTTTGGAACCTGGGGAGACAGCAGTAGTGGCAGGAAGAAATTTTCAGGCAGAGAGAACAGGGGCGAGTAAAAGTAATGTGTGGAAAGGAACAGCCGTGGGTGGAACACAGCTGACCTGAGGTAGAGCCTCCAAGGGTCGCTCAGGGACATTTCTGAGGTAACAAAGTTTCAAAACGCCCTTCTCTGGCTCTTAGGCCAGCTCACCCAGTCCGGCCCAGGGCTAGTAAGTTGGCATTTTAGAGCCCAGCTAAGGCTGAGGAGGGAGGAACAGACATTCACCGGCGTGAGAGCAGAAATGGGGAGAGAAAGAGAATGAGAAAGCAAAGGGAGGAAGGGCGAGTGGGGAGAATGCGGGCTCTGGCATCAGCCACACGTAATAGCTTTGGGACCATGGACAAGCTGCTTAAATTCCTTGAGACTCAACTTCCTCTGCTACAATACTACTCTCCTCCACAGAGCTGTGGGAGGAAGCTGTAGGGTCACACGTCCTTGTGCCTGGCGTGTGCTGTAGCTGTTATCATTAACCTGTGGGACTCAGAGGGGCAGAGAAGCAACTGAGGCCCGTAGAGAGGAGGGGCATGTGTGGGGACACGTGCAGTACACCAGACCCTTTCACACAGAGGATCTCAGGAGATCATCCCTTCTCCTTTCGGGCAGGAACGATGGATCCCTCTTTCGCAGATGAGAACGTGGCCCGGGGGTAAGACAATTTGTCTGAGATCCCAGCTAACTGGTAGCAGAACCGGAGAAGAGCCAGGCCTGGCTCTGAAGCTGGTGCTCACCCCAAGCAGCGAGTAGCTCCTAGGAGGCCCAGGGCTGCTTCAGTGGAAGGAGCCGAGGCTCCCCGCTCTGGCTCTGCACCCCAAATGTGAGGAAGGCGGCCTCTGTCGGACGCCTTAGGCTGCCCCACGGCCTCTGCCTCTCTGCAGAGGCCACGTTTGGCACGGCTTTCTCCCAGTTGAGCTCAAGTGTCCAAAGTCTGCCACTTCTGAGAAGGAGGATGGAAGGGAGGTGACGGGTGCAATGAAGAGAGGAGGGGGTGGCCGGGAGGTAAGTGGGGGAAGTGGTGCCAAACCGGCCTCCTAACGAGGCTTTAGGAAAGACCCAGGATTCATTGTGCCTCTGTTTCCACCATTTAAGAAGCCAAAGAGAACAGGGGAATATCCTTTGCTGAGGGGCACCAGTCCTCTAACTCAGCCAGACTGGTGGGCTCATTGCCCTAAGACTTGCTGACCTTACACAGTCCTATTCCTCTCCCTTTCCCCAGCCCTTTGGATCCTGCTCTAGTTCCTCCTCTTCCTCTAGGAAGCCTTCCCAGACACCCCCGGCCTACAGTTAGTCTTTCTCCTGGGAACGCCAGTGGCACCCACTGCTTGCATCACCTGTGACCAGTCCTATACTAGAATTCCAGATCCTCTGGCTTGCAAGACTGTCAAGCACAGCCATTCTAAACTCCATCCCATTGCAAGAATTCCTTCTAAAACATCCAGACCTATGTGAGCAGCCCAGAGGCGAGGAGCTAGCTCTCAAAACATACCGTTCCACTGCTAGATAGTTTTTCGCTTTAGAATGTTCTTCCTTGAACTGAGCCAAAACTTGCCTCCCTGGCTGGCACTTGTAAGGGCTGGTCTGGGGTCTGCCCCTGAGGACATGTGGAAGCCCAGGCTCTCTCCTGTGACAGTACTTTAAGTATGTGCAGACAATTATCTTTACCTGTGAAGCCTACTATTCTGACCTGACAGTGTGGGAAGCCATGTCCAATACACCTGGGCTGGAGTCCTGACCGCACCCCTTCATGGTTATATAACTCTGACCCGTTTCTTCTTTCTAGTTGTCTCACTTTCCTCACCTATAGAAACTCCCTACTTTACCAGGCAGCACTGTGCCTCACCTGTCATACGTGGTAGTTTTATTATTTTGCTTATTAATCACTTATTTAGAGGCAATATGGCTTAGAAGAAAGAACACAGCTTCCATGACAAACAAACTAGCACTTAAGTGTCGGCTCTGCTAAACAGCAGCTGTGCCACTTTGAACAACTCCTTCCCCTCTCTGAGCCTCAGTGTCCTCATCTATATCATGAGGCTAACATACGCTAAGTGGGCCTGAATTGTTTTGCCTCCTCTTGTTTTTTCTGACCATCTGTGTCTTGGCCTTTCCTCCGCATCTGCCCGGTTTTCCAGGTCAACAATAACGCGGCTACCCTTCTATCGAGCGTCACCATGTGGCAGGCACAGTGCTGAGCGCTTCATGTGAAGAGTCCATTCAACCTCCACACCCGCCCTCTAAAACAGCTACTATATGGCCAGCACCTAACACTCAGCAGGCACAAAATCAAAGGGCAGCTGTTACTGATGTTTCTATGAGCCAGGCCCTGCGCACCATCTGTGTATCTTTATCATCAGGCTACAAAGCCCCCTGAGGGTAGGGACCACATCTTGGCGGCTGCCTGTAGACACTGTATACATATTGGTAGAATGAATGGATGCAACTTCTTCGCATTCCTCTACTGTGGCCGGGATAAAGCCTCACCACGGTAGGTGCTTGATGAATATTTGATTAACTGGAGCCACAAAAATGTAAACTGTCGTCCGTGGCTTCAGTCTGAATCCCAGAATGCCCTGAAACCATGTCAGCGGGTTCCTCCCGCTAATTAGGAACTCCTCTGAGATCCTTCTCTGAGAGTGCTCTAGGATTCCTCCACAACCAGATCCCAACTTCTCCTGTGTGATGGCTGTGTGGCAGGGCTGTATATGAGAGACCGCCTGCCGTCCACACCTCATCACAACCCAAGCAGAAGGCTCAGCTACAATGCCAGCGTGGCTTCCAAAGAACAGGAGCCACCCCCCTCACTGAGGAGCCGCCCGAGCCTCTCCTCACGCCTGTCTCTCAAGGGCAGCTTCTGTGCCAAGCTTCACAGGCCATCAGCCAAGTTCCCTCTTCTGAGGCTGCCGACCAAGCTTCCAGTGCACCTGCGGTAGGGAGGCCCAGCTAGTGCCAGCTTCAAGGAGACGCAGAGGTGTCTGGAGGCCTCAGTCCCTCGAGACTCAATCCTGACAGTGCTGCCGAAAGGGAAGGGGCACAAACAGGGCCTTGAAGCTGAGGGCCCAGCAGCAGCAGAGCACAGGCTGCCACAGTAACGGGTTACCGAGCCTCGCAGACAAGGTGTGCCTCAGCCCAGGCCTGCCCTTCCAGCCTGCTTCCCTTCTCCACCCGCAGCCCCAGCCGACAACTACTGAGCACTACGTGCCCGGCATCTAGAACATTACATCAGAGGACACAGACTGATCGCCTGCCACAGACACATTTTAATATGTGCATTTAAAAATGTTGCCTAGTTGGCCACATATAAAAAGGTGAAAAGACGTCACAAACAAACATCCAGATCTCTGTCTGATAAATGAGAAGATCTGACAACGCTGGGCCCACATTCTTGCACAGCCAGCATGGCGGGAGCCGGCTAGCAGCTGCCTCTTTCAAGAGAGCACTGTCCAATGTGCTATAATCCCCAAACAGCCCAACCGACCTGTTTTGCTCTGTAGACGACTGGGTTCGAGGCCCCTTGCTTTACGTGTTTTCTTCTAACACACAGACCTCCTAATGACCTTATGTGGTAGATAGCATCATGTCCCCATTTTACAGATGAGGAAACAGAGGCTCTGAGAGAAAAAGTAACATGGCCAGGATTCAAACCCAAGCAGCCTGACTCCAGAGCCAAACACAAGAACATTAGTCTGTGGCAAAATGAGCAAAATATGCTCATTTTGAGTTTTTAATAACACAAAATATATTCAATTTGAAGGAGTACCTTTTTTCCTGATATTATATAGCCTTCTCACTTTGGGGATAGTGGTGTTAAAATGCTTGTTCTCTCACCATATGATATTGATAGTAAACAGAACTCTAAGTGTCACTTGAATGTCCTTAGCTAGCAAAATATAAAGTTGGCCAACCTAGGATAGATTCCCAAATGCACTGATCTTTGAAATCTAAGTCTGAGGATCACTGCTCTGCTCTACAGCCTTCCTGTCCCAGAATGACAGCACGCCTCTGCTGCTCTCCTCCTGGTTCAAAAAAAAAAAAAAAAAAAAACCCTCTATCTACACCTCATCCTAGCTTTGAAGAGGTGGCTTTTGAACCAAGCCTCTCCCAAGCCCTCTCCCTCCAGCAAACCCACAGAGCATTTGTTCATGCCTCTTGTTATATTTATCTCATTCTTCCTCAAGTTACAGTGATCTGTATCCTGTCCACTCTTGTACCCCCCAAAGTGATTACAGAAGAAAGAGGTGCTGAATTCAAGCCTCTCACAGCTTGAAGAGCCCTTAGAGATCACCACCTCTAGCTCTCATTTTGCAGGTGTGGAAAAGCAGAGGCCCTTCCTCAGGCCACCCAGGGAGTCGATGGCAGAGCCTGAGTCTCCCAACTCCTCCTGGGTGCAGGCTCTTTCCACTGTGCTGGGCTGCTTCCCAGACACTCCCTTTTGGTTGGCTCAGCACCTCAACTCAGAGGAGAGTACTGAGCATGTGACAAACACTTCATAAATATCTGTCCATTAAGAGGTGTAAAGCAGCCTAGGGAACACAGGCTTCCCTCTCTCCAAGGGCCCTCAGCTCAAGCTTCGTATGACCTGCATCAAACCTTCACTCAGTGCAAGCTGCCCACCAAATGGGGAAATGGCCCCTCAGGCCCCTGTGTGATCTGAATGTAGAAAGACCCCATATGGCTCAGAAATGCAATCCCCATTAGGTCGAGTTATGATCCCAGCCCTGCTGAGCAATCTTGGGTAAATGCCTTCAACTCTCGAGGTGTTAGGTGCTCCAGACAGGTGGAATGCTGAGAACGGACATGAGGGGGAATTCCTCAAGCCTATTGGATGGTTATAGGCACTAGACAGGCTTTCCCAGATGAAGTTCAGGGTCCTGCCTCTAGAAGCCTCTAAGGACAGGAAAGGCTCTGGTCCACTTGGGACAAATGGATAGTTCCATTGGAACTGTGCCACAGAGTGAGCCTGAATGGTCCCCAAGAATCTGTGGCCACTTTTTGGGTTGCTGGGGTCAAGAGCCAAGTCTTTAGAACTGTTTGGAAATGTCCTAAGCCAGGCAGAACATTTTACTATTATTATTTCACAAATTCAATGTAGAAAATAAGGAGATGACAGTGGCATCATTGCTCTAAAGCCTTCCTGACCCACTGAGTGGGAAAGACCATCCCCTCTCCCTGTCCCATTACACCCCATCTCAGTATTATCACAGCTGCCAGACGGTTTATCATAACTACACGTTTAGATATTTGTCTCCTCTGTTAGCTGTGAGCTTCTTGAAACTAAGGATCACCTCTTACTCTTTCCTGTATAGCCCAGGGCCTGGCTAATAAATAGGAAACAAATGGTGATCAACATTTAGCTAGACAAGGAATCCCCTCTACTCCTATCCTGGGACAAGGTGGCTTTTAGGCCTTTTAGAGCCAGTAGATACATCCAGTCCACCTGCGCGATGGGAACACCGACATTCAGAGGGAATCTGGCTTACCCACAGTTACTCAGTCAACGAGAGGGCTCAGACCAAAAGCAACCCTTTTGACTCCCACTACAGTGAGCTTCCAGCTAAACTTCCTCAGGTTCTACAACACATTAGCTGTGTAACTCTGGGCAAGACTCTTTGCCTCTCTGCTCTGGCTTTCTCACTTGTGAAATGGGTAAAATTATAGCCCTACATAATGGGACTGCCTGAGAAGAAAATAAGTGAACCTGTGTATAACAGAGCACGGCACATAGGAAGCACTCAAAAAAGTGTGTCTGTCATGACTGTCATTCATTCCTAGCCATTCTCCTTGGTAAAGGGGCACCGCCCATCAGCAAAGGGGAGCTCACAGCAAAAGGAAGGCTGTCCAGCACCGACTTACACACTCTTCAGCCCAGCAGGGCCCCTGCAGTCATCACTTTGGGGAAATGCCTGGTTTCCTGCCATGACTCCTTCACAGCTTTCCCTTCTCCCTATGCATGCGTGCAAGTGTACACACAGCTCACAGCGACAACAGCAAGGTATGGACAGGGAGGCAGTGAAACTTTTGGAAGAGCACCCTGTTTCAAGTCAGATTGACCTGGTGCCGGATAACAGTTCTGCCACTTGTAGTTGTGTAATCTTAGGCAAGTCAGTCTCTCTAAGCCTCAGTCTCCTCATCTTTCTAATAGGTATAACTTGTTATGAGGATTACCTGAGCTAGGTAATGGTCTGGTACTCCATAAATGATACTGAGAGTAATAACAGTTGTCCCATCTTTATTTAACAAAATCCACTTGACAAAATGCCAGAACCAGAAGGGGCGGTAGGGATCCTGTAGGCCAGTCCTCTCATTTTATAGCTGGGGACTCAGGGGTCTTGAGAGGAGGCATGATTGGCCCAAGGTCACACATCGAGGTGGTGGTGGAAGGAGAGCTGGGACTGGGTCTCCTGATTTTCTACTGCATGTCCATGTCAGCCACTGGATTCTGCTCATCTGCCCCTCTCCCCCAAACACAGCGAGTGGCTAGAATCGCTCTCTTCCCAACCCTCTGCATGTTCATCCTACAGCAGCCAGCACCATCTGTTTGCCTATGTTACCATTCTCCCAGGCCCATCTAGCCCCTTCACACCTGACTAGAGGAGAAGGTAAAACAAATGGGGGCCACTGGCAATGGCAATAATAATGATGTTAGTAACAGCAATAATGATGACAACCAACAACCTGCACAGGGCCCTATACTTAAAAGAGCTTTTACCTACACATTTCTTTTTTTTATAATTTTATTTATTTATTTATTTATTTTCCCCCGGAAGCCTCAGTAGATAGTTGTATGTCATAGCTGCACATCCTTCTAGTTGCTGTATGTGGGATGCGGCCTCAGCATGGCTGGAGAAGCGGTGCATCCGTGCGCGCCCGGGATCCAAACCCGGGCCGCCAGCAGCGGAGCGCGTGCACTTAACCGCTAAGCCACGGGGCCGGCCCATACCTACACATTTCTGTTAACACATTCCCGCAGTTTCTCCCTAACCTAGTTGGCTTAGGGATATAATTTCCTCAAACTTATTTGATTCAACACTCACTGAGGACATACTGCGTGCCTCGCCACAGGCTACAGGCTGGAGACACAGAGAGGAAAAAGACGGGGCCTCTGCTGTGAGGAGCTCACAATCTAACGGGGATTTAGGGCAGATGGGGACATAATTTCTTTTGGCCCAAATGGTGCAGCAGCAAAACGCCTTGCCCCACCCTACAGGGAGCCTTCTTTATCATGCCCTAAAGAGGCAGAGTGTATCTGTGGAATAAATTGGAGCAAGAGAGTGAGTGCTAGGCTGACAATGACAGCAGGAGGGAAGATAAAGAATTGAAAATGTGGACACCAAACCCCTGACTGCCCTGTCTCAGGGAGATTCTAGTGAGGGGAGCAGGGGAGCAGCACTGGGATCCATATGAAACCCAGAAGCCGTGGTCCCTGCCTCCCTGCCAGCACACAAGATTCTGATGCTTCTGTTCCCTTAGGGCCTCTGCCCTCGGATGTCAAGATTTTCCAAACCCAGTGCTGGGCTATATAAGCATCCCTGGGACCATCATTTGCTAGAATGATGTCACAGCCTTTGCAGTGGAAATGTCTGTACCTCCTGGTTGCTTCCTAGGCCCTCAGCCTGGCAGCCCAGTATCCTCTAGCATTCATTATCCCCTGGCAGGGACACCATCGCAGGCATGTGGAAGAGACTGGTGGGGTGGGGGAGGGGGAGAGAAGAGGACTAAAAGCAGCCACCCCTCCTCTCTTCCCCCAGTCTTTCTCCCAAGTCCTGCGTCCCTGAAAACCTGCTACATGCCAGGCACAGGCACTATTTTAGGTGCTTCCATATACATCTCATTTAATCCTCTCATCAACCCTCTGAGGCATGTACTTCCCAGATTTACAGATGAGGAAACCGAAGCTCGGAGATGGGAAGGAACTTGACAAATGTCCCCCCGGCGATGGGGAAGGGATGCCCATATAAGACTGTCTGACGCCTCCCGTTCCATGAGGCCCACAAGCCCAGGGTTTCACTTGAGAAGTCCAGAGTTGAAAGAGATCGACTGAGGAAACCCTAATTATTTCATAGACTGAAGTTTAAGTTCTGGGTTGCTTTAGCAGAGAGATCTCCCTGACATGTAAGAGCTACTTGAGCAGCATATTAAAATTGTACAGACCGTCTAATCCAACTCCTGCATTTAATAGATGAGCAAACACACCCACGCCTAAAGAATGTTAAGATGGCTACTTGTGGCCTACTAGCAAGCTAGGGGACTAGAAGCCCATCATTGGCACTTTCCCTACACCACCCTGCCTTGCAGAGATCATCTGTCTCTGGGACGCCCCTCTAGCCCATCCCACACCACCAGATGGGCAGAGAAGGCAGAGGAAAGAGGTAGCATGTGCCCAGGCCTCTCCTCAGTTGGCAGGGTTGAGGAAGGGAATACTGGGCTCCCCAGGCTCCCTAGCTCCCTGCTGAGGAGCAGAAGGAGAAAGCATCATATCCCACAGAAGCTCCAGGGACACTGAGGCTCAGATCTCCCACTCGAGGGGTCATGGGCGTGTTTTCCAGATCTACCGCAGGGCCCTGATGCCTCTCAGGGCATATGGGAAGGAAGCAGTCATTGGCACCTGACCTTGGGTTGCCTGTAGGGTTCCAGCCTTCTCCCAACCCCAGGTACTCTTGCTCCTCCTCCAAGAAGGAAAGAGGCTTACATGTTTGCCAAATGCCAGAAGAGGAAGACATAGGAATGGGATGGTCCCTAAAACCCTCCTAATCGCCCACCTTAGGTATTTTCCCTGCTGCATTCAGCATCCTCTAATTAGTGAATTTCACGGGCCGGGGGTGGGTGGGGGCGCTGAGAGGGATGAAGGGGAATGCAGGGAGGGTAAGAATGAGTCACAGTTAACCCCTCCTTGGCCGGTGCCCCCAGAGGGATTCTACCGCAGCGAGCGGTCGCAAGCTGCCCCCGCCCGCCCTCCCGCCGCGGTGCAGGCAGGGCCCCCTCCCGCTCGGCCGCGGCCTCCTCACCTGAGTCCACTCGCCCTCCGCAGCCCCGCCGGCTCGCACCACTCCGGCCCGCTTGGCGCAGCGCCTCTGCAGTCGCTGCTGCAGCTGTCTGGCCCTGATCAGCAACCTGCGGCGGCGGGGAGAAACAGACAGACAGGGGCGGGTGAAGGCGGGCGGGGACACCCGGCAGCCGAGCCCCAGAGCGCTGACAGCGGGGCCGCCGCAGCCAGAAGCCCGCAGGGCAGGCAGCCTGCCGGGCGCTCCGCCGGCTCCTCCGCGGCCCGCGCCTCCCCTCCCCCCACCCGCACTCGGCACTCGGGGCGGCGGCGAGCGCAGCTGGGCGGTGGGCTCCGGGGCCCCCGGGGGCCCTGTCATCACCTGCGGAGGCTTCCATGGCTTCGGCTGCCCTGCCCGGGCCGCCGAGCTGCTCTCCGGAGCGCCTGCTGGAGGCGGCTAGCTGGGCGCTCGCCGGGGCTGGGGCTGCCGGGAGGGAGGAGGGGAGGGTGAGCTGGAGGGAGGGGACCAGCCAGTCCGCCGCTCGCCGGCAGCTGCGTAAGCGGCCCGTCTTCACTTTCCTTCTTAAAGAGATAGTTGGCATCTTGTTCCAGAGGGCGCGGGAACGGAGACGGGGGCACGCATGGAATGGAGTCCTTTCCCACCTACACACCAGCCTGTACTTAGAGCTGGGAGGTGGGGCATGGCGGAGAGGGCTCTGGTCTACTGACAGGCTCTGTGATCCTGGGCGAGTCCCTTCACCTCTCTGGGCCTCAGCTTTCTCATCTGTAATATGGGATGATGATACCAATCTCACTTCCTGGCACACAGTTGGCTTATGTTAAATAGTAATTTTATCTGAATTCCCGTAAGAACATTTTTCACTCCCCAAACCAAGTACCTCCGAGTACCAGGGTTATTGAATGTGAACAGCACTCGGACTACTAAGAAAATGATGGCAAGAATCTTAAATATCTGAAAACAAAAATGTTTGTCTTGGAAGTATTAAGATGGTGAATCTTTGGAAAGATGGAAAGATGAACCTAAAGTGTTCACTATACACCTTTTCCTTCTGTCTTCCACAGGGGAAACAAGGGGACCAAAGATCCAGAAAACTGGGTTCTCTGCCTAGCCCTTCCACTTCCAGCCATGCAACTTTAGGTAAGTTAAGTCACTTTCTGGGCCTGGTTTCTTATCTGCTGCATGTGTGAGAAGTGGGGCTCAGTGGGAAGGGGCTCTCTCCTTCTGAACCAGCCCTAACTATCTGATCAGTCATTTCTCTGCTCGCAACCATCCCTCACTCCTTCCAGATCTCTGCTCAAATGTCACAGGTCAGGGAGGCCTTCCTTGACCACCCTCCCTAAAATAGTCATTCCCTCCTCCCCCACTCCCTCTGCCCTAGTTTTGGTGTATTTCACCACCAGCTGACATAGTGTATGCTTACTGTTTGTCATTATCACCCCCACTAGAATGTACACTCCATGAGGGAGGGAACTTTGTTTTGTCCCCTGCTATATCCCCAGTGCCTGGAATACACCTCACATGTGTTAGGTGCTCAATAAATATTGACTAAGTGAATGAGAGAGCAAGCACGCATTGTGCCAGGCCCTCATCTTCTGTAAGAACACTAGGCCAGAATGCCATCCTGGTCTCTTAAGACTCTTAAGTCTTTAAGTCTCTGTCTACTCTTGGCAAGGCTGAACTTGGTGCTCTCTACTCTCCACCCTAAGCTGAAGGAGAATTTGTAAAGTGACTTCACCGACTTTATATTATGACTCTGCAGTACTGGCCTGGTAAGAAATAGTTAATATTTACAATGTACATGAAAAAAGAATTATTTTAAATTTACTGTTACTTTTCAAAGTTAAATCTTTTTCTGTAGCTCTAATTTGTGGTAAATCCATCACTCTATAACAATGCCTATAACTTTGCAATAAACGCCTATAAATTTTTTTGGCATTGGTTATGTTTTTCCCTCTATTCAATTAAATTGAATTCTCCTATCTGACGGCCACCATTATATTATGCTTTGTGGAAAAACATGGCAGAGCAATTGTAGCAGGAATAGGAAACTGTAGTTGAAAAAGCCATGTGAAACGAGGCCTGCTGTATATATAAAAAAAACAACTAATGCTGTATTAGCAAGTTAAATGATGAAATGTTTTATCTGCCCTCAGGCCCACCTAAATTACATAAGTGACTTCTTTACACTTACAGCAAAGTCAAAGCCATGTAATTACTGTTTGTTTATCAGGAGATAATTTCTGAGATTCTCATTAAATAAAAATGTTTTTGACTGTCTCCCATGTTTTTTTGCTTGGCACTGAGAAGACTACATTTCCCAGAGATCTCCACAAGGAACTTCCCCCAAACAAGAGAACACCTCCACCCACGTTACTTCCATCTGGAATGGTGTTAGCCAGTAAAGAATTCTCTCCTCAGCATCATTAAAGCATGTGCTTGAGAAGAGAGCCAGTGTTTAGTTATAATGTAAATTGCAACAAATGAGGATTTTAAGCATAAAACAAAATTATTCTAAAGAAATTAGTAGTTTTGTACCAATTGGGAAATACTTAAATTTGTTTAGTTTCAAAAGCAATTTGGGTTCCAATTCTGGGTAAGCACACTCCTCCCACTGAATTCAACAATAAAACCTAAACGAAATGCATGCAGCAACTACTTGAGGACTCTCAAGAGAAAATACTAGCAGGCAAACTGGGGAAGAAGGTCAGAATTTGATGTACCACTGAACTAGTGACTTTACCACTTTTGTTTCTTCTGATATCCCCTGGCCTGGTCTCAAGGCAGCCTAAAATTTGGAACTGAGGAATCAACACAGAGAGAGCTCCCAAGCAATCTCTCCAGTTCTGACTTGAGAATCAGGAAAGGAGACTCCTGATGCACAGGGTGAGTGGGGGAAATAATTTTTCCTTTCTTTTTTTAATCTTTTCTGCATTGTCTCCTGACTCAGCCCCCAGGCAATCCTGCAGTGGTGGCTGTGACAGCAGGGACCCCCAGGTGCCTAAAACTCTGAGGGAGGAGAAACTTCTCCAATCAGAGGAGCTGTAGTCCTGAGAGAGGGTGAGCTTCTGCTGTTTTTTGTCTCTTTCTATCCTCCCACCATTTGACTCCAGGTGCAGGTGCAACTGAGGGAAGAAGGCAGCAAAACAGAGCAGAGTAAATAAAGCTCCAAGCACCAGCATTCTGGTGAACCCCAAAGAGGATAAACCAAATAATAAAATGATACTAATAGAAAAATAATAATTTTCAGTTACTACTGAAAACTAAAAACAAAGAAAAAAATGTTGAAAGCAATCAGAAAAATGATGTGTTAATTATACAGGAATGATTTGAATAACTTTGGATTTCTCAACTGAAACCATGGAGGGCAGGAGAAAAATGGAACAAAAATTTTAAATTGCTGAATGAAAAGAGCAGCCAACCAGGATTCTGTACCCAGTAAAAATATCCTTCAGGAATGAAGGTGATATTAAGACTTTCTCAGATAAAGGAAAACTAAGATAATTGCCAGCAGACCTGCTCTAAAAGAATTGCTAAAGAAAATTCTTCAGACAGAAGGGAAATTATATTAGAAGGAAACTCAGAACATCAGGAAGGAAAGAAGGACAATAAAAATGGTAAATATCCAGGTAATTTAATAGACTATTCTTCTCCTCTTAAATTCTTCAAAATATGTTTGACAGTTGAAAGCAAAAATTGTCACATTGTCTGATGGGGTTTCAATGTATGTAGATGTAATGCATAAGACAATTACAATTACAATATAAAGGAGGGAGTGTAAAGAAACTTATATGGTGCAAGGTTTCTACATCCACTTGAAGTGGTAAAATATTGATTCTAAGTGAAGCATAAAGAGTTAAGTATGTGTTTTGAATCCTTAGGGATATCTATAAAATAAATTTTAAAACAAATAATATTTGTTATAAAATATCTATAACAAAAGATATAGTTAAAAAAACCACAACAGATAAATTAAAATGGAATTCTAAAAAAATATTCAAATATTCCAAAAGAAGGCAAAAAAGGGGGAAACAGGAATGAAAAATAGAGGAAACAAACAACAAACAAATAATAAAATAGTAGCTCTAAATCCAAATATATCAATATTTACATTAAGTGTAATTGTTTTAAATACATCAATTAAAACAGATTATCAGAATGAATTAAAAAATGAATTAGATGCTATCTACAAGAAACTCACTTTAAATATAATGATACGGGGGCCGGCCCCGTGGCTCAGCGGTTAAGTGTTCACGCTCTGCTACTGGCAGCCCGGGTTCGGATCCTGGGCGCGCACCGACGCACCGCTTGTCCCGCCATGCTGAGGCCGCGTCCCACATACAGCAACTAGAAGCATGTGCAACTATGACATACAACTATCTACTGGGGCTTTGGGGAAAATAAATAAATAAATAAATAAAATAAATAAATAAATATAATGATATAGGTAGGCTAAAAGTAAAAGATGGAAAAAGATATACCATGTAAATACTAATCAAAGGAAATCTGGAATGGCTTAATATGAGAAAAAGTAGACTTCAAAGCACAGAAAATTACCAGGGATAAAGAGAATCATTATACAATAATAAAAGGGTCACTTCACCAGGAAGACATTATAATGGTAAACGTATGCATCTAATAAAAGAGCTTCAAAATACATGAAGCAAAAACTGTCAGAACTGAAAGGAGAGACAGACAGATTCACAATTATAGCTGCAGACATGAACACTCCCTTCTCGGTAATCAATAGAACTAGCAGACAGAAAATAAGCAAGGATACAGAAGAACTGAACACTATCAACCAACTAGTTCCAACTGATGTTTATGGAACACTCCACCTAACAGCTGCATAATGACTCAAGTGCCCTGGAACACCCACCAAGACAGACCCTACACTAGGTTATAAAACAAATCTTAAAAAATTTAAAAGAATCAAAATCATTTCAGGTATGTTCTCTGACCACAGTGAATTAGACTAGAAATGAATTACAGAAAGATAACAGGAAAATCTCCCTTGGAAATTAACAACATACTTCTAAATAATCCACAGGTCAAAGAGAAAGTCTCAAGGGAAACTAGAAAATATTTTGAACTGAACAAAAGTGAAAATACAAATATCAAAATTTGTGCAATGCAGCTAAAGCAGTGCTTGGAGGGAAATATATACCACTGAGCATTTATATTAGAAAAGAAGGAAGGTCTCAAATCAATTAAGCTTCCACCTTAATAAAACTAGAAAAATAAGAGCAAAATAAATTCAAAGCAAGCTGAAGGAAGGAAGTAATAAATATCAGAGCAGAAATCAATGAAATCAAAAAAAGAAAAACAAAGGAGAAAATCAATGAAGCCAAAAGTGGGTTCTTTGAAAAGACCAATAAAATTAATAAGCCTCTAGTACAACTGAAAAGAACAAAAAGAGAAGACACAAATTAACAGTATCTGGAATGAAAGGGGTTATTACTATGGACCCTGCAGACATTAAAAGGATAATAAGAGAACTCTCCAAACAACTCTACACACATAATCACCAATTTAGATGAAATGGAACAATTCCTTGAAAACCACAAACTACCAAAACTCACCCAAAATTAAATAGATAACTGAATAGCCCTACAGCTATTTTAAAAATTGAATTCATAGTTTAAAACCTTCCGTGAATCTCCAGATCCAGAGGGTTTCATGGGTGAATTCTACCAAACATTTAAAGAAGAAATAACACAAATTTACACAGTCTTTTCCAGAAAAATGAAATAGGGGGAAATACTTTCCAAGTTATTTTATGAGGCCTGTTTTACCCTGATACCAAAGGCAGAAAAAGAAGAAAAGACAAATACAGAGCAATATTCCTCATGAATACAGATGCAAAAGTCCTAAACAAAATATTAGCAAATCCACATGAAAAGATGCTCAACATCATTAGTTATTAGGGAAATGTAAATCAAAATCACTTCACACTCACTAGGATAGCTATAATAAAAAAAGGGACGATGAGTGTTGGCCAGTATGTAGAGAAGGTGGAACTCGCTCACACTGCTGGTAGAAATGTAAATAGTACAGGTACTTTGCAAAACAGCTTCCCAGTTCCTCAAAAAGTTAAACATAGAGTTATCACACGACCCAGCAATTCCACGCCTAGGCACATATCCAAGAAAGATGAAAACATGTATACATAAAAACGTATACACCTACGTTGACAGCAGCATTCTTCATAATAGTCAAAAAGTGGAAAAACCTACATGTCTACCAACCGATGAATGGATAAACAAAATGTATATTCACATAATGGAATATTAATTTGGCCATTAAAAGGAATGAAGTACAGATACATTCTACAACATGGATAAACCTTGAAAACATTATGCTAAGTGAAAAAAGCCAGACACAAAAGGCCATATATTGTATGAGAGACAGAAAGTGGATTAGTGGTTGCCAAGAGTTGTGGGGAGGGAGGGAATGGGGAGTGACTGCTAATGAGTATGGGGTTTCTTTTTGAGTGATGAGAATGTTCTAAAATTAGATAACGGTGATGGTTACATAACACTGCGAATATACTAAAAATCATGAATCGAACACTTTAAAAGGGGTAAATTTTATGGTATGTGTGTTATATCTCAATAAAGCTGTTAAAGTATATTAGCAAATTGAATCCAGCAATACATAAAAGGAATAATACATCATGACCAAGTAGAGTTTATCCTGGAAATGCAAAGCTGGTTAAAAATTCAAAAATCAGTTGGTGTAATCCACCATATTAACAGTCTAAAGAAAAATCTAATGATCCAATCAATCAATGCATAAAAAGCATTTAACAAAATTCAACATCCATTCATGATAAAAAAAAAAAACTCGCAGCAACCTAGGAATAGAAAGGAATATTCTCAACCTGATAAAAATTACCTACACATGCACATACAAGCATACACGCTCATATACAAAACCAGCTCTAGCTAACATCGTACCTAACAGTGAAAGAGTGAATGCCTTCCTCCTTGTGCTGGGAACAGATTGCAAAGAAATGAAACTGTCCCTATTTGCAGACAACTTGATTGTCTGTGTAGAAAATCTCAAGGAATCTACAAAGAACAAACTCCTAGAACTAATTTGTGAGTTTAGCAAGGTCACAGGATACAAAAGTTAATTGTATTAATGACAAAATTATAGAGATGGAGAACAGTTTAGTAGTTGTCAGGGGCTCCGGAGGAGGGTAGGGAAGGAGGTGGCTGTGGCTGCAAAACAGTAGCACAAGTGATACTTGTGATGAAACTGCTATGTCTCTTGACTGTGGTAGTAGTCACATGAAGCTACATATGTAATAAAGCTGCATAGAACTAAATCCCCACATGCAAATGAGTGCATGTAAACCTGGTGAAATACAAATAAGGTGAGTGGATTGTATCAATGTCCACTTCCTGTGATTGTACTATAATTATACAAGATGTTACCACTGGGGGAAACTGGGTGAAGGGATGTACAAGATCTCTCTGTATTATTTCTTACAACTGCATGTGAACCTACAATTATCTCAAAACAAAAAGTCAACTGGGAAAAAACAAAAAACAAAACAAAACAAAAATTCAACTGGAACTCTCATACATTGCTAGTGGGTACACCCACTCTGGAAAACAGTTTGGTAATTTCTTATAAAGTTAAACATTCACTTATCATATGACCCAGCAATCCCACTCCTAGATATTAAGCCTAAAGAAATAAAAACTTTTATTCACACAAAAACTGTACAGAAGGGTATGCAGCAGCTGTATTTATAATTGTCAAAACTGGAAACAACTTAAATATCCTTCTGGGGATAAATGGATAAATAAACTGTGGTATATCCAGACAACAGAATACTACTCAGCAATATACAGGATCAAACCACTGTTATAGGCAACAGCTTGGAAGACTCTCAAAGACATTATACTGAGTGAAAGAAATGTATCTAAAAATGGTTACATATTATATGATTCCATTGATAAGACATTCTTAGAAAGACAAACCTAGAGTCAAGGAGAAGAGAGGGGCCGCCAGAAGTTAGAATGGGAGAAGGGTGTGACTACAAAGGGAGAGCACAAGGGGTGTTTTTGGGTGATATTATTGCTGGCATCCTGTTTGTGGTGGTGGTTACAGAAATCGATATGTGTGTTAAAATTCATAGAACTGTGCACCAAAATTAAAAAGTCAAGTTTTCTGTATGTGAATTTAAAAAATAAAAGAAATTTTTTAAAAGGCGATTTTGATATTTAAATCTTATAGTTAATACATTCAAAGAGGCCATTGAGAATTTATTTTATAGCATAATTCCATATACAGCAGTATGTCAGAGAGTACCATAGGCTTCATTTTACAGTATACTATGGAGCTCACAAAGCATTATATGAAAATTTCCTAATTCAAACTTCAACTAAGAAAAAAGAAAACAGTAGTTTTAATGTCAAAAAATGCTCAGTAAACACGAAGTTAAAAGAACACTTTAGTGACATTTACTTGAATTGTAGCAGCGGACAACACGCTGAATAAGTGTCTGTTAATTTCTTTTTAACATAAGAAGCAGATTTAGTTTTGCTGACACACGAATTGTGGTTACAATAATCATTAAATAGTAAATAAAAAGGTTAAATGACCTATAAATAGACTAAAAGCTACTCAGATAATTTAAAACAAAGATGAATTTTGTAACTCTTCAATTAAGATATTAGATTAAAAACCATGACATTAGGTCAAATCAAGGATGGTATGCATTAGAATCAAATAAATTATTGTCTGTGGGGAAATAAGAAAGTGTTGATTATTAATTAATCCCATAAAATTTAAGTAAATAATCCAATGTAAAATAGCCTTTTAAAAAACATCCTTGAATGTTTCTTGAAGGCATATAGTGTTTAAAAAGCATATTTTAAATGCAACATGGAAATCAGGGAAATGGTAAGTGTTATATATTCAAGTCAGCTAAGTTAAAAATATTACTTAGCTATTATTAAGTATTATTAAGTATTTCTGTAAGCATATAGGTTTCCAATTCTGGCTGTGATTATTCTGAACTTTCCTCTGAAAGAGGAAACAGGAGGTTGGCCAATCGATGAAACTGATCAGACCTCAGCTGCTTCCAGACGGCTTCTTCATTAAATTGAACAATCTATACAGAAACTCCAATGATGACATAAATCTGCATGTTCTGGATTTCCTTCACATTGTGTGAAACATTGGTCCCACTGTCGCTATGATATCTGCATAGGGAGCGCTCTGGCTCAGCTCAATAGCCCGCTGTTTTTTTAGGACAAGAAAGCTATAAAATTTGGCAGCAGCTTGTTTTCGGTCACTATTTCTGCAGAGTTTCATCAGACTAAAGTACTGCATTCCCATCTTGTTGGATTCCTGGGAAAATAATTAGAAAAGAGGAAAGGAAAGGAAACAAGATCATTAAAAGTAGAGCAGGCTGCGTAAACATAATGAACAACAAAGTATTGATATTTTTGATAAGTGCGAAATCCTGAAATGGAGGAATGCAAATGACTCATTAGTAAACTTAAAAAAACATAGGTCATTGAGCACAAGCTTGGTTCATTGAGAAAATGCATGCAAAAGAACTCTAAAGTGTTATACAAATTTCCAACGTGCTATACAAACTTTAGGTCTTTTAAAAAATTGATTCCACTCCTGTGGAAAGTGCAATTAGTTTAGACTTGTAGGGAGAAAAACATCCCAGGATTTTGGGAGGCTTTAAATGCAAGGAAAATCATCAGCCTATCAGGCTTCTTTTCCTCAAAGGTACTGAGTTGGGAGTGACTACAAACAACTCGAGCGGTAAATGTAGACGTGTATTTGTACATCTCAGTGGCAGGCGAATGTGACTATATAAACATCTCCCACTTTCTCTGCATAGATTAAAAAGATGTTGGATTCACCATAGGGCACCTGTGAAACTACTAGAAAAAATTGAGGTACAATGAAGTATTTAATTACGGATGAAGATAGCTCCTTTTATGAAGACTAGTACTTGGAATCAGATTCCTAGAATAGAAATATACTTTTTTAGTTAGAAATTCTGTGGTGAATACCGGCCAGTATCCCTGTGAGTATCGTACTCTAGCTGTGAGCATTTTTAGAAATACCATATACAAGTCTTTTTTTTTTTTTTTTACCAGTCCGTAACATTTAACAAATTAAAAAGTTAAATACTTTATCATACTTTATCTCAATCAAAGGAGTAGCCCAGCATCAGCAACTTTTCAGAGATGGCGTGCCAAGCCTTCATTTATTCCCTCCCTTGAGGAGACAAGATGTGGATTGGGTGGCTTTTTCCCCTGGGAGAGAAGCAGGACAACCTTTTCAATTTTAAGAATCCTTCTGAAAAACACCCTGAGGGGACAAATATGCAAGACTGAACATATGTGCTTATTCTGTTCCCTCCAGAATCCCCTCTAAAATGAAAGTAAAGGTGACAAAGGAAGTAGATAAAGACAAAGAAAGTGGAAGATTAACTGACTTAGCAGAGTAAAGCAAGTTGAAACCTAAGTGCCAGCAGGGAGGAAAGCCAGCAAAAAACAAGCCAATTTGAGCTACAGAACGTTGGCAAAGCTCAGGAATTGGAGGCAACAGTATTGTTATAAGCCGGAGAGGAAGGGTGAAGCTGAAAACATGAGAATTTGTTGCAAGTCTACTTGGAAGCAGTTAAACCCTCAGGTCCACTCCACCACCTCACTGAACCAGGAGACCACTACCCCCATAGGCTAGCAGGAGGCAGGAAGTTGCCGTTCTGGAGATGCCAACCACTGAGGCTCTAGATCTGGGACACCAGGCACCGTGGATGGTGGAGGAGAAGTGTCATACCACAAACTGGGGGATCAAGTGAAATTCTACACTCTAAACAGTGAGACAGCCAGCCTCTCCTTTATCCCTTTTTGGTTCCCAAACCACGAGCATCATGCTTATATCTCCTAGGCAGTATATTTGAAGACTAAGCTGGGAAAACTGACCATTTCGAGGAAAAAAACCCTCTGGATAATAGCATCTGTGTGTGTGGGGGGGAGGGGTACCACCCAATTACCTTACTATAAAGATCACAAGTCTACAAGCCCCAACCATACTTATATAACTTCCAATCAGCTTTTTGGTGTCTCACTCTTAAATAAAAACAGATGACCAAAGATCTGCCAGACATTTGAGTAAAATTTCTAACATTCAAGAGAAAAAAGAATGCATTCAAGAGAACCACTAAGGAAATAGAGACAATGCAGGAAGCAGAAGAAAACTATAACCCCTGAAAGTTAAGAGAAGACACTGCATCTGTGAAAAATGATTAGGATGATACTGAGAGAAAGCAGATCAGTGGTTGCTTGGGGTTGGGGGACGGAGATGGGACAAGGATTATCAAGAGGCACAAGGAAACTTTTTGGGGTTGTGGATATATTCACTATCTTGATTGTGGTAATGGTTTCACAGGTATACACATACAGTCGGCCCTCCATATCCACGGATGCAGAACTTGCAGATACAGAGGGTGAACTAAGAGACTTGAGTATCTGATGATTTTGGTATCCGCAGGGGATCCTGGAACAAATCCCCTGCTAATACAAGGGATACCTGTATGTGAAAACTTATCTAACTGTATACTTTAAATGGGTATGGCTTATTGTATGTTAATTATACCTCAATAAAGCGGTTAAAAAACTGACTAAATAAATAAAAAGATTAGGGTGCTATAAAACAAAAGAATAATTAATAACTAAGAAAAAACTCCTGGAAAACAAAAAAGGTGAAAGCAGAAATAAAATTCAATAAAGACTAGAAGATAAAGTTGAAGAAACCATCTAGAGAGTAGAAAAATAAAAAAGACAAAGGAAATTAATATAGAGGATAAAAGATTTTTTAAAAATTAAAGGCGCAATTCAGGAGATCCAACATCTGACACGAAGGCAGTCCAGAAAGAGAGAACAGATTAATAACAAGGAGAGAATCCAAGAAATGCAAAAAAAATTTCCTAGAACTCAAGGAAATGAACTTTCAGAATAAAGAACTCACCACATGCTCAGCACAACAAATGAAAAAAGACTCATACCAAAGCACATCACCATAAAATTTCAGACCTCTAGGGATAAAGAGATCTAAGAGCTTCCAGAGAGAATATAAAGGTCACCTACAAAGGATCACCAATCAAGCAGCATCTGACTTTTCAATAATAACACAAGAAGCCTAGAAATGTTACAAAGCCTTCCACATCTAACAGATAGTATTTTCAAACTGTTTAGAGACAAACAATCAATTTAAAGGTAAAATACAGAAATTTTCAGACTTGTATGCAGTGTCTCTATCTCTGAGGCACTCTTTATCTCAGAAATTTACAAGAGGATGTTAACCACCAAAATTCAAGATAAGAGAAGATCAAAGCACCAAGAAATAGAGGAACTAATATAGGAAAGAGACAAAGGAGTTTCCATGTAACGGCAAAGGAAACTTCCAAGACAAAAACTGGAGCAGACCAGAGAGCAGCTAGTCCAGATTAGAAGAGGATGACGAGCTCCAGGAAGGATAGCTTCAAGAAAAAAAAGTGGAACAGATGAATCAATTGATATATTTGACCACAATAAAAGGGGGTTATTGTACTGTCAGAGAGTTTAGAAAAAGAATTAAGGATGGGTATATAGACACAAAGCAAATGGGAAAAATGAGGTAAAGATTAACTCAAAAAAAAAAAAAACCCCATCAAGTTGACAAGAAATGTATTTACCCTATGAAGCTTCAATGTAAACTAATTTTTACATAGTCTGTGGCAGTGACTGCTGGTTGTCCCTTAATATCCTTTCTTCTCTTCTTCTATAGTAATTGAATTATTAGCTGGGCCCAAGGTGGCCAGATAAGAACTACATTTCCCAGCTAGATGTGGCAAAGTAACTAAGTGCTGGTCAATGAAATGTGAAAAGTGATCCACACAATTTCTGGTTGTACCCTTAAAGGAAACTTTGCTGCTGATTGGAATGCAGACATGGTGGGTAGTTAGCCATTTTGGATCCTGAGAACAAGGAAAATGAGATAAAGGGAACCATTTGTGAGCATAGCTGCCATACCAGATCGTACTCTGCCTGAGAGAGAAATAAACTTCTATCTTTTTAAGCCACTGATATTTTGGCTCTCTGTCACAATCAAACCTGCATCATAACTATTACAATTACAACATTGTAAACACTGAATACTGTGTCTAAAAATAGACCGGGGCAGGTGAGAGATAACTAAGCTAAATTTTCATTGTCTGTTGAAAGTAGCCAACTGATAAAATTTAAAGCTGAAGTATCAAGAAAAAGCAGTAAGAGCATGTAATTAGAAATAGAGATACATATACTGAAAGAAACAGCTTAATATAGTTGCCTCTGATGAGCAGGACTTAGGGATAAGGAGGGGTATGACAAAGGACTTCTGCGTTTCCTTTTCAGCCTTATAGCATAGCACTATTGAACTTTCAAAATTATATACATGTATTATTTTGATAAAAATATGTTAAATTTTAAAATGATCTGTTTCACTCTTAAACTGTTATAAACTTAGCTCCATATTGAGAATTATTTGATAGCCTCCTAAACACAACATGACTGTGGGTAAGAAGTTGATTAGAACATGTAGGCACCAAAAGCAAACTCCCATATTTAGCCCTGGGTATACTGCTCAAAAGCATTTCACTCTAGTGGAATTTGGCCTCAACAAAACATAATGAAAACAGTTTCATTTTTATTACTATCTAGAAGATTGAAGTCAACATTTCATTTATTTTTAAAAATAAAAATAGCGTTGGTAAACCCTACCATCTTACCCGCAAACTATTTAAGATCCGAAGTACTCTTCGATTCCATCTCTCTGCCTCAATAATTTGTTCATTCTCCAATGACTCCTGTTTGAATGATTAATAAAATATCTTATTTAAGCAAATTTTACTGAGTGTTTACTATTTTCCAAGTATAGTGTTAGCTGCTACAAGAAACACAACTATAACACTGGGTTCTGCCAAATAAGGAGCTTATGGTCTGATAATAGAGAGAATAAGACCAATACACAAACACAGATCCACTTTTGCAGGATTATATCTCTGCTCCCCAGGCTATCTTCTGATATGGGGCAGTCTTTACTAGTAATGCATCCCAGGGCACTGTGCTCTTACTTTCACAAGTAGACAGGAAAAACGATCACTTTTGTCTTGGACTGTCCCAGCTCTGGTCAATCTGAACTCAACTGACGGGAGTAAACATCAAGCTACAGAAAAACTGCTTTGTAAAGGCCTTTATCTGAACTTACCTGCTGAAACAGGTAACAATAACTGATGTTTAGTAGTTTGTGTACAATTGGGTTAGAAAACTTTCGGATTTCCAGGGTGCCTTGTCCAAAAAAGATCAACCCACTGCCTATCATGTTATCTGAATAGATTCATTCTTTTCAGTCTTTAAAATTCAGCCACCTTCAGAAACCACTCAATATTTAAAAATTATTAAGTTGAAATCCCTTCTCAGGAACTCACTCTACGCCCTTATCAACTAACACCTTATGAGCTAAGAATGGAAACTGGGCATAGGAGAGGTGCTGATGAGTCTGATAAAAGAGCAGGCCTACAAAGGGTTGGAGGAAGGAAAGTGCACCAATCTGACCTACTTTATAATTTTTCCTAGGCTAGCTCTGACCAAGACACCCATCAGCATCTGTGTTACCCTTATCGCAGGTCCACTGTCAAGCCTCCATGTATACCTCTGGAGCCCAGACACTTTCTAAAAGTGCTTTCAATTTCATGAACTCCAAGATGATTTCAGAAAGCTCCAGAATATTCTGTATGACATTTGAAATCATTTGAGGCTAAGGGGACTGCTGAGCCCCCATTCCCACCAGCTATACTGGCTTCCTGGTCCTGCCTATGCTGTATCCTTTCTTACATTCCAAAGAGACAATTTGAAAATATGGTCACTTTATTCTGAAGAGTTTTCCATATCTCTCCAGCTACAATTTATGTTTATTCCTTTCTGGTCTGTTCTGGGATAAATGAGTCATCCAATTACTAATGTTTATTTTATTGTTAAATACATAAATACTATTTTTCAAATGTAAAAGGCAATGGTCCAAATCTTTGTTAAAGATCCATGAGACTGCAGCTTCACCTACATTCACAACTAAACTAACCAGAAAAAGGCTCAGAAGAAATAGTCTGTGTGCTTTGCTGATACATTGTCCACTTGATCTATCTGGACACCCTACAGCTGAATCCATTGTGTGGAAAGCCCAGTGGATTATTAAAATAGCTGAATTATTAAAATAGGTGAAATGTGCTGTGTTGTGGTTTGCTTGACCACATATGAAAATAACCTGTGTCTACAGAAGTAAAGAGAAAGGCAAAAATGAATCAACCTATTTCTGACTCAGCTGTTTGGATGTTTCAGGTAAAAATTTCAGGTATTTATTCTGTCTTAGATTATCCAGAGAACTCAGTCTGCTTTCCACATATGAAAAAACAATCTAATTGTCCTGGAACTCATTATAAAGATAATTTATTTAAAAACAAAATTAACATCAAGCATTAATAGGAGTTTTGACATTATTTACTAAGAAACTTTTGCTAAAATTCATTACAATCTTAAAAATGCCTTCAGCATTCTTGGATAAGGACTAGAGAAATAAGACGGCAACATAAATGGAGTCAGGCGAGCCAGATGTTACTTTTGGCTTTGCTACTGACTTGTGGCCCTTTGAGCAGACTATTTTCTTTTTCTGATCTCTAGAAGTCTTCTACAGATATAGGCCTTGAGCCACATAATGTTTTGGGAAAAAATACCCATACATTTTTTTGTAAATAAAATAGAATTTAAAATGCCCTAGGCCATACACCTAATAGTTCTGTTTCTCTAAAGACGTTATGAAAGTAATTTACAACAGTGATTCTCAACATTTTTTCACCTGTGGCTATCTTTGATAAGCACAAAAATCTCACACCTTCCTTTAAAATTATTTGAAGTTTCAAAATAAATTAAAGAAAGATAAAAAAGTCAAAGCATAAAAATATGTTTTATCAAACTACTCACACGCATCTTTTTTTTTTTTTTGTGAAGAAGATTGGTCCTGAGCTAACATCTGCCAATCCTCCTCTTTTTGCTGAGGAAGACTGGCCCTGGGCTAACATCCATGCCCATCTTCCTCCACTTTACATGGGACGCTGCCACAGCATGGCTTGCCAAGCGGTGCGTCAGTGCGCGTGCCCAGAGTCTGAACCGGCGAACCTCGGGCTGCCGCAGCGGAGCGTGTGCACTTAACTGCTTGCGCCACCCGGCCAGCCCACACACGCATCTTTCTTGAGATCACTAATTTAAATTATAACTTAGAAAGTAACATGACAGCTGTAAAACCAATTTTTAGGTAAATAAGGTGTTAAATATTTAGGGACAAAGTTTTTAAAAACATTCCAAAACTATACATACATTTACCAATTCAGCTGGACAATTTTCAATTTCTTGTGCCAAGATGGCATTCATTAAAGAGGATTCCTCAGCAGCTGAAGAAATCATTTCAATCATATCCTGCTAAAGCAAATTAGGAAAAGATAGGTAAGCCACCCAGTAGTAGTAGTCATCACAGGAACAATCTCATTTTGTTAAATGCTTTAATCCCATGAATGCTCATTTCTAAAACTAATTTAAAATACTACCTGAATTCTCAGAATATTATTTCTGAAATATCCCAGATAGGCAGCCCCTGACTTAAATATTCCTGTTCTTCATATGCCTCCTACAAATGAAGAACTCCCATGCCCCTTCCCTCCTTGCTTTCTATCTTTATCCTTCCTATTTCCCTCCCTACTGCAGACCTCATATCAAAAATCTCTACTGCTGTGTGGCTGAGACCACTTTCCTTTGAAGCATTTTATCTAGCCTCAGTCCCCTACCTCTATTATCATGCCAGTACCAGGTGGCAGAGGAAGGAGATCTGCAAGCAGAGAGAGTGAGAATGAGGGAAAGGATATTAATATCCCTACCTAGGGCCATGACAGGATTCTTGCCACCACTGCTGGAGCTGTCACTGGCAAAGGGGAAGAAAAACTGTATCCTCTGGAAGGGGAGTGAAGACATAAAAGAAAAAGGAAAAAGAGCCGGAAATTCTCCATTCCCCACCATCTCCCTTTTTCATTGCTATAGAAGCTGTTGGCCCCCTTTTTCATCTTCAGCCTGTCTCCAAGCTTCATTCCCCAGCTGTCATCTGTGATCTTAAGTTAGGAGCTTCCTACAACATAGTTTACTTGATTTTTCACTTCAGTTTTTTAAAATTTTAGTGAATATAAGGAATTGCATTTTATTCTTTAATATATATACTTGTGTTTTTTCCTCTTTTAATTTCTATGAATAGTCTACATTTTAAATACTCTCAATTTTGCAGTTACTTTACATAAAAATTGTTTTATGAATATTTGAAAATGATTAATCAGAATCAATATTTTCCTGTCCCTTCAAATTGACTGTGCTTTCATTCCTGACTATATTTCACATCTGTTCACCATTTTTGGAAGTAGAATAAAAATGAAATTGAAGGTTAAAGCATAAGTGTAGGGTAAAGGAGTAAAAGATTCAAAAGAACTAGTGTATCAATCTCTTTCCCTCATTTCAAGTATTTCAGAAAAACCTATTTTATTAATATGTTAAAGACTCATAAACTAAACAAACTTGCCTAATTTTCAGTGGGTGTGCTCTAAGAAATGCCTGAGCCCAAATAAGGAAGAGAGTAGTACTGGCAACCCCGTTATCTCAATATCCAGTTTTTATCAAACATTTAGTAAAATACATTCTCTTTTTTTTATTTTTATTTTTTGAGGAAGATTGGCCTTGCACTAACATCTGTTGCCAATCTTCTTCTTTTTCTTTTTTTTCTCTCCAAAGCCCCAGTACATAGTTGTATATCATAGTTGTAGAGTTGTAGCTCTTCTATGTGGGACGCCGCCTCAGCTTGGCTTGATGAGCAGTGAGTAGGTCCTCACCCAGGATCCTGACTAGGGAACCCCGGGCCGCTGAAGCGGAATGCGTGAACTTAACCACTACACTACCGGGCCGGCCCCAAACACATTCTCTTTTAATGCATCATGAAATTGTCTTTCCTTCCAAGGGCATTCAGTTTCAATGTGGATTGACTCTGAATTCCCTGAGTGATTATCAAATACAGTGATGATGGAACAGACCAGAAAAGCACTGGTCTATTTTTATCTGGTGTGGCTATAATATTTACATTTGTACAATCAATAAAATGACAAGTGGGAAAATATTTTAAAGCACACTGTTTCCAAGTATGTTTTCAAATAACTATGTTTTTCAAATAAAAATTATGTCTTTAGACAAAAATTTTTTAAAATTTTGTTTTGGTCATAGATCTTTAGATAGTCTTTCATATTCAAGGCTAAGGTAACTGGTAGTTTTAAAACATATTATTCTTAGAGGTAGGAAGGGTGAATTTATGACCAGAAACAAAATATAGGTGTAGTGTCTAGAGTCCTAAAAGATTCCATGACATATTGAATATGGGGTCTAGTAGGATTCTCAGCATATTACCAGAGTCAAGTACAATCATTTATTTAATGTGCCATGCAAAATACTACTTCAATATGAAACTACTTATCTTGTGATTTATTATCCTAAACTTCTAGAAAATACTGTTCTGCAGATGAAAATCATGTTTTATCCTGTAGTACTGCTACTCACTAAAGAAATTACAGAATAAGATGAAATATAAACTATTAATGTAAGAAGATATGCCAGAGTCTCAACATTCCTTCACTATATCTGTGTCAGAAAAATAGTAATATTTTTATGATTCTCTTTGGTTAACTTACCTCAGAGTTAATATTTTTATTGCTATCCTCATGAGAGCTACACTTAGATCCATCAATCACATCCTTCCGAGCTTTGGTCTGACTTAACTCTTGCTGGGAATTTGGCTCTTCCATAATGGAGGTCTCTGAATTATTAAGGAAGTAAAGAAGATTTCACCAAAATATCTTTCAAACTTAAGTTGGGATATGGTTGTTACTAAAGAAAACTTCTGACATTAGAATTCCAGAATTTAAGCAAAGGGTGCACAAAAGTTTTTATGGCTCCCCAAGTCTCATATATTTATCTTCTTTTTCCCCTCATCTGCCTCTTTATCACCTCCATTCCCTATCCTCCATCAACTCTCCTCCCTGCTCTCACTCCCATATATTCACTCAGAAGACAACATGGATAGTTCAAGCTCATCTTAGTATATTGTTCAGCAGATTTTAATGCCTTCAGAAAGGGTGATCAGGAAGCAGAGGTTCACTCACCACATCAGTTAGTATTATTATTCCTTTATAATAATCACAATAATAATCAGCAATTATTAATACTCCATGTATCCTGTAGGTGGATGGAAATATCCATGTCTCAGGTTAATTGTTATTGTTTAAATGCTATTCTTATCACTAGGTGACTTTTCATGTTAGTTGTCTTAAAGTGAAATATTATCCTACTAGATATAAAAATTTTCTTTGTTGAAGGTTTGTGAGTACTGCCTTTGGAAGTGAAGGAGGTGGGAAAGAGTGAGATTAAGAATAGTCCATGTAGTAGATATACTTCATCTTTTTAATGTAGCTTTTTAGACAAAAATTAATCTGCAAAACAGAAAAATATAATGCTCATATAAGAATTTCTTCTAAGTTCAAATACTCTTCTAGAGACAGCATTTATATTTAGGAATATGGGATTGGATCCCATCTTCATTTTTAAATGTAAAATGAAATTTTTGTTTCTACAACATTCCCCTCAACACCAACAGAATTAAGATGTCTCACCTACTATGTTTTCGTTTCCCATTGCTTCCTTTACTGACTCCTTCTCTATCAATTTTCTTCCAAGTTTAAAGCCAGAGGACACAAGGCATTTTGTAAACAACTGTAAAAATACAAATTTTTGTTTCTCATTTTTGTACAAGTAAAGCAATTCAATAAAATACAAGCACATATGCTAAAAAGTAAAAACTATAATTCATGCACACACATCCAGCAAATTAATTCAAAAGTAAGCGGGTATTTTTTCACAAGTTTAAATTTTGTTGTATATATGAATGTAAATATGCATTTACTTATTTATAACCAAACATCACACCCATGTAAAAGGATGGAAACTATTACCATTTTCAGTTCAGCGTGAGTCAAATCCTGGGCAGCCGTTGACAGAAGTGTATCCACTCCTCCCCTCTTCTTCCACATCATCAATCTTTGGGTAGGAGGTGCAAGTTCCAAAACCATGAGTGTGTCAGAAAAGGAAGTAAGCTGTTTATGCATAATTTTGCTACTGATCTCCTTGACTGGATCTATGAGCAATTTCCTCTTTTTGCCTTTCCTTTTCTCAGCAATGTCTAAATATAAGAAATAGGCACAAATGTGGTTGGTTGTACATCTTTGTAAAATGATATTGTAGGCACTACATAGCTAAGAAATGTCTACCACCTTACAACATACAGAGTTGCATTGGGAAGAAAATCCCCTTCTCTCTACTGAAAATTATGTTTTACAAGTTTTTGCACAGCTAGAGTGTCTGAGCAGCCAAGAGTTTATGAGTTTATGCATTTTATAAGGTGTTGCTTGAAGGTGCTTAGGAGGGACTATGTTGACCTACTAAGCGGACAACTGAGGAAATGTGGAGCAGAGGGTATACTGAGAGGGAAGTCACTCAGTTTTGAGGTTCCTTAAAATATCTACATAACAGGATAACTTTTTGAAACATTAATTTGTATTTGTCCAATATATTTTTCCCTCCCCAACTGAAATTCACACATAAATTCCAAGTAGGTAGCTAGGCCCATGGGATTTTGCTCCTATGGTTAATTTTACCAGGTAGAAAGCAGAAGTCAAACTTTTCCTTAGTAAAGATGCAAAAGGGGAGGGAGGGTTAGATTTCCCAGGATGGACGAAGATGTGAGATCAGATGGAGCCAGAAGGAACAGGAACCTGCTTGCTAACGTGCCTCAGTAAAATCCTAGGAACATAACAAGATCCCAGAGGGGCTGGCTGTGTGATGACCCCAGAGGCTATGTAGGCTGGGTCAGTGGGCACCACAAACTGGTATGGCTGACAACCAGAGGTTCCCTTCCACCTGCTACACCCCTGCCCCCAATTTTTATACTATATGGCTTAGGGCAGATGGGGGAGCCACGCAGATTGAAATTCTTGCAAGTCCAGTAAGATAGAGGCTCAGAGTTGAATTTAGTAAAGAAAAAAATTTGAATGCTTTATTCTTTACATGCCTGAGTTTATAAACTGAAATTCATATCAATTATACTACTTAAAACTAGGATGTTCTTAACAGGTCCAGTTATATATTAGATTCATATTTATTATTTATTCCTCAAAACATGTGTGAGGTTAAACGTTAGAGGGGATATTGCCTCTTCTCTTTCAATCTTTTTAGTTTGCCATATTTTATATTCATTTGCAAGTTTATTTATCTTCCTGATCAGATTGTAAGCTTCTTAAAGGCAGGCACTATGCCTTCTTCATTTCTGTACCCAACACAGAGTAATGGCTTCAATAACTACTGCAACTGAACTCAGTTTTAAATTTTCCAGTTTCCCAAACTGGAAATAAGATTTGACCAGGACTGAATATAATGAAAGGATCATCTCAAGTTTCCTTCACACTCTTCCCCTATTGTATTACAAATGTCATTACTAGATTGACTACCTCCTATAATATTTCACTGATTATTCAAATATCTCACAGTAAATAAGATATAGTGTATCAAAAAGAAAAATAAAAACATAAGCGACTCTGACCTGAAGCATCAATTGGCTCAAGGGTAAATCCTTCCTCTTCATTTGATAATGTGGTTTCATCCATTTTTTCATTTTTACATAGACATATACACTCTGGATTATCTGGTTCTACTAATCAACATCACCATAAAAGGAATTACAAAAAAATAATGGTTATGTTACAAGCTAGAGGATTATATGAGAACTAAAGTGAAAGATAAACTAATTGAAGATTTATATTGCTAACTGGAGCCACATCTGAATTCTTAGAATCCTGTATTTAACAGAGTTGAAGAGGCTCAGAGATTCTATAGTCTGGGACCCACAGTGTCTATGTGAATCAAGTATCATCACCCTCTTTTGCACATGTGACATCTAAGGCTGGACTTAGATGTGACTGTGACTATGGTCACAGTGGAAGTAAAAACAGTGGTACCAGCCATAATAAATGACTGAGACAAATTTGATTATATGTCTGCTAAAAAATTTGTATTCTGTTAAATCATTTAATTATTAGTTGACCCATAAAGAACCACAACTAAATTTTTATTGCCTATCTCTTTTTTACATTTTAAATTTCTACTATTGCATTAGAAAGCAAATGTAACGTCAAAAAGAGTGAAGAATCCAAATGGGCTAATCGTACTCTTAATTCTTAAGAAAAATCAGACTAAAAAACCTCAAATCATTTGAGGTAGCATCATATGAATTTCAAGTAGAAAATATCCCCATATTTGTAATTTCTCTCAAATTGTATATAGTTTGTCAAACCACATTAATACAGTATTAATATTAATAATCAATAAGCATATTAACATCAAACATTAATGATGTTTTACCATGTAACATATAGTATTCTAATGATTCAAAAGCATAGTATTTTTTTTTTGTTTATTGCAGTAACATTGGTTTATAACATTGTATAAATTTCAGGTGTATATCATTATACTTCTATTTCTGCATAGATTACATCATGTTCACCACCCAGATACTAATTACAACCCATCACCACACACATGTGAAAAAGCATAGTATTTTGGCAGAGTATTTAAAGTGCTCTCATACCAAACAAACTCAATGCTGGTTAAATAACTATCACTGTACCTGTCTCAGAACTAATTTTCCTATCCTATACTGTCTAGAGTCAGACTACGAGAGTTTGAGGGACGATGTTATTTATTATCTTCACTGTACTATACTGCTACTTAAACTCAGAAGCTCTGAGGCTTAATTTGAATATTAGCACCTGTTCACTTTCTAAACAAAGGAAAATTTCAACATACCCACTATAGTAGTGGGAGGCTCAGAAGGCAGGGAAATTTCTCCGTTCAAATGCATGTCTTCTAACAGGATATTCTGATCATCTTGTAACAGATTGTCTTAAAAAACACAATAAATACTTTTGTCATACAGAGTTGAATCTGTCATTTGTTCACCAAATATTTATTGGCATTATTATACGCAAGGAATAGTGAAGGGCTACAAAATCAATGAACCCTACCTAATTAGATTTATTGGTTACATAGACTATCACATTTCATGCAGGATAACACAGGATTTTGTATATAATTTCCTTTCTTTTAGTAAAAATCTGTTTTTAGATGTTTAATTTCAGGAAATGTTTACTAAACTACTATCAAGATAGTAGCCGTGTTACAAAGCCATGTTTAGATTTCAAATCAAGAAGTAAAAGGGTTTTGGGGCCAGTCCCGTGGTCCAGCAGTTAAGTTCGGTGTGCTCGCTTTGGTGGCCCAGGTTTGCGGGTTCAGATCTGGATGCGGATCTACACCACTCATCAGCCATGCTGTGGTGGCAACCTACATATAAAATAGAGGAAGACTGGCACAGATGTTAGTTCAGGGCTAATCTTCCTCAGCAAAAAAAAAAAAAAAAAGTAAAAGTGTTCAAACTCCTTTGATAGAGATCTAAGGTAGAGCCACTGTTTTTCCAAAATTTCCAAAAGTTTATCATAACCAGGCTTTTAATGTAAACTAGAGAATTTAAAAGATTTGATTTATAATAGTCAATATCTTTAAAATATGTGCATTTGAGGCTGGCCCTGTGGCTTAGCGGTTAAGTGCACGCGCTCCGCTACTGGCGGCCCGGGTTCGGATCCCAGGCGCACACCGACACACCGCTTCTCTGGCCATGCTGAGGCTGCGTCCCACATACAGCAACTAGAAGGATGTGCAACTATGACATACAACTATCTACTGGGGTTTTGGGGAGAAAAAGGAGGAGGATTGGCAATAGATGTTAGCTCAGAGCCGGTCTTTCTCAGCAAAAAGAGGAGGATTAGCATGGATGTTAGCTCAAGCTGATCTTCCTCACACACACAAAATAATGTGCATTTGGATTTCCCAGTTTTTGTCTACACTGTTTCTACAATTACCTTAAAATAATAGCATAATATAAAAATAAAATGCTTAACAGATCATTTAGAATAGCTGTCCCACAATTTCTGTTAAAGAAAACAATATTTTTTTAGTATATGATCTAGTATATTTTGTGAAGAATACATTAACCTCACTCTTTCCTCTCTAAAAATTAAAAATTTGTAAAAATAAAAACAAGCAGCACTTCACAACCTATATGGAAAATGTGTTTAAACAGATGTCTATTTACTTAGACCTAGCCTAAATGTTTAAATATACCATAAGTTTTGAAAATTAGTGTAAAAAATGTGTTGATTTATATGACACAAAAGCATTTCTGAAATTTTAGTTTGGTCTAATAAATCTACTAACATATTATAGTAATTTGATTGAAATAACTATCCAATTTCTATAGAACCAGACAGCATACCAATCATTTCTCCTGCAGCCCCTTCATCTCCAAATCCATCTCCACTGTCATAGAACAGTGATTTTTCTCCAATGAGGCTTCCGGAACTATGTTCAACTAAAGGACCACTGGAACTCAGCAATATGTTGTCATCAAAGAAGCTATGTCTTCTGAGAATTTCAGGTTCCTCTCCTAAATAAATATATATCATCAATACTGAGTTAGTCACAGAAACACAGAATTTTAGGGTTAGAAGGAAATTCAGATGTCATCTTGTATAGACACTCCTCTCTTTACAGATAAGGAAAATGAGAGCTCAAAAACTTATTTGAATTATTCAACTAAAGTCACTCAGTTAATCAGTGGAGCCTGGATTTCTAGCCTAATACTTTTTCCAATACAATAGGAAAAAAAGCCAAAACATCAGGACAGAGTTTTTAGTTATGATACAGTTTAATAATTTCCCAGAAGGTTATTATTGGCAGTGGAATGATTTCTTCTACTTTAGATAGGTCATGTTCTGCTTGATCAAATATTATTTCATATTATTTCGAGGACAATTGCTTGTGTTGTTTATCCATAATGCGGGTTTGGAAAATAAGGGGCATATATGCCTTCTGAGGAAAAGAAAGGTGGGTAAAATATTAAAGAATAGGCTTACAACATTCATTCAATAAATACTTATTGAATGACTGGGTATTACGCAAGATGCTAGGGGTTGGAGATACAGCAGTAAAAAAGACGAAAACCAGTCAGCTAACATTAACTGAGTGCTTATTATGTGCATTATATTATATAATAGAAGATACTACTATAATCCTCATTGTACAGACAAAGAAACACATCCACAGAAAGGTTTTGTAACTTGCACACAGTCACACCCTAATATATGACAGAACCAGGATTTGAACCCAGCAGAGACAGTGATAGTATCAGTGTTAGAATTCTGACTGGTAAAATAATTTCAAAATGGAGACTTTTGAGAGAAAACTCCTAAGACACTGACAGCAGCAGGTAACACAAACTCTGCTTCAAACTGCCCTGCTTCCAGCTTGGCTGTCAGAGCACGCTTATTCTTTCCCTCCTTTGGGTTTGAATCCATAGGTCCAGGAGTCTGAAATTCCAGAGGTGAGAGCTGGTCTTCTCTTCCCTCCCTCTAACAACCCATGTTAGTGCTAGTCAGTAAAGAAAATTATGAAATATCACTCATATTGAAAATTCTTCTATAGGCCTACACCTTCTAGAAAGGAAGAGTTGAAAAAGGCAAGCTTCATTTTGTTGGACTAAAGATTTGATCAACAGAAAAGACTGACTTTTCCAAAAGGAACCAAAAACATGTTCACATCTTCCAGTTACAGCCTGATAGCTCCCAAAAGAAAAATCAGCCTTGGTTAACAAGATAATAACATTTAGGAACAGACACTATATTCTGAGCACTGAGCATCAGGAGAACCTGAGACTACTCAAAAAAATTAAAGAAATAATCATTGCCTTCAATATTACATTGTAATCCAGAAAAGATAGATTAACATTAAACGTTTCTTAGAGGACATTAGGTTTAAGCTAGTTTTTGAAGGAGAGAAAAGTCACTTATTGGTGGATGGGACTGAAGGAGGGAATAAGGGAAATAACTCTGTGATGTTGCTAGTAGTATCTCAATTTTACATATAGGGCAGTAAGGCTCAGAGAAGTTAGGTAATTTGCCCAATACACACATCAAGTCAATAGAGAAAGGCCAGATTCAAACCCAGGTCTGTAGGTCTACTAAGAACATGTTCTTCCCACCTATACTAGAAAAAGGCAAGAACAAACTTACTGGGGGTTACGTTTACATATCAAAAGATTCATTCTAAAGATATTTCTACTGGCATAGAAATAGCTATTTCTATTGGCATTGTTTTAATACAAAAATGCAAATTTAATTATTATGACTTATAATTTTAATTTCTCAAATATTCTCACCAAAGCTCCCAGCTTGGAAAAGTAGATCGTTGCTATAATCTTCTCTAAGTGTGATTTCTTCTGGTTTGCTTTGGTTCTGAGTAAAGTGTTTTGAAACATCAATAGCACTGTGGAGAAATATAAGAGTGAGGAAAACATGTGAACAGAACACAATGATTTTGTAGTAGACTGCAAAAAACCCCACAAAAAAACCTAAAACAAAAAACAGGTTTTATTATAAAAATAAAGATTTTAATTTTCTCAATAGTGTTATTTATAAACACTAGTTTATTATATATGCATATATACAAATGATCTCCAGGTTGCCAAACCCAGCGGTCAATTCTCAGTCCTTATCTTACTTACCTTAACCAACAGTATTTGAAATAGATGTTCACTCTCTTCCTCATGGAATACATTCTCCTCTTGGCCTCTGGGATACTTCCCTCTCTCTCTCTTTTTTTTTTTTTTGTGAGGAAGATCAGCCCTGAGCTAACATCCGTGCTAATCCTCCTCTTTGTGCTGAGGAAGACCGGCTCTGAGCTAACATCTATTGCCAATCCTCCTCCTTCTTTTCCCCAAAGCCCCAGTAGATAGTTGTATGTCATAGTTGCACATCCTTCTAGTTGCTGTATGTGGGACGCAGCCTCAGCATGGCCAGAGAAGTGGTGTGTCAGTGCGCGCCTGGGATCTGAACCCGAGCCACCAGTAGCGGAGTGCACGCACTTAACCGCTAAGCCACGGGGCCGGCCCGATACTTCCCTCTCTTAACTTTCTTCCTACCACATTGGCTGCTCCTTTTCTATCTCCTTTATTAGTTCTTCCTCATCTCCTAGACTATTAGCTATTAAGAATGACCCAACACTCAGTCCTCAGATCTTTCTCCCTCTTTTTTAAAACCTACAGTCAGTCCCTCGGGGATCTCTTATGTCTCACGGTTGAAGTTCCATCTATATACTCACAACTCCCAAATTTATATAGCCCATCCAGACCTCTTTCCTGAATTTCAGACCCAGATATTCAACTACCTACCTACTCCCCTTGGATGTGTAACAGTCATCTCAAAACCTATGTCGAAAACCTAATTTACTTCCTTCGCCCGGCCCTCCTTAAACTTGCCATTCCCTAGTTATCCTAATCTCATTAAGTGGTAACTCCATTTTCATGCCAAAAATCACATAGCCATCCTTCAGTTTTCTCTTTGTCTTAAAGCCATGTCCAACCAGCAAATCCTATGGGTCTGCCCTCAAAATATATTCATAATTGGACTGCTACCATCTTGATAACATGAAGACGGAGAACTCACCATGGACCCTGTCACTTCTCATCTGGACTTCCTACCATAATAGTCTTCTCAGAGGCTCTCTGCTTCCTCCCTTTTCCCCTTACGGTAAGTAGTCAGAGGCAGCATATTGAAATCAAGTCAGATCCAGTCACTCTCGTATTCAAAACCCTCCTGTCCTCCCTATCTGAGTGAAACGGAAGTACCTATTGTAGCCTACAACACCCTACCTCACCTGCATCCCCAGCTACCTCTCTGCCTTCATTTCCTACCACTTGGGCCCTCATTTACTCCACTCCCCAGTCTCACTTGTCTCCTTGCTGTTCCTTGAAAATGTCCCAAGTGCTCTGCCTTAGGGCCTTTCCACCTGATCTACTTGGAACATTCTTCCTCATGTTACTGAATGACTTTGTTCCTTCACCTCTTTCAGGTTTCCGTTCTGACCTTATTAGAAACGCCTTTCCTGACCATTCTATTCTCATTTCATTTTATTTTCTATTTCTCTTCCTAATGCTGATCATTTCCTGGCATATTGTATGTTTACTGATTTATTTGTTTATTGTCTGTCTACCCCAACTAAAATGTAAGATTCATGCGGCCAGGAGCTGTGTTTTATTCACTGCTATCTCCTCAGTGCCTGGCATCTGGAAGGCACCCAATAAATATTTACTGAATGAATGGATGGATATACCACCAATACTGCAAACTACACTCAGCAAATACAATGATACATTTTTGGTGTTGTACTTCAAAATTTCACACTAAATTTAAGTCTTTGTCAACTGCATGTGTACTTCAATTGTTAACTACATTTCATTTGTGTTCATGAAATGTTAAGATGAAAACAATAAGATATCAAGAAAATTAAACTGAAGGAAAATAAATACAATAATTTACTTCACATTCTGGGTGTCAAAATCATGAAATTCTTCTGGTAATGTGATAGCACTGTAAGCTGCTTCAAAATTCTCTTTTGGAAGGTCAACCAGTCCTGAAAAGAATCAAAAACCACATTCAATAAGCAATGATGCTATATAAAATAAGAAAGTCACAACGAAATCTCTACTTTTTCTCACTGGACTCCTCTGCTTAGTCTCCTAACTAGCTTCCCTGGATCCACTCCTGCCCCTCTTCAGTCTATTCTCTACAAAGCAGCCAGAGTGATATTTTAAATACGCAATCAGATCAGATCACTCCCCTGCTTAAACTGATTCAGTGACTTCCCCAGTGCATTTAAATAAACTCCAAATTTCTAATCAGGGCCTCTGCAGCCCTACAAAACCTATCGGCATCATCACACGGCCCTGTCTGCCTCACTCACTATACTCCAACCATACTGGCCGTTTTGTTCCCCGAACAAGTCAAGCACTTTTCTGCCTGAAGACCTTTGCTCATGCAGTTCCCTCTGCCCAGAATGCTATTCCCTCTGGGACTTTTTACATGGCTGGGTACCTCTCATTCTTCAAGTTTGAGCTTAAATTCTATCCTCTCAGAAAGCTTTTTCCTGACTAGCCTAACTAAAATGGATTTGGCTGTTGTTTTTCTGTTGGAGTACTCTTTTTATATTCCTTCTTAGCACAATCACAATCTATAATTATTGTAATAATTTAAAAAACCTTTTTCATTATCTGATTTCCCACCAAACCAAAAGGGACTTTGTCTTGATTTCCCCACCAAACTGAAAAGGACCTTATTGGTCCTGTTTGTCCTTGTATCCCAGAACCTAACATAGTATTTCACACAAAGTATGGGATCAATAAATATTTGTGGAATATATAAATGAAATAATGAACAAATGAACCATATTTGATATGATTATAAATCTACCTAGAGAGTCTACAAATATTTTAAATAAAGGAAAAAAACCTTGTCAATCCCAATTCAACAAATATTAATTGAGGGACTAGCATGTGCAGGGCACTGAGACAAGAACTATAAGAGATTCAGAAAACAAATATGACAAAGATGTTGCCTTCAAGATGCTTCCAGACTAGTGTGAGAGGCAAGGCCTGTACCTGAGTAACCACAAAATGAGGTGGAAAGTGATGAATGTCTTAAACTTAAAATTAAATTAAATTTTGAAGCTTTTACATGACACATGTAAATCTCTAGTGCTTTGGAATGCCTACAGATTTTTTATAATATTTCATAAATAGCATGCTACTCAGAATCTCGAGAATTCTGAAAACAATGACAATTATTGATATTTAGATTTTGTCAATCATACTATTTCTAATTTATCTCATAAAGGCAAAAACAGACATGGCAAACTAAGTGACCCGTTAAAACTGAATATCAGAGTTTCTTACACAAGGGTGGTAGCTTTAAATATATTTCCTATGTAAATATGCAGGAACATTACAAGTTTTTGAAAGCATAACCTTTTCCTGCAAATTCAAGAAAAAAGCAAGGGAAAGAATGTAATTTCTCCTTAACCATGGAAACTGAGATTCAGTCAAAAGGAAGATTACATTCACTATACTCACCCTGGAATTGTAAAGTGCCACCAATTAAAGGAGCCCACCCAAAATAAAAATGCAAAAGGGAAGCAAGATGAGCGAGACAAATCAATATTGCACATATACCTGGGCGAAATGTCATCTTCATTTTAAGCAATGCTTCACTGCAATCTGCCAAAAGATATTTTGCCTTCCTATTATAGATTCGAACAACTCCCAAAAGAAGGTGTCCTGAAGTTCGAAGTGCAATTTTCACCTTTCAATAATTTTTAAAGTATTAGAATATTAAAAATTAGATTCATAAACCCTGCTCTTTGAAAATTACAAAATCATAAGAGTTTCTTTTCTTTAAAAAGCAGACATTTTGTATTCTTATTTAAAGTGAATCACTTAACTTTTACCCCACCTTGTAAAACGATTAACTTTTTTTCTTATTCAATAAAGATAACCTAATGTGGCATCTAAGTGAAGAACGACAGTACTGGTTTTATGGGAAGAATGTAAACTCTGCAGTCAGGCAGCCTTGAGTTCAAGCCTTGGCTCAGTTGCTGAGGCTGAGTCACTTAACCTTCCTGAATTTCAATTTATTAATAATGGCTACAATTTATTATATACTTATTTTGTGCCAGGAATTGTCCTAAGAGCTTTTCATACATTAATTTATTTAATTTTGACAACCTCTATTTTCAGAAGAAAAAACAGACTCAGATGTGTTAAGTAGTACGCCCAACGTAACACAACTATTAAGTGAAGGAGCAGAAAGTAAATTTAATTTGACCAACTCAAAGGCGCATGCTGTTAACTACCACACCTCACTGAAGCTAAAAGAAGCACATCTCATGGAGTTGTTAAGATTAAGTAAACTAATGAACATCAAGCCTAGCCCAGCGCTTGACATATGGTAGGTTTTCAGTTATGTCATCCTTCTCCCAAGCAGAAAAATACTTAACCTATAAAAATAGTAAAATAATATTTTAATGCAAATTCTAACAGCTTGTTATAGTGTTTTATAATGAACATAGCATTTTATTGCTTATGAAGTGTTTTCATATATATTTTGATTTATACTCAATCCTCCTTCTTTCTTTCTACTCTCTCCATTCATTCACTCACTATTTTTCTAAGAAATACTTATTTGGTACCTACTGTGTATACAGTATTTTATTAGAGAATAAGGTAGAATTACAAAGTATGTATAAGTCACGGCCTCTATCCTTCAGGGTCCAATCTATTTATGATAAACATATGAAATAGTTAATTACAAACACATATGTTTATATTCAGACAATAAATACAATAGGAATTAAAAGAGAGAAGACCATTTGAGAAGTAAAACTTCCTTGGAAATGTATTTCATGATATAAATGTATTTTAATTCCTTTCCTCTCTACAAGTCATGGCAAATACATACCATAATTTTAATCAATAACATACCTTAGGTGAAAGAATTTTTTCAATGGTTATCTCTAGATTACATTCAAACACATGGGCCTTTGTGAGTTTCTTCTCCCAGTGAGCTGCAAGCCATATTTTGGCCAATGGCCCTCGCTTACTCATAAGCACATGCGTGTAGAACATGTTGCCAGTGTTCCTTAGTTGTATTTAACAAACTAAAGGGAACATTAAAAGATATTTAAAATTGGATTACAAAAACCTTTCTGTGCTATTTTACAACAAGCAAAAACATTTTTCATTAATTCCATAAAATAACACTCACATTATCTTCTAATTCAATGTATTATTCAAGTCAAATTATTTTCTTGTAAAGAGGAAACCTTTATTTAAAATACAAAATAATAGGGGCCGACCCCAAGGCTGAGTGGTTAAAGTTCTGCACGCTCCACTTGGACAGCGTGGGTTTATGGGTTTGGATCCTGGGAGTGGACCTACTCCACTCATTAGCCGTGCTGTGGCGGTGACCCACATACAAAATAGAGGAAGACTGGCACAGGTGTTAGCTCAGGGCGAATCTTCCTCAGCAAAAACAAAAATAAAAACAAAACTCCCCCAAAACAAAATTATAAACTAATGACAGAGCTCTATTAGATTGTGAATCACACCTGGTTTAAATGTATTCTGATAACCCATCTCTTCTTACATTTTACTTACTCTTATTCTACAAAGGATTTGAGTTCTCGTATTAATACGGTCAAATAAATAGAGGAGGGAGGCTGGAAAAAACAGGAGATGGAAATAGGGAAAAAACAACAGACTAGGAAAAGGTGGGCAAAACTAAGAAAAGTGAACACATATCACCACTTTTCTAAAATTTAAGGATTTGAGAGGTGTTGGATCATTGATTTATATTCAGATGTTGAATATCTTTTTTCTCCTTAAGATGCTATGGTTTATTCAACAGTATATTAAATATATGGAAGTTAAAATAATGGAACTCCAAAGGACCGTAAAGTGGAAAAATTAAGAAAATAAGAAACTATAAAAAACTATGGGCAAAGAATCAGAAGTAGGGAAGAAAGGAAACAAGAATCAAATTAAAATATTTTGAATTAACTACGGTATTTGATATATTCAAATATATTTGAATTAAGTATGGTAAAAGAAAACTTTCACTTAAAAATAAAGAATTTATGCACATTCCTACCAACTGTACTATTCTCAATAACATCATACGGCTCCACTATTAGGCGAAGAGATGTTATAACATTTCGGCTGACTTCTAGAGAAGAATCAAATTATCGCTTACATTTAAGAACCCTTAAGCGGCCACTATAGAAGCTTCCTTTTGCTTCTTTTCTACTTAAAGTTCTGATGAAAGAGAAAATTGAGCCCAAATGGATACAAAAACAAAACCAGCCACAGAATTAAAAATTTAGGTGAACTTTGATCAATGCCCATTTCCACCCCAGGAGTCTCATCATTGGGCCCAAACTAAAGGCTACGCCACCTACCAAACCACACTCCCCAGCGGGACAGCGTGAGGCTTTAACCCTGCGGCCTGGGCCTTGCCGTGGTTCCACTCACTTCCTTTCTAGTCTGCGTGCGTGTTATCGTAGAAGGAATTCCAATGTATCTTTACAAACGGCTCCCAGGTGTATGATTATGCATGTACTTTAAGAAAAAAATATCCCTGGGAAGTTAACATTCCTGAGACACTGATTTTCCTCAGCGCGTATCCCCCTCCCCCCCCCCCCCACACACACACAAAAAACACAAACCCACGCAACCCCCCGAAGTCCTAGAGTGCGCGCGCGGCACCCGGGGCCCGGGAACCGGCCAGCTCGTGGGAGACGGCCCAGGGGAGGCGGCGAGGGCGGGCGGAGGGCGGGCCCCGCGGGGATGCGCCGGTGGCCGGGACCGGGAGGGGCGGGGGGCGCGGAGAGGGCGCGCTCCTCCTGGGGAGCAAGGAGGCGCGAGCGCGACGAAAGGAGGGAGCGGGGGGCGTCCAGGGCAGGGACGCCGAGGGCTCCCTCCACAGACCACTCCTCAGAGTTCAAGGCCGGGCGCTCAGAGAGGAAACTGAGGCCAGAGGGTTTCCCCTTCGTGAGGGAGGAGCGCCCGGCTCGCGCCTCCAGCCCAGGTTGCGGGCGGCGGCGTGTCTCCCTCAGGCGTGTGGGGATGCGCGCGACCGCGGCCCCCTTCACTCGGCCCGCCTTCAGCCCCCGGGTCCTGCCTGGCCCCTCAGGCAGCGCCCTACTTTCAGCGTCGGGTCTGAGGAGAAGCGCGCTGAGCAGGGGCTGGAGGAGGAGCCGCCCGTCCGCGCGTCAGGTCAGAGGCGCTGCCCTCCTTGCGCCGCTAGGCGTCCGGGTGAGCACGGCCGGGCGATGGGCGGGGCGAGCAGGGGCGGGGCGGGGCGGGGCCGTGAGCCGGCGATGGGGCGGGGCAAGCAGGGGACGGGGCGGGGCAAGCAGGCGGATGGGGCGGGAAGAGGGGCGTGGCAATGGGTCAGGTGCGGGGCGCTCCGGACGTGGTGCACCGTCTCCAGGCGTGGTTGCGCTCTGGGAGCTCCAACCTTGGACCTCACCTGTGCAGGAGGTGACAGGGGCGGGCCCGGCCGTACAGAACAATTGTGAAAGGTGTAATGTCTGATGCTTCTGCCTGATCTCTGAATATCCCTAGGATGGAGTCCTGCCTCTTCCACTTACTAGCCTGTGGTCCCTGGAGAAGTTATTTAATCCTTTAAACTTCAGTTTTTCTCATCTCTAAAATGGAAATTGTCAACTTAAAAGCAAATTCGCCTATTTAACACTCAAAATGAGTTTATTCAGGAATAGCCAAAAGAATTGCAATTCAGAATGTGCATGCTATGGCGGAAAACAGAGGGGAACGTGCTTTTATAGAGAAAAAGGGGGAGTAGGGGAGGGCTGTTCTAAAAGAAAGTTCACTGGGGGAACGTAACAGTTCAGGGTGACAACCGGCTTCTCACTGGCTGAGCTGAGGCATTTCTCATTCGCTGGGCTGTTGCTGCGTGGAGAGAGAAATCTTCCTTCAGTAGTAAAGGTGCCTCTCTTTCTGTTTGGAGTACTTGATGATGATGATAAGGCATGAGCGCTCCCCCTACAGGCCTTCCCGTCTCCATTTTAGTTAAGGTTTCTTTTATTAATTTCCACAAAATAATAATAAAAAGTACCTGTGCCAAAGGTATTGTAAGATAAATGAGATGAGCATGTGAAGAGCCTAGCGATAATAAATGCTCAATAAATATTATTATTACTGTTGTTATTAAAAAGATCATTCAGGGGGCTGTCCCGGTGGCCCAAGCAGTTAAGTGCGAGCACTCCACTGCAGCAGCCCAGGGTTCACTGGTTCGGATCCTGGGCGCCCACTGATGCGCTACTTGTGGAACCATGCTGGGGTGGTGTCCCATAAAAAGTAGAGGAAGATGTGCACGGATGTTAGCTCAGGGCCAATCTTCCTCAGGAAAAAAAAAAAGAGGAGGATTGGCATCAGATGTTAGCTCAGGGCTGATCTTCCTCAGGAAAAAAAAAAAAGATCATTCACATTGACCTGCCCTTTGGGGACAGCAAATATTTTCCTGCTGTGGACTATCACAGCTTTCAATAGCCAAAGCCAACTGCTAGAACCTAAGAAGAATCACACTACGGCATAAGGATCCAGGACTGGTTTCCTCCCTTGAGATTCATAGTAAATACTAATAAGTCTTGGAACAAGAATGGTATCCAATATGTAGGTTATTGATAACATCCCAGGCTTCTTGTTAATAGGTTATCTCATTTACACTTCAACCTCACAAGTTATTAGTTTTCCCCCTTTTGCAATGAGAAAATGGCAGGGAAAGGAGAAGCAACCTGTCCGGGATCACGTAGTTGGGAATGGTAGAGACAGGATTTAAACTCAGGCTTAGCTCCCATTTTCCCACCTCAGGGAATGGTGTCACAGCAACCACTCAAGCAGATATCTGGGAGACATCCTTGATGTCAACCTCACCTCTACCTTAATGTCAATCCATCAGCAAGCCCATCACTCCACCTTCAAATATGACTTTAATCTACGCACTGCTCACTGTCTCTACCCACTCCACCTTTCTCCTGGAAAAGATCCAACAGCCTCCTCAGCAGTCTCCCTCATGTCACTTGCCTTCCTTAAGCCCATTGTCCACACTGAAGCCAAGAGGGGGTCTTTGAAAAATATAAATCAAATCATGTTACCCCCTGACCTGCTCCCTTTAAAGTCCTTTAAGTCTTCCTGTTGTTCTTAGAATAAAACCCAAACTTCCTACTAACAACTACAGGGCTCTACATGGTCTCCCCCTTATACTCCAGCTTCATTTCACATAGGTGGATTTACCTGGACAATAATGAATCTTCAGTGTCAGGGCCTATGCAAGCAAGGGCCCCTCCAAGGCCCAGGGAGAAACAGCAATGTGTTCACCAGGGCATATGTTTTTGTAAATGTTGCAGAAGTAAGATATTTAACTGTAATGCTTTAAGATGGATACCTCTTTCCACTCCAACTCTCCCTCTATCACACGAGGTTGGTGGCAATGGAGTACCTAAAGGATTCAGCTAAGGCAGGGTTGAGTTAGGTATACGTTTAATCTAGGTTCAGAGGTGTTTTGGACTGAATGTTTATGTCCCCCCAAAATTTGTATGTTGAAATCCTAACCTCCAGTGTGATGGTATTAGGAGGTGGGCTTTGGAGAGGTGATTAGGTTATGAGGGTCGAGGTCTCATTAATGGAACTAGTGCCCTTATAAAAGAGACCCCAGAGAGCTCTCTTGCCCCTTCTGCCAAGTGAGGACATAGCGAGAAGACAGCTGTCTATGGACCAGGAAGCAGATTCTCAGCAGACACCGAATGTGCCAGCATGTTGATCTTGGACTTCCAGCCTCCAGAACTATGAGGAACAAACATTTGTTGTTTAAGCACCCAGTCTATTGTAGTTTGTTATAGCAGCCCTCAAAAAACTGAGACAGAGGGATCCATTTATATGGTTCACAGTCACTCTCATCTATAGCAATGTCGTTGCTGTCCATCTCAGTGTGGGAATGGCTTCCAGGAATACTCTGGCTGCCCACTGTGCTGACTCACCCTGCACGGTGACATGACGGTGCAGGGCCATACGGGGTAGTAGTGCCCAGCATCGGGAGGATGTACATAGTGGGTGGGAAACAAGATTTGAAACATGCAGAGCCAGAAGAAAATTGTCCCCATCATCAGACATAGGAAACCATAAGCAGAAGATTTGGTTCTCAGCAAAGCCTAGTTAAAGCAGTTCTTTCCTGGCAGAAATATATTTGGCAGTGCGGCATATACAATTATAAATGCACGGCACATTTTTTCTTCCTCTCTAATAGGAATTGCACAAACCAGAGATATCAGACTCCTGTGTTTGTCAGCCATGTGGCGAGCATGTGGCAGAACAATAAACAGCTAGTATATCCATGTGGGAAGTTGCGTGTCTTATGATCTCATTGTATTGTGTCATGTCTTACTTAGCATCTCTACCCTAATGATGTCTGGTGCTTACAGATGAAATGGCCTGCAGATTGTAACAAAAGTAATAATTCTTTAAGAGGAATAGATACATTTCAAATTAAAGTAATGAATAGACTTGGATTGTTTAATAATAATTAATTAAAATGAGTGTATATAATTTATGATTATATAAATACATTGGGAAAAGACTTCTTTAACCTGAAATACTGTCATGGATGAAGATTTAATCTTTTTGCGGGGGCCGTTGACAATAAACTGGTTAACATGCCGTCAACTCAAAGAGTACTTAAAATTAGTCACTATACAAGACTTACAGCGCCTATATGAAAGAAACTTAGAGGTTTTCCTAAATTGGACAATAATCCTAAAAATTTACGTGGCGTTAAGCTTTACAACTTGAAGAAAATTGTTTATCCACAAAAAATTAATCAATCTTGTAAAGACCAAATTATCTTCTTTATATCTTTATAGAAAGACAACACAATCATTGTCTTATGACTAGATGATCAAAGAATATACAGCAAAAAATGTAGAGAAAAAATTATCATAGAGCTATATCATGCAGTTAATTAAGAAAAATGTTTGCTGGGGCCGGCCCCGTGGCTTAGCAGTTAAGTGCGCGCGCTCCGCTACTGGCGGCCCGGGTTCAGATCCGGGTGCGCACTGACGCACCACTTGTCTGGCCATGCTGAGGCGGCGTCCCACATACAGCAACTAGAAGGATGTGCAACTACCACATACAACTATTTACTGGGGCTTTGGGGAGGAAAAAAAGGGAAAAAAAAGGAGGAGGATAGACAATAGATGTTAGCTCAGGGCAGGTCTTCCTAAGCAAAAAGAGGAGGATTGGCATGGATGTTAGCTCAGGGCTGATCTTCACACACACAAAAAATAATGTTTGCTATGTCTCTAGATCGTATGAAGTTTGTGATATTTGTCCGCTTTTAAAATTTTGTACTTTGTTGTTATTTCTTCTGTCATTATAAAAAAATGTATTCCTTTTCTAACCTAATTATGTATTTATCACTTTGTATTCTTTTTCTTTAAGAACAGAATACTCCAAACTTGATAAGCTTCACGCCCCACAAAACCTGGTCCCATCCCTGCCCAACCCTGTCCCCTTGCTCCTCTGTATTCTAGCCATATTGCTTTCCCTCTACACCCACTGCTTAGGAAATTGCCTGGCACATAGCAGCATCAGAAAAGTATTGTAGATGAATGAATGAGTGATTCAGGAACTGGAATGTTAGCATGTTAACTACATGAAAATATGAATTTTGTCTGTTTTATTCATTGTTACATTCCCACATCCAGAAAAGTGCCTGGCATACAGCAGGTGCACAGTTGTTTTTTAAAAAATGAATCCAGACCTGTTCAAATGCAGACAATGCTTCTTTCCACTGCCTCCAGTTATTCCCAGTTTACAAAGCACTTCCCCAAGATCCTCTCCACAGCTCTGAGAGGCGTCATTTTCATCTTAGAGTTAAGGTTAAATGGAGGATCAGAGGAGGAGAAGTAACTTGCTGCAGGTCAGCCAGTCAGTGGCAGAGCTGAAATTCAAACCCAGATCTCCTGGGCCAGAAAACCTCATCCCCCATGGCCCTCCCGGTAAGATGTCCCACAACAGAAAGGTAAATGGTGAAGGAGCCTCTCCTACAGCCCAGAGCAGGCGGGTTCCGGGAAGAATTACTCTGCATGGACACCAGGTGGCGCCCATCCACAGAGTAGTTACACTGGTCTGATGGCACTTGGTGAGGAATGCAACACTATCAAAACCAAACTGAACCCCAGTTTAATTTGCTCTCAACTGTCCCGCTTTTGCTTCCTTGGCCTTTGCTCTTTGGGCCTGAATAGAAAAACCTAGTCTTTCCCTCCTGAGTAGGGAAAAACCTAGTTCTCCACCTCCTGTGTGTTTCTCCTTTACTTTGACACAGAATGCTTTACATCTGACACTTCTAGTCACCAAACGTGTGTGGGGTTTTCCCCACACCAAGCAATTCTCCACGGCACCAGCTGGGTGTCCTACAATTTTAGTTAAATTCCGACACTATCTACCTGGAGATAGTGTCAGATCTCACAGGTTAAGGGTCAGTCCCACAAGACTGCTCTCCACTTCAGATGCTAAACGCAAGGAGTGGTCTCCAGGTTACCCAAAACTTCTGGCCAACTTGGCTACAAATGGGAGGTTCCCACGATCCTTCCTCGAGTTCAATTAATTTGCTAGAGCAGCTCACAGAACTCAGGGAAACACTTAACATTTACCAGTTTGTGAAAGGTTATGATAAAGGATACAGACGAACAACCAGATGAAGAGATACACAGGGCGAGGTCTAGGAGGGTCCTAAGTGCAGAAGCTTCTGTCCCCGTGGAGTTGGGGTGCATCACCCTCCTGGTATGTGGATGCATTCACCAACATGGAAGCTCTCTGAACCTCCTACTATCGGGGTTTTTATGGAGGCTTCCTCACATAAGGCTGGTCAATTATAAACTCTATTTCCAGCCCCTCTCCCCTTTCTGCAGGATGGTGGGTGGTGGGGCTGAAAATTCCAAGCTTCTAATTATGGCTTGGTGTTTCCAGTGACCAGCCCCCTCCCAGGAGCCATCCAGGAGCCTACCAGAATCAACAGAAAAAAAGATGCTCCTAGTGTTCTTATCACTTAGGAATTTACAAGGGTTTCAGGAGCTCTGTGCCAGGAACTGGGGGCAGACACCTGTGTATATTTTCTGTTATCTTACAGGGCCTCAGTTTTCTCCTCTGTCAAATGGGATTAATGCATACTTCCTAGCCAGGTGATATGTTTTGGGGCCTGTGCATACTAGATGTTCAACAAGCATGTCATCCTTCTGACAGGGCCCAAGGCAATCTCCAGCTATGCAAAACTCTTCTTAGCCCTGCACGTGGGCCAGAGGATGATTTCCAGAAGGAATGAGAAATTCCCTTTTGTTGATCACCGACGGTGGTAGGCGGAAAAATCACCCCCTTCCTAATCCCTGGAATTTGTGAATGTTAATTTATATGGTAAAAAGGAGGGGAATGCATCTTTGCAGATGTGATTAAGTTAAGGATCTTGAGATGGGGAGATTATCCTGGATTATCCAGATGGGCCCTAAATGCAATCACACGTATTCTCAGTAAGAGGGAGGCAGAGGGAGATTTTACACACACAGAGGAGAATGCTACATGAAGACAGAGTGATGTGGCCTCAAATCAGGGATTGCCAGCAGAAACCAGAAGCTAGAAGGGGCCAGGAACGCATTCTCTCCTAGAGCCTCCGGAGGGAGTGCAGCCTGGCCAACACCTTGATTTTGGCCCAGTGAAACTGACTTTGGCCCAGTGAAAGAGGGACAGAGCTGTGGCCCCGGGGGCAGAGGCAGGACAGGCAGAGGCAGGACAGAAATCCCATCTATGAACTGGGACTCAAGACATACTGGGAGTGGGGAAGGGGTTCACTACTGGGGACACCCAGATTCTGGGCCTGCTTACTAACCACGATTCCAGAGAGTGTTGTTCTGGAAATATCTCTGAGTTCCCTTCACAGGCACAGAGACGCGTGGAGACCATCTTGCCCCAGATCCTGCCAGAAGGAGGGGGAGGGGCATGTGAGCCTGATTATCTCTGCCTCTTCCCTCCCATGGCACTCCTTCCTGCACCATGCAACATCATATCGTGGGTAAGAGCTCTGCTTAGGCAGAAGATAGATGTGAGATTTAATGCCACCGCTGCCATTTACTTACTGCATTATTTTGGGCAACTTAGCTCCACTAAACCTCAATTCCTTCATCTGTAAATTGGAGATACAATATCACCCTCGCAGAGCCGTTGATTGGGCTCAGTCTTCATGTGGTGCTGATAGTTAGGGTGGGTGATTGATAATGCTAAAGGATAGCTTACGTGGCACACACAGCCTTTGTTAGACGACAGGCACTGTTGTAAATGTTTTACATTAATTAACTCATTTGTTCCTCACAACAACCCCAGGAGGTAGGAAATATTATTATTCCCGTTCTAGAGATGATGAAACTGAGACACAGAGCGTTTAATGACTTGCCGAAGGGCACATAATTAGTAAATGTTAGAACTGGGATTTGAACACAGGCAGTGAGGCTCCAAGCTGTATTTACAACCACTACATTATCCCGACTTTAAAAATGGTGACTGTTCTCATTAATTATAATCGTTAAAATTTCTATGCTAGGAACATGTTGACTCACTGCATTTGCTCAATAGCCCTATGAGGTAATGTCTGCTATTATCCCCACTTTATAGAGGAGGAAACAGGCAGGAAAAGTTGTTATTGCTGAAGGTCACAGAGCTAATAAGTAGCAGACCTGGGATTCAAATCCATGCAGCCTGGTGTCAAAGCCCTCACTCCTTTTTTTTTTTTTTTGTGAGGAAGATCGGCCCTGAGCTAACATCTGCTAATCCTCCTCTTTTTGCTGAGGAAGACTGGCCCTGGGCTAACATCCATGCCCATCTTCCTCTATTTTATATGGGACTCCGCCACAGCATGGCCTCCCAAGCAATGCGTTGGTGCGCGCCCTGGATCCGAATGGGCAAACCCCGGGCCGTGGCAGCGGAGCGCACGCACTTAACCGCCCGAGCCGCCGGCCAGCCCCAAAGCCCTCGCTCTTAATCACTACATTATATTACCTATGTATTGACGATGATGATGGAGGAGAAGAGGTGGAAGAAGTGCAAGAGGAAGAAGAAAGAGGAGGAGGAGGGAGGGGAAGGGAAAGAGGAGGAGGAGGAGGAGAAAGTAAACCTGCGTGATGCTAACAACCTGTGATGTGTCCGGGTGTCAAAGCTGCGCTGGTCCCCTTTCTACAGACACTGACGCTGTAGAGAAGCGGCAGCAGCGTGAAATCCTTAGCGGTAGGAGTGGAAACTGAAAAGATGCAGGAAACAGCCCAGAAAGCAAAGCCCAGGTCGAGTTCAAGAAAGCTGAAGCCATGAGGTGGGACAGTCCATGCAGAGCGCCCTCCCGCCCTGGTTCTCAGACTTCACTCGGGGGAGTGGGGCTACGTGAACTCGGTTCCCAGGCCCCAGCTCGGAAGCTCTGACTCAGTGGGCCCAGGTGGGGCGGGGGGTCAGCGTTTCTAATGCGCATCTGAGGAGCTTCTGAGGCGGTGGTAGAGACTGATGAGGACGCACTCTGACAGGACGAGGGAGCTGCTCTGCTGAGAGAGAATGGAGCGTGTGTCCAACACGGCGGGGCTCACCAGACTCTCCTCTGCTCCCCACGTTTCCCAGCCCCCTGCTGGGACAGACCACGTGACTAATTCTAGCCAATGGGCTGTGGGCAGAAGGGACATAGATCACGTCCTGGCTAAACTGTCAAAGAGCCAGTGACTGCAAATGTATCTTCCCTGCTCTGGCATCTGGTGACCTTCCAGGTGGTGGCTGGGTCTCTGAGCAGGAGCACATTCCCTGACCACCCCATGCGTAGGACATATCGTGTGAGAAGGAACGAACCTTGGTGGTAGTGACGCACTGAGGTCTCAGGGTCTGTTTGTCACAGCAGCAGAGCTGTGTGGTGGCTTTAAAACATGTCTGCAAGTTATTTGATGCCCCTCCCTCAAGAGGTGGAGTCTGATTCTCTTCCCCTTGAATATGAGCTGGCCTTAGTGCCTGGCGTTTACTGCATAGAATGCAGTGAATGTCACACTGTGACCCCCAAGGCTAGGTCATACAGGCTGAACAGCTTCCTCTTGGCTCTCTTCGGATGCTTGTTCTTGGCATCCAGCCACTATGTTGTAAGGAAGCCCAGGCCACATGGAGGGGTCATGCGTAGGTGTTCCAGCTGACAGCCTCAGCTAAGGTCCCAGGCAACAGCCGGTGTCCACTGGCAGACATGTGAGTGAGCCTTTGAGATTAATCGAGCCACAGCCACCGTCTAACTGCAACCACTTGAGAGACCTAAAGCAAGAACCACCAGCTGAGCCCAGTCAACCCCCAGAACCTTGGGAAACATGATCTGCCACAATAAGGAATGATTGTTGCAATAAGAAAATGGTTGTTGTTTTAAGTCTGGGGGCAGTTTCTTACACACCAGTATACACAACACACAGGCTCCACGAGGTGTCACACCTGGCCCAGGACTGGAAGCAGGTGCTGCGTAAAAGTCATCCGATCATTTCTCCTTAGTCACAGTGTATGTCCTGAACTGCCTGCACTGCTCCACTCTAGGTATCACGTCTTGAACTGTTCATCTTTCTGCTCCTAATTTTTTAGCTTCTGACCTCATCAATCCTTTTCCCATCTGTGCTCCCTCCTCTCCTCACCCTTGGATGCAAGCCTGGGTATAAGTCCTGTTTTTCTGCATTAGCAGAGAAAACCCTGGATTTTCCTTCCTGAGCCCATGATCCACATGCTGTCTTTGGTGCTCACTGGCTGTCTGGATGTACGTGATTTCCAGCCCAGCCCTCTAGGACCCACACTGAGGATGTCATTTTCACTCCACCCCACTGTGCCCCAGCAGCTGGGCTCAGTCTGAGTTTGTTCTGACCTGGGATCAGAAACTGAAAATTGGTTCCAGATGTGGGGTCTTGGAGACGAACAAATACCCCAGCAGAGGGGCAGGCTCAGGGCTCCAGCTCTGTCTTCCCAGGTTGGTAGATGGGAGGTTGGCAGGGGTTTTTGGTCTTGCGGCCCAGCTATGGGAAGCTGGGAGAAGCAGAGGGTGCTAGTGGTTGGCGTTGGCCATGGGAGACCAGTGTCGTTTCTGCTTTGCGTGACCAGGCAGATATCTCTCTCAATGATGGCTGCTAACAAGCCTGTCTATTTGTAAGTCATAGTTTCACAAATCAGTATATAATCACACAGCAATAGTGACAAGCCGCGATTTAGTAGCCTGTCCAATGCCAAGTGCTGTGTAAAGTGATGTATATGCATTATCTCACTTAATCTGTACAATAATCTTATGAGGCAGATACTATTATCCCTTTTTTTTTTACAGATGAGGTAGCTGAGGCTCAGAGAGGTTGAGGAACTTATATGTTAACTTAAAAAGCAAATTTGCTTGTTATTTTATCTCAAAATGAGTTTATTCGGGAATAGCCAAAAGAATTATAATTCCGGAGGGACATGCTGTGGCAAACCATAGGCAAATCCAGCAAACAAAAAAGGGGAACTGTTTTGGGCCGGCCCGGTGGCGCAAGCGGTTAAGTGTGCGCACTCTGCTGTGGTGGCCCGGGGTTCACCGGTTCGGATCCCGGGCGCTCACCAACACACAACTCGTCAAGCCAGGCTGTGGCAGCGTCCCATATAAAGAGGAGGAACATGGGCATGGATGTTAGCCCAGGGCCAGTCTTCCTCAGCAAAAAGAGGAGGATTGGCAGATGTTAGCTCAGGGCCGATCTTCCTCACACACACACACAAAAGGGGGAGCTGTTTTATAGAGCAAAAGGGGGAGTAGGGAGGGGCTGTTCTAAATGAAAATCCCTTGGGGGAAAGTAACAGTTCAGGGCGGCAACAGCTTCTCATTGGCTGAGCTGCAGTGTTTCTCATTGGCTGAGCTGTGGGGTTTCTCATTGGCTGAGCTGTGGGGTTTCTCATTGGCTAGGCTATTGCTGGGTAGGGAGAGAAATCTTCGGTCAGTAATAAAGCAGTTTTGCTTCCTGTCCAAGATGCAAGTGTCCCTTTCTTCCTGTTTGGTGTAATTGACAATGTATGATAGGGTGTAAGAGCTCCCCCAACAGGCCTTCTTGACTCCAATTTAGTTAAAGTTTTGTTTATTAATTTCCACATATCTAAGATCAAAAAGTAAGTAAATGGCGGAGCTGGAATTAAAACTTAGGTTAACGACCACATTTGTAATCAGGATCATGCAAGTTAAGATGTAATGTGATACCATTATGTACCCATTATATTGCCAAAAATTAAGAAGATTGATAATACCAAGTGTTGACGAGAATGCGGAGCAACAGGAACTCTCAGACATTGCACATGGGAGGGTAAGTGAATGGCCCGCTTTGGAAAACATGTTTCTTGTAAACCTAAGCATTCACATACCTCCAATACAACTCTTCACTATATACACCAGAGAAACTCTTGTACAGTCATGTGCCACATGACGTTTCAGTCAATGACAGACCGCGTATATGATGGTGATCCCATAAGATTAGTACTATATAGACTAGGTGTGTAGTAGGCTACACCATCTAGGTTTGTGTAAGTATACTCTATGATGTTCACACAATGATGAAGTCACCTAACAACCCATTTCTCAGAATGTATCCCTGTCGTTAAGCAACCCATGACTGCACTTGTGTGGGGTGGGGGATGTGGGGACGGGGGTTCAGGAACAAAAATGATTACAGCAGCATTGGTGGTAATAGCCAAAAACCGTGTCAGTCAGAGACAGGCAGGAGACAGAAATCCCCCCAGTTATTTTAACAGAGAGAATTTAATACAAAGAATTGCTAACTAGGTATAAAGTTGCTAACTGGGTGGCTGAAAGGTTATAAAAAGAACTCTAAGATATAATGAAAGTAGTGCTTGCAGCAAGCATCTGCCACCCCCAGGGCTGAGGGAACAAAGAGAAGAGGCTGAATTTATTAAAACTGAAAAACGGAGAGGAGGAGCCCTGAGGGGCTAAACTTCACATGTCTGAGAAGGAAGCTCTGCTCAGCTGGGGCTTGTGTCTCGGAGAACAGAGGAGGACCCGGTAGGCAGGACTCAGACTTCATGGGGGGAGGTGCCGGGCCTTCTGGAGCTGGTGCCTCTGAGCTCAGGGGAAGAGCCCCGTGGGGCTGGGACCTGGAGCCCTGAGAAGGGGGTGCTGGCTGGTGCCGCGGGGAGAAATTGCTGCCGTGAGGTGAAGAAGCACTGCTGGGTGGTGCTCATGGGAACAGGAAGCTGCAGAGAACAAAGATGAAGATGCAAGTCCTTTCTCCCTCCTCCAGCCCGGTGTTGGCCCTGCAGCCCTGACCTGCTTGTCGGCGAGGTCTGACAAAGCCTAACCCAGAGCAGCTGGGATCACAGATGTGTGGTCTGTGGGGTCCTGGCCCCAGCATCACAGAGCAGGTATGTTTTTAAAGTGTTTATTTAGTCTTAATTGTGGTACAATGTGACATAACATAAATTTTACCATTTTAACCATTTTTAAGTGTACAGTTCAGTGGCATCAAGTACATTCACATTGTTATGCCACCACGACCACCATCTATCCATAGAACTTTTGTCATTTTACAAAGCCAAAACTCTGTACCTATTAAACGATAACTCCCCACTCCCCCAAGCCCCTGGCAACCACTATTCTACTTTCTGATTCTATGAATTTGACTACTTTAGGTACCTCATGTAAGTGGAATCATACAGTATTTGCCCTTTTGTGACTGGCTTATTTCACTTAGCATAGTGTCTTCAAAGTTTATCCAAGTTGTAGCATGTGCTAGAATTTCCTTTTAAGGCTGAATAATATTGCATTTTATGTACATATCACATTTTGTTTATCCATTCAGCCATCGATAAACAGAAAAGTATTTTTTATATTGTCAAACATTATATAAAAATCCCAGGTTAGTCTGACTATAAATATTGTATATATAACGCACCCCCCCCTTTGCCTCTGAATTCAATGGGTTTACTTTTTCAAGCCCATAAAAACAATATTCTAACGACATGCAAGTAGATATTCAAAAATAAAAAGGTCTTGGGGCCAGCCCAGTGGCACAGGGGTTAAGTTCGCGTTCTCTGCTTCAGCAGCCTGGGGTCCACAGGTTTGGATCCCTGACGCGCACCTACGCACCGCTCATCAAGCCCTGCTGTGGTGGCATCCCACGTGCAAAATGAAGGAAGATGGGCACCGATGTTGGCTCAGGACCGATCTTCCTCAGCAAAACGAGGAAGATTGGCAGTAGGTGTTAGCTCAGGGCTACTCTTTCTCACCAAAAAAATAATAATAATAAAGATAAAAAGGTCTACCAATAATCGGGCCATCCTGGACTTCTTTATTTTCACCTGCTCTATGGTGAAGTCTTTCTTATAGGCAGATGTAATTTCTCAAAGTTATGACTCCATAACTGAGTGTTCTGCCCCATCATAAACCCCGTCACCTGCTGTCACAGGGTTGTTGTTGCCAACCCTGAGTGAGTGAAATGCTGTTTTCTTCATCATTTCTCTCCTTTGCTTCTTTGAACATCTGGATTGTATTCCTCAGGACTGTTTTTTGGTAGCAAATGAGAGAAACCCTACTCAAGTCAGCTTACGTAAAAATGAATTGGTGTGTGTGGTGGTGGGTGGTGATGGTGGAATTTACTGGTTTCGGTGGCTGGAAAGAATGCAGTAGGAACTCACAGAACTGGGGCCTAAAACCAGGGATGAAAAAGAGCCAGCACTCTTCCTCTCTGTCCATCTCCTGTGTGGTTCTCTCTCTACTTCTCTTTGAAGGGTATAGCCTCTTTCTTTCCTACTGCAGACAGGTCTTCTTCACCTGGTAGGGAACACGGCCACTGGCAGCCCTAGCTTGGCAACTGTGGTAGAAAGAGCATCCAGATAACAATCCCAGAGAGGGCTGTAATTGGCTCTGTTGAGTCACACGCCCACCCATTGGGCCAATCATGTTGTTAGGGTGACCATGAATTATAATTGGCCAGGCCTGATCACATGCCCATCCCTGTGGCCAGGGTGATGACAGGGCCTGGGGCTTTCAGATAAAGAGGAATGAGAAGGCCTTCTGGGAAGACAGAAAACAACTATCAGGTCACTACCAGGGGCAGGGGAGGTCTGTTTTTCACCATGGCCACACTAGGTGAAAATCCTCACACATTAAGTTCTTTCTTTGTTTTAATAATCACTTTGTGAGAAATTCCCAAGGATAGGATTACTGTCATAGTGCTGGCCAGAAGGCATGGAACATGTTTGTATTTTCAAAGCATGTTCACATCTAATATCTTATTTGTGCCTCGCCAAAAACCCTGATAAGTGACAGGAAAGGAATCAATGACACAGAGAAGTTGAGTGGTGGGTCCAGGGACACACAGCGGATGAGGGCAGAGGAGGACCCGGAGCCCTGTCTTCCCGACTTCTATTCCACAGCTCTCTCCCAACAACATCAGAAAGGTTAGACTAGTGGTGCAAGGGCTCAAGCCCAGGGTCATCTCTGGCCAGTTAAGGGAGGGAGCTTCGTCTGCTGTCTGCCCCTTGGAGGAGCTGGGCCAGCTCCCTGGAGGAGCTGAGCTGGCGGCCCCTGCCTTCAGAGCCTGCGCGCGCTCTGATGGGGGACATCCCTCCGCTGGACCTGGCCTCCTCCCAGTGGGCATTCTCTGCACGCAGCTCCTCCAGGACACTGTGAAGGTGCCTCAGCGTGAGCAGGAGTCTCTGGTCTTGGACCTGCATCTCAGCCTAGGAGAGAGAACAAGTCTGTGAGGGGGCTGGACATTCCCCAGAAAGTTCCCATCACTGTCTCATCAGAGACAAGCCCACAACCTCACAGAAGCCATGTCCACCAAAGCCTCTGTTTCTTCGCCTGCAAAGTGGAAAACAAATTACTTACCTTTCAAGGCTCTTATGAGGACTGAATGAATTAGCCCACGCTCTAAAATGACGTGCTGGACTACCAAGGTCTGTGATTATCTTCATCATCATCATCATTATTAAACATTATCATTCTTGCTTACAACCCCACTGTGTGCTTTAATCCTCACTGTCACAGACAAATCCTTTTATAGGTATTAGGGTGATAGTGACTTAATATTAAAACAAAGCAGAGTACACCCTGCAGGCAGGCAGGAGCCCTTTAGAACAGAGATGCTCAGCATATGGTATGCGGAAACCCTTGGGTCCCCAAAACCCTTTTCAGGGAGTCAGCGAGGTCAAAGCTACCTTCATCACAATGCTAACATATTATCTGTACTTTTTACTTTCATCTTCTTATGAGGGTACAGTGGAGTTTTCCAGAAGCCATGTGACACGTGATATGGTGTCAGATCGAATGCAGAAGCAGATGAGAATCCAGCTGTTTTCTATTAAGGGAGACCCTAAAGAGATTTGCAACAATGTAAAACAGTGCCCCTCTGCTCATTAAACATTTTCTTTGAAAAATATAGTTATTTTAAATAAATTATTAACCTGTAATGAATTTACTATTATTTTTAAATGCATTAATAAATAAATACTAAAGGGCCGGCCCCGTGGCTTAGCGGTTAAGTGCGCGCGCTCTGCTGCTGGCGGCCCGGGTTCGGATCCCGGGCATGCACCGACGCACCGCTTCTCTGGCCATGCTGAGGCCGCGTCCCACATACAGCAGCTAGAAGGATGTGCAGCTATGACATACAACTATCTACTGGGGCTTTGGGGGAAAAAAAAATAAATAAATAAAATTAAAAAAAAAAAGAAAATAAATAAATACTAAAAATTTCTCAGTTATGGCTTCTAATTCGGTCAATGTTGATAGCTATAACTCATATGAACAAGAGCTTTTTGGTGGGTCCTTAATAATTTTTAAGAAGGTAAAGAGGTCCTAAGACCAAAAACTTTGAGAAACCTCCACCATCCTCACTCACCCGTCTCCACTCCTTCCCCCATTTTCCCTAGGGATATTTTTTCCCATACATTTTCACTCTTTTTCTTTCTATTTTGAAATGTTAACATTTTATTTTTCTGACTAGGTAATTCTTACACATGATACAAAATTTAACAGCAGCAAAAGGGCATGTAGTGAAGCGTCTCCCCCACCTCATCCCACTCTATGCCACAGCTCAGTCTCCCCCCCTAGTGGCGGCCACTGGGAATACCAGTTTTCCCTTTCAAAGCCGGCTCGGGTACAGGCATTCTCGATCTGTCTGTTGCTCTCTCCAAGAAATAATTACTAATATGATTTCTCCGTTAAAAATAGTATTTTTATTTTCATGACAAACTAATTACTACACGAATGAGAAGACAAAGCCCCTTTCCTTCCCTCCAGCAGTTAGTAATACCATCGAGAGAGGAGAGAACTAGAAAGAGAGAACTGGAGGTGAAAGCTAGCCCACCTCCCAAGAACACTGGGATTCCTCAGGCTGCACCTCGAGGGCTAGCAGGGCCACCCCTCCTAATTCTCGGGAAAACATTAATTAAGTCTGGGTTTTCTCAGTTTTAGGGTTTTCCTCCCACACGTTGTTTTTTCATCCAACCTTTGGCGCCAGCTCTGGGTATGTGCTCCTGGGACAGCGCAGGGAGGCGCCCAGCACGCAGGCGGTGTTAAGGGAGGTAGTGGACCTCGGCGCCTTTGGCTTTGAGGGCTGGAAACCCTGACCACAGTGGCTTCATCGGTAGGGAGGTGAGCTGTCTCACAGGGCACGGACCTGCGGTGAGGCGGGCTCCCGGCTCAGTTTGCTCAAGCTCCGCTCTGCCTAGCTCTGTCCTCCTGCCGAGTGACCACCGTTGAGCCATCAGCCTGGTTTGCTTTGTCACGAGACGGCTGCAGCTCTCTCCCCTCTTTCAGATCCCACCAGGACTTTGGGGCTTACATGACCCCAGGAGAGGAGGGAGAGCACGGACTTTGGTCCATAGTGGGCATTCATTATTGTTACCAATTTGTTCTGCTGCATGAAGTGACTGTCCAGTGCTGGTCCCTCCCCGATGGTCAAGTGGGGCTTCTTGGCTGGGCTCCAGAGGGGCCCTTATGGAGTCATGCAAATTCCATGTGATGGGGTGAAAAACAAGCTTGACGGGGAAGTTTACGAGTCAGGGATCAGCAGGAGGAGACTCAAGTCTCCCATCTCTTGGCATCACATGGAGGGAAGTCCTTGGGCCTGGGAGGCTGTGCCCCAGATAGGCTCTGCCCCCCGCCTTGTTCTCCCTCTTTAGCGGGGGAGACATGCTTTATCAGGTGGAGATCAGCACTTTGGGTTCAGGCACCAAGCGGTCTCAGCGTGAGCACCCAGTGTTAGGGGAGCATGAGAGGGTTGCCGCCCCCCTCTGGATGCCTGAGGAACACAGGAAGCTGCGGCTCCTGCTGCTGGAGTCCCCTGGGCCCAGAAGAAGCCCTCTTGGGTCAGCCCCTCCCACTGGGGTGAGGAAAGTGTTGGGCCCCCCTGGTCTGTTGCCTGGCAACCCAGAAAGGTCATTTTTGGACAGTCCTGTCTGTCCCTCCCCGGAAGGAGAAGCTGGCATATTGGGACACAAACCTCGGGTACCTTCCGAGCTTCCCTGAACCACTCCCTTCTCTCTGGGCTGGTGACCTCACGCACTTTGGGGCTCCCCTGTTTTTGGACTTGGAGAAAGCACCACAAGGAGAGGCATAAGGCCTGGCTTCCTGAGCAGCCGCTGAGGGACCGAGTAACATAACTCCTAAGTTCAGGAGAGTTAGTGCTCCCCCGGGGCGGGCCTTTACTAACAGGAGATGGGAGACAGGAGTGAGCGGGCAGATGCACGTCCTCTTCTTTCTCTCTGCTCCAGGGAGCAGATTCTTCTTCAACCCTTGCAGAGAAACCCGGCAGCCAGGTAAACCAGCGGCTGGGAGAGGCGCGGGGCCTCTTCAGGGCTCCTTCTGAGGCGGCCCCAGCTCCCTAACACATGCGTCACCCGGCCCTGACTCGTGCCTCCACTCCCTGTTTCCCCACTCGCACAGCTCTGGGCTGGCACCTCCGAATGAATTGTTAGCAGCCCAGGCTTTGCACAAGCCTCTTCTTTCTAGAAGATCCAGGCTAAGGCAGCGAGTGTGCTCCATGTCCACCTGGGTCAGGACTGTAATAGCCGACACAGACGTGCCAAGCAGACGCTAAGCGAATTACACCATCACCTCACCGAATTCTTATAATACCCCCTGCAATGTTGGTGTCCCCACATTATGATAAGGAAACAGGTTCAAAGAGATAAAGCCACTTGCTAGAGGCCACACAGCAGCAGAGCTGGGCATGTACCCAGGACTCAGTGTAATTCTGAAACCAGTCTGGCGGGCACTGCACCCAGAGCCTCCTATGTAGGCCACGACCTACTTACCCCAGCACCTGAGATGGCGATTGTGCACTGCGTGGCTGGTCCCGGAGGGGTGCCTACAGGGCCTACACCCCAGCCTGCAGCCTCTGCCCCAGCCGAGGGGGCACCTGGGAGAGGGAACCAGGGAACCTTGGAAGGTGTGGGGTGGAGGCGTCAGGTGAAAAGAAATGCAAAGCCTTACCAGCTCCTTTCTCAGCCACTCCAGGGTCTGCCCAAGATTCAAGGTTGGCTCTTCTGCTGCTTTCATCTCAGTGTCCTTGGGAGAGACCTTGATGCTGACCTTGGGTAGGGCCTGAGGGACCTTCAGCTTGGGTAGGCTCCCACCTGCTTCAGGCTGGGAGCAGGGTCTGGCCAAGTCACTGAGGATGGAGTTAATGAGAGCACCAAGTGGCTCACGTTGGAAAATGTAGTTTTTTTTTTTTGTTTTTTTTTTAAAGGGCTTCAGTGCTCTGAACAGAACAAGGAGGGAGGGCAGGAGGGAGACCAGTGGGATATGGGCGCCTCAGTACCTGCGGGCTCCAGAATCCAAAATCTGATGCCAACAGGATCACAGAGACTGTAAAGCTTTAAATGATAACAATAATAATTATTACGAGAAAGATGCCCCTGTCCTAGGGCTTGTTTTGCTCTCAGACCTTTGCATATGTGTGTGTGTGTGTGTAGATGTGTGTGTGTGTGTGTGTGTGTATAAAATCTCATTTGGTGCAGATACTGCGTCTGTGTCCCAATCCCCTTCCTCCCTCCCTCACCTATCTGTAGAGTCTAGATAAAGGGAAATACTCACTCTCCAAGTCCCCTTGCTTCTGGGATGCCCATGCTGCCCATTTCTAGTAAATACAATCAAAGTAGAAATCTGCTGTTAGATTTCTAGGAAAACTTTTACCCACCTGATAAAAGGAAAAAGGTCAGTGGTGCTCTCCCTTTACTCCTACTTTCTTCCCCTTCCTTCTGCCTTGAATGTGGCTGTGATGCCTGGAGCTACAGTAACCATCTTCCAACCATAAGACAAAAGCCAAGATAGTTGCAGAGGCATTTGAAATCACTGAGTCACAGAATCACCAACAGCATCTGCCTGTAGGTGAGACAATAAACCCAATTTTCAATTGGGCAAACTCAGTCCTAACTGACACACCATTTATTCTTCACAACACACTATGCAGTGGCTATTCTTTAATTCTCTCTTTCAACAAATACTTATTGAGTGCCTACTGTGTGCCACGTTCTGCTCTAGGCACTGGGGGTACGGCCCCAAATCAGAGAGACAAAGGCTGTGCTTTCCTGGAGCTGACATCATAGTGGATGGAAGCAAACTACAATCAAATTAATATTATGATGAAAATAAATAGAATCTATTCTCACATAGGTTTTCTTTTTTTTAATTCAGTCTATCCACATGAACTAGGAACCCAAACTAAGAATTAACATAATGATCCCAGAGAAAGAGCTGAGGTGACCAGCAAAACAAACTCAACCCATTTTAGAGGGACTTGCCCTCAACCCAGGCTACACAAGCTGTGCACAGATCAAGCTCCCCGATGATGAACTCATAATCCAAAATTACAAAACACACAGGGAAGTCATCCACCCTGAGTGAGAGCAGCAGACACTATCAACAGCAGGATCAGCCCTCTCTCTCCCGAGAACTTCAGATGAAGATAACAAAAAAATATTTTGAAAAGAATTAAAATCAGATGAGAAGGAATAAAAAACATAAGAAAAAAGACACTATTTAAAAAGGCAGATTTGAAAAAGAACTAAAGAGAATTTATAGAAGTAAAAATTATAGCAAATGTTTATAAATTAAAGAAAAAAGAGCGTACATTCAGTGTAGCCCCGGAAGATAGAGCTAGGGCAGCGGGTACGGGATGTAGGGAGGCAGATTGGGACTCAGTAGGAGGAAAGTGTTGCTTAGGATTCTTCCAGGCAGTGGGCATGTGGTCAGTGGAGTGTGGAAGCACAGCCCCAGTGATCAGGGAGACTGGAGAAGGGGCTCCACTGCCTTGGAGTTGGAACCTGGGGCTCCTTCCAAGTGTGAGACCCACTGGGCAGGAAAGGGGGCATTGTATAGGAAGCCAGGACAACCGGATTCTAATCCCACTTCTACCAAACTTTTTGTGTGAACTTGGGCCTCATGCTTTCCATCTTAGGCATAATGAAGCTCCAAATAGTTACTAAAACGAATTGTAAGCAACATCACATTTTTCATACCCTGGGGTTTACAGCCTGAGATGCATTCTGCCGTGTGCAGAGAAAACTTCACGTGCCGTTTCTCCTAGCTTAGCTGTCACTCTTTACAACCAAAGAGGATCTGAGAAACTCACCCGCCACATTCACACCTCTTCTGAACACAAAAGCAAGAAATGATTTCTTCCAGGCAGGCCACCAGGCTTTGTGTCACATGACCCTGTAATTATGGGACAACTGCCTGGATCAGAGATGGGTGCCCTAGCCCAAGGCAGCCATCTACAAACTGGACAGGAGGGAGGTCCTCATCTCGTGGGTGACTAGTATGAAAGGAGCTGTGATCTGGGGGGTGACCAAATGGTCCAATCACATCTTCTCTCGGAGAATTTGAATTTGCCACAGACAGAGAGGGTGGATTGTCACAAGGACGCTGCGTAACAAACCTCTCCAAAACTCCATACCTTGAAACAATTGTTTATTTTCACTCTTTAGTTTGTGGGTTGGCTGGGATAGTCTGTATCAGGGTTCAGATCTGCAGATCTGAGCCCGCTCTATGGGTCTCTTGTCCTCCTCCTGGAACCACTGGGCTACTGGCGCATGTTCTTCTCTTGGCAATGGCAAATGATAGGAGAGCAAGTGGAAGCATGTGACCTAGGCTCAGAACTGTCACACTCTCACTTTCGTCATGTACCACTGGGCATGGTGCGTCACATAGCCGAGCCCAAAGTTAAGTGGCTGGGATGTATGTTCCACCCACCGTGAGATCACGGCAAGTGTGTGGAGTTAGAGAGGGGTGAAGAAATGGGACCAACAATTCTACACCAGGAAACAAGTTAGTTCAGAAGTGGGGCCATAGGCCTGGAGGGCCCAGAGGGAAGGTGGCAAGCAGAAATGATGAGGTGGCAGGAGCTGGAGATAGGACGAATTGCTGGGTGGCAGTGGCAGGAGACACAGAAAGAATGAGAGAGACTTGAAGGGTAATTTAGGACCACCAATGCTTACTGCTCTCCTACTCTAGACTAGGCATTGTGACAAGCCTTTGACTACACAACCTCATTTCATCCTCAAAACCTTACAACTCGGTTCCCAAACTGTGTGCTGAGGCACCCTGAGCACTGCAGCAAACTCACAGAGGCACTGCAAAATATTTTACAATTTTGAGGGAAACACAATAACATCTGTCAGATACTGCACAAACTACTATTATTAAGCTCTTTGAACCTAGCTGCTTAATAAACAACTGTTAGGTATTTTTTTGGGCCTGGCACACTATGAAAAAATTACTGAGATGCTAAGGGTACCATGAACAGAGAAAGTTTAGGAACCTCTGCCTATGAGGTAGGTGCGATTGTTATCTTCACTTTATAGTTGATTACAGATAGATCCTATTATTAGCCCCATTTTACAGATGAGGAAACTGAGGCTTAAAGAGGCCTGGGTTTTCCTAGAATCACCCCATCAGGTAAGCAAAGGGCTGGAGTTAGAGCCTATTCTCCCTGACCTGTGTGGAGGTCTTGCCTGTTGTCTTGCAGGGGGGAGGGCCAAGTGGGGGCTCGAGCCAGCCATCTGCTGCCCTCCTGGGCAGGGCCAGCAGGTTCTCTGCCCGACATGGTAGTTGATAGGAGTGCCAGGCAGTCAGAATCTGGTGCACTGTCCTTGGCCTCTAGCGCTGATGCCTAATCACCCTGGAAAGCCATTTCTTGTGGTTAACTTATTTTGATGCACTTTCATTTATTTTTAATCCCACTCTTAGGATTCTGGCTCAGAGCACATTTTACTTCACGGGCTCAGAAAGGCTTGGCACACAGGGATAAGTGGAGGTGGAGCCCTGGAAAGGGAAAGAACTTAAACCCCTGGGTGAGGAAAAGTGTCCTCACTAAGTACTAAAGCCAGAATGGCCATCCACTCATCATCTGTGGGCAGCTAATAATATGGCTTCCATGTGTCAAACCTGCACTGCATGATGGGGTTATAGCAGTGAACAAGGAAGAACTCACACCTGACCTCACGGGGCTCATGGTCCAGCTAGTAAGAGGATCCATTAGCAATCAAATAGTTCAAAAATTGTAATTTATACCACAAGTCTGGCTCATATGTATGTAGAACGAATGAATAAATGAATGAATGAATGAATGAATTTGTAAATGAAGAAATTATGGCTCAGGTGGAGATGTGAGTTGCCCAAGCAAGTCAGCAGCTGTGGCAAAAGTTGCAGGTTGCCCCTCAATATCCCTTTTCCCATTCACACATGGCAAAAGACTACATTCCCAGACACCCTTGCAGGTAAGTGTAGCCATGTGATTAAATCTTGGCCAATGGGATATGAATGGAAGTGAAGTGTGAAATTTCTAGGTTGTGCCCTTAAAAGGAAGGAAGAGGGTTCCTGCGCCTTCTCCTTGTTCTCCTTCTGCTGACTGGAATGTAGTCATAAGGGCTGGAGCTGGAGCAGCCATCCTGAACCACAAGATGGAGGACGGCAGAGCAACAAGATAGAAGGAACCCGGGTCTCTTGTGATTGGGGAACCCACCGTGTCAGCCTTAACTGTCAAGTATATTTTTACATGAGAGAGAAATAAGTTCTGTTTTATTGAAGACATTATTTTGGGTCTCTTTATTACAGGAGTCAAACCAATGACCTAAAAATAGAGCAGCAGAGCTAGCAGCAGAGGCCAGGTCCCTTGATTTCCCCACTCAGGCCCTTTCCATAATCTCCCCACCTGTATATTTGAGTGTTTTATTCTCCTCTGAGTGTTTTCTTGTTCATGACCTGATCTACTCCTCACAACAGCTATGTGAAGTCCATAGCAGAGAGAGGACTTCCATGATGCTCACTGGGCAGACAGTGAACTTGAGATGCAAGAGTAGTATGTGACCTGCCCTGAGACACATAGACATCCGTAATCTCTTGGATGGGGCAAGTGAGCTCATTTAGCTCTGCTCTCGTGTCTGACTCCTAGTCTAGGGCTCTACCCACCCTTGAGGGCTGTCCCCTCTCCTATCCTGGGCACCTTAATCCTCATCCCCACTTCATAAAATATAAATGAGGTGGAAGTTTAGCAGAGACAAGCACCCACCTTCCCTTCCTGCCATGTAAGCACACGCCATCACCCAACCAGAGGGCGCATGAGGACGGAGTACAGTTGGCTTGGGGGTCCCAACACCGCCTCTCCTCCTGTGGCTGTTTATCCCCTTCCAGCAGCCCTCCCTTTGGCCTGGACAATCAAGGCCAGTAATCCAATCATTCGTCTTCTGCCTGTGCCCTCTCTCTGTGTACTCCGAGGTCCTGAACACATGCCCTGCACCCCTGTGTCCTGTAGCAAATGCTCCCTGGGCCCCGCCCGTCTCCCCTCAACACTCTCCTTCTCCAGGTGTCCGAGGTTCCCTACTGCGAAGCACATCTGACTCTGCTTAGATAACACTCTCGACCTGTCAGAGGACAGGGTGGGATGCTGAGAACAGCCTCAACAATGACAAACAGGCATTGGTGGATAAATACCTGCATTCCCTCGGCTCTCAGGTGGGACAATACTTGGTCCAGCAGGACTGAGACCCAGCTGCTCACAGCAGTTGGGTACTCATCAACACACCTGCAGCTCATTGGAAGCCTTCCCTTCCGGGTCTCACTTCCCCACCCCTCTACTGTGCTTCCTGGGACCACCGCCCAGATAAACCACCTGCCCTCAAATTCTTGTCTTGGGTTTACTTCTGGGGGAATTCAACCTATGACATGTCCCATCCACGTGTGCCCTGTACAGATGAGTCCCATGTGCCTCTTCCTGCGCACACCTGTGCTGGCCGCTCTCTGCGCACACCTGTGCTGGACGGGAGTGTCCTGTACACGGGTATTCTAGCCCTTCTGCTCTGTACTCCACATTTCTGTTTTACGAAGTGGGGATGAGGGCTAAGCTGCCCAGGATAGGAGAGGGACAGCCCCCAAGGGTGGATAGAGCCCTAGACTAGGAGTCAGACCCAGAAGCAGAGCTAAACGAGCCCATTTGACCTATTCAAGAGATAAGAATAACTGCGTCCACGTGTCTCAGGGCAGGCCCTATGTACTTGTGTCCTACACACACCTGTCCCATGCCCAGGTACACAGTCCCACGTCCCATGTCAGGGAAGTGCAGCCCCTGACTCCGATGAGGTGATGGAGACTCTGGTGAGGCAGAGTGGGACAGTGGGAAGAGGGTCTCTTGGTCCCAGCTAGCTTTGGGTGTGACTCTGAAGCAAGTTACCTGATTGATCTGACCCCCAGTTCCCTCCCCTGGTGAATGAGCCCCAAGTCACCAGCCATATGAGTGTGGGGGGACCGAGTGGGGGTCACATGGGTTACAGAGCCCACATGAAGCCCCGCACAGGGACCAGCACACAGGAGGAGCTCCATCAAGGCTCCTGGGCCTGCCCTCTCCCAAGGGAGTGGCTTTAAATCCAGCTAACCCAGCGCCTCCAGGGCATCAGGCCTGCGCTGGCCTGGGGAGAAGGGCACATGGACGAGGTCCCTGCTCTCGTGGAGCTGCCCGGCGAAGGTGCTCACTCCTGCAGAGACTGGGAATGTGGGTCTCGATTCCCCTCCTTCCTCTTTCCAGGCAGGGAGAGATCTCAGCACCCAGGTTTTTCATTCCCTAAGGCTGGGAGTTTCAGACAGACCAGGTGGAGAGGAAGAGAATGCCGGCGGGGCTGGCTGAAGATGTGTGTGTGTGTGGCCGTGTGTGGGGACACTCCCTCCAGGGCCTGGAGAGTGGCCACCAAGTCATTTCCTCAAATCCCTGAACCATGTCCCATTTCCGTGATATCAGAGCCGCTCCATAAAAGCATCAGAGCTCGAGGAAAACCAGATGAGCCAGGCTGGCGCCAGAGGGTAAATGCAAAACAACGAACAGACCCAAACACCCGAACCAAGCAAAATGCTCAGAGACAGATGAGACTGAATGGGGTGGGGAGGGCAGGCATGTGGCTGCAGCTCTGGGGCTGTAGGTCTATCTGAGGTCCCCAAATCAATCTGGAAGTCAGAGGTCTTTGGTTCTAGTTGCACTTCTACTGACCCTCAATGTGGTCATAGGACAATCTCTTCTCTCTTTGGCACTCAATTTTCCCAGATTAGAAATGGGGATAACATTAACAACTCAGGAATTTTGCATGTGCTTTGAAAATTATGATGGAATCCAGCATACTGGTTACAAACACTGAGCTGGGGTCTGGATTCAAATACCAGATCTGTGGTATAACTGCTGTGTGACCTTGGGCAAGTTGTTAACCACTCTGTGTCTCCGTTCCCTCACGTTGAAATGGGGATAATAATAGCATCTACGTGATAAGGTGGTTAAGAGGAGTAAGTGAGTTAATACGTGTAAAGCACTTAGAACAGTGTCTGGCCTGTGGGGAGGGCTGTATAAATGTGTCAAATAAAATAAACACACAAGTAATTCATTCCTATTATTTCATCTCTGGGTCTATTAAGTGTTGTTCCCTCTCCAGGAACACTTTTCCTTTCTCCCCCTCCTTCACCCAGCGAAACCTCAATCTGACCAGGGTTACTCTTTCAGATCACCCTCCTGGACACACTGCGGGCTGTTTTCAGAGTTTTTTCACCTGGAATACAGGGGCTTGGATTGGATCTGTATTTTTCAAACTTCAGCCACTCACATATCTCTTTCTCAAATTTTGCCTACCACTTCTACTTTGATTTATTCATATTTGTCTTTAAAATGACCATATTAGATAGGAATAGTTCTTCTGAGTAATAGAAAATCGCAAATAATAGTATGCGATTTATACAAGATAGGAGTTTATTTCTCTCACAATTAAATGCATGGAAAACTATCCCAGGCTGGTGTTTCCATGGTCATCTGGGATCAAAAGTCCTTCAATTTTGTTTCTCTCCAATCCTAACATGTTTCCACCTCATGGTCTAAGATGGCTGCTCCAGCTCCAGGCATCAGGTCTGTATCCTGGCAGCAGAAAGGACAAAAGGGGAGAAGGAGAGCATACCCCCTTCCTTTAAGAACAGATGATACATTTTGCCCATACCACTTGCTCTGATATTCTAATGGCTCACTGTCCACTTGGTCATACGTAACTGCAAGGGGGACTGGGAAATGGAATCCTTATTCTCAGCACGCTGTGCTAGCTATTGATCAAGAAATAGCTATCCCGGTGGAAGAAAGAGAGAGTGATATTAGAGGAAACCAGCAGATTATGTTGCCCCAAATTTACATAGATTCATATTTTTTTCTCCCTCACTCTAAGCAATATTATCCATGATATCTTCTTATTTCATGAACTAGTTATATATTTTTCTAAAATATATTCAAAATAAATACGTAGCCATTACAATGAATACATACACACATACGGTGTGTGCGTATAGATATAGATGTAGTATAGACGGTGGGAGACTGTTACTGCCCCGGCGACCCCTGCCTCTCGGTATTCATAGCCTTGTGTGGACCCCTCCGCTTGAGTCAGGGCTGGCCTGTGACCTACATGAAAGCAACAGAATGCGGCAGAAGTTACACTGTGCCTGTTCAACCTGCAGCTTTAAGAACCTCCAACAGCTTCTTCTTTTGTACCGTGGGGAAAGTTGAGGGCCACAGAAAAACTCCAACTACCTTAAGACCACCATTGAGTGAGGAAGCCCAAGCTAGCCACCTGGGGATACCGTGTGGGCCAGAACAGGAAAACCTGGCTGACAACTCGCGGTGAGAGCCAAAGCCCCAGATACACGGATGTCGGAGCTTTTCCAGCCAGCTCGCAGCTGTTCCACCACTCCAGCTGACACCACGTAGAGCAGAACTGAGCTGTTCCCACCATGTCCAGCCAAAACTGCAAAACTGAGCAAATAAATGCTCATTTTCTTTTAAGCTGCTAAGTTTTGGAGGTGGTTTGTTATGCAGCAATAGATAACCCACACACATTTATCTATATGACAACTAAAATCATGTTATGTACATTACTCTTTGGAAAATTCTGGATTAAGGGATGTTCTAATGTTCTACAAGAGGTCCCTGTTCTCTAATAGACCCACACATCTCACAGATACACAACTGCGGGAATTGATCCAGGACTTCTAGCATGCCAACATGAGCACAGTAACCTCCCAAAGGTCTCTGTTTTCTCTCTTGTCCCTATGCCGCTGGAAGCAGCCAGAAAGAGCATTTCTCAAAATGCAAATCTGATCACGTCACTCTCCTGCTTATCACACACTGCAACGTCCACAAGGAGCCTTCCTAGGTTCAACTACAAATTCAGACTCAACAGATGATCACAAGCCATGCTTGGCATTGACCTGCTCTGAAAGATACAGGACAGGAGCCTGCTTGCTAGTGTGGCCCTCACTGCAGCACCAGGCGCTCTTCTCAGCGGGAGTCCTTGCTGCCGCCCCGGCAGAGCAGTACCGTGCACTGCAGAGAGATGAGCCCTCCATGGGGGCGGGGGTGGGTGCAGGTCCTGGCTTAAAAGCTTCATGTCCCATGGGAGCCAATTGCTTTGGAATTGTTCAGTTATATGAGTCACCATGCTCAGGAAACACAGGAAGTATGATCTCCCACCAGGTATTTATAGTTCCTCCCAGCCCAATGCAATTGACCAACCAGAAGTCTTTTTCTTTTTTCTTTAATAACTTTATATTTTAGAACAATTTTAGATTTACAGAAAAATTGGGAAGACAGTACAGATAGTTCCTGTATACCTCACACCCAGTTTCCCCTATTATTAATACCTTATGTTAGTATGGTACATTGTTACAATTAATGAACCAGTATGGTACATTATTATTAGCTAAAGTCCATCTGTTATTCAGATTTCCTTAGTGTTTACTTAAAGTCCTTTTTCTGTTCCAGGATCCCATCGAGGATACAGCACTACATTTAATCGCATGTCTCTTTAGGCTCCTCTTGGCTGTGATGGTTTCCCAGACTTTCCTTGTTTTTGATGACCTTGACAGTTTTGAGGAGTATCAGTCAGGTATTTTGTAGAATGTCCCTCAGTTGGGATCTGTCTGATGTTTATCTCATGGTTAGACTGTGGTTATGGCTTTTGGGAGGAAGACCACAGAGGTAAAGCACCCTTCTCATCCCATCATATCAAGGGTACATGCCATTAACATAATTTGACCGTTGAAGTTATTCTTGGTCATCTGGCTGAGGCAATCAGGATCACCACGTTTCTCCCCTGTAAAGTTACTCTTGCCCCCTTTCATACTGTCCTCTCTGAAAGTCACTGTGCTCAGCCCACACTTAAGAACTGGGGAGTTATGTTCCCCCTCCTTGAGCACAGAGTATCTACATATTTGGAATTCTGCATGGGAGACTCATCATATCTCCCCATTTTTTCTCATTTGTCATACTTTAGGTTACAATCAGATATTACTTTATTTATTTTATTGATTAAATCTTTCCAGCTTTGGCCATTGGGAGCTCTTTCAGTTGGTCCCCGTGTCCTCTGACATACCCCCATCATTGTGTGTGTGTGTGTGTGTGTGTGTGTGTGTTTTGTTTGTTTACTTAAGCCCGTCCTTACTTTCTGGGACTTTAAGATGCTCCAGGCTCATCTTGTGTATTTCCTGCTCCCGTCCTAGCATCAGCCATTTCTCCATGGTTCCTTTTACTGGAGAATGGTATTAGAAACCAAGATCTGGGCACTGAGTGTGCTCGTTGCTATGCAGTATCATTGCTTCTAGGCCCTCTCAGCTGACAGAGAAAGTAAATGTATACGTGTATAGTAACCTGTGTGTAGACACATGTCTATAACTATTTCTATATGTAATCATCTGCATCTATGTTAAGGTAAACATGAGTTCATACTGATATCTCCATTTCTAATCCATTACCATATGGATCACTCTAGCCTCCTCCTCGGGGGTCATTTTTGTCAAAGTAATGTTGCCTAGTAACATAGTGTACATATATTTATCTGTTTCCAAGGAAACAGCTAGACAGTTAACCAAAGGTCAAATTCTCAGGCAAAGGAGGAAAAGGCTTTGTTAACTCTTTCCTCATGCTGATCAGTGCTCCCCACTGCTCTGAGGATAAAGAGCGAGCTCCTTGGCCTACGAGGCTCTGCAGGGACCTGGCTTGCTGACAGTCCAGCCTCATCTCTTCCCATGTTCCTCCATGGCAACCACCTTGGTCTCCATCCATCAAAACTCACACTCGCCATACGCCCCTGTCTCCCATGGCCTTTGCCCACGCCAGTCCCTCTGCCAGGCCTCTCTTCCAGGCCCTCTTTACCTGGCTGCCTCCTATCCATCCTTCTGATCTCAGCTCAGTCCTGGCTTCTGCAGGGGAGCCATCCCCACCTCTCAGACGAGGTCAGCCCTTGTTTCAGGCTGGCACAGCATTGTGTACCTTGGCTGTGTAGCACTTACTACAGTAGCAGTGTAACGTTTACTTACCCTTTGTCCCTGCTAGAACACGAGCTTCTGGAGGGGAGGGATGAAGTCTACCTAGTTAACCAGTATACAAAGGTGCTCAATAAATATTTGCTCATTTTCTTCATTCTTTACCCAATAAATATTTATCCAGGGCCTCCTATGTGTCAGACCCTTTTCTAGTCTCTGGGGGCACAGCAGGCAGGGAAAGAGGCAAAGCTTCTGCCTCTCGGCACTTATTTTTTCGTGGGGATGACAATAAACAAAGAAGTAAGTTGCTGTCAGGAGTTGATCAATGCTATGGAGAAAGATTCAGAGTTAGGGAGTAAAGGGTGCTGGGGCACTGATGGTTTTAAAAGCGTGGTCTGGGAGAGTGTCTGTGAGAAGGTGACATTTGAGCAAAGACTTGAAGGAAGGAAGAGAGTGAGCTCTGGGATATCAGGAAGAGTGTGCCAGCCAGAAGGACCAGCAAAGGCAAAGGCTCTGAGGCAGGACTGTGCACGATTGAGGGAGGGAACCGTGAGCACTTTACAAGGACTATCTCATCCAGTCCCCATCACCCTCACTAAGTCCATTTCACAGATGAGGAAACTGAGCTTCAAGGGGGAGCCTTTTGCACAAGGCCACACAGCTGTGAGTGGTGGTGATGGGTTCGCGTGGGAGTCTGGTGCCACAGCTAGCTTCCCTTTGAAGTCCCCAACAACAGGCCAGGCCTCTGAAGGAAGGAAGAGACTGAAGCCTTCCCATCCCTGGAGGTCCCGTTCAAGTCTCCGCCACACCTGCCTCAAAGGCCCAGGTACCCGGCTTCCAGGGCGGCCTCCGCTCTCCTGGTTGTCGATGACCGCACAGCACTTCGGAGCAGGACAGGGCAGGCTCTCCCATGAGGTGGCTGAGGAGCCAGGACAAGGCAGCCTCATCTGCTGTCCTTCCAGATGGCCGGCCTCTGCTGACCTTCTCAAAGCCCCGGGAGCCTGCATTTTCAGGATCCCTTCAGCAGAGGCCAAAACTGAGGCTCCGAGAGGTGAGAGGACTAATCTGACTGAGGCCTCCTGAGTGAGCTGGCCACAGTCTTCCTGGAAACCCCATGATCTTCAGACCAAACTCCTCTCTGGGCTTGGCTTTGGCCCCCCCAAAATGAGCACCTCCTTAACTTTCATGCTCTAGGCACCTCACTTGACTCACCTTAATCTGGGTCCTGCAAAGGCAAGAAACAGTGAAAGTCACCCTGCTCACCACCTGTTCACCCACACCCATCGCTCTGGGCCTTGTCCTCCAAGAGCTGCTGGTCTGATGAAGGAAGCTGGCACTTACAGAAAACCACAACTCTCGGACATAAGGACAATAACTCAGGCAAAGGGAGAGCCCGGCTGGAGGGGCCCCTGGGAGAGGGAGTGTGTGGGGGAGCCAGGAAGGCTTCCCAGGGGTGGAGGCACTGCAGCTGGGCCTTGGAGGGCGGGAGTGTGTGTGCCATCGGCAATGCCCCAAGAGAACACCCCTCTTGGGCTGTGCACCCGCTGTCCCACAGAGAAAGAAGAGCAGGGAAGAAGGCGGGGTTGAAGGGGCTCATCAGAGGCTTCCTTTCAGCCTTCAGGTGGCGCCCTTGAGCCACGGAGCCGCACGCGCCGGAGAAGGCTACCCCGATCTGAGGACCGGGAGAGGACCCTGGGCTCTACCTGGGAGCTGTGTGTGGGGGGGAGGAGGGGTGGGAGGTGGAGGAAGAGTCTGGGCTTGGCGCAGTAGGGGCTCCCCAGCGCCCAGGAGAGGCAGGCGGCGGGGGGAGGGGTCTCCTTCGGCACCCACCCCCGCGCCCCGCCCCTGCGCCCGGGCACCGCGGGCTCAAAGCTCCCGTTCCCTAAGCCCAGGCGCTGGCGAAACAGATATGCCCTAAGGGGAGGGGGGGGAGGATGGAGCCGCACCCCCCCACCCTTACCCCAGTCGATCACCCGCCTCCCTGTCCCTCCCCGCGCTAACTCTCCGGGCGCCCTCGCCGGCCGCGGGCGGAGCTCGATCCGCCGCGCTCGGCGATCCCCGGCTCCCGCCCCTTCCCCTGTCGCTCCCTCCCCGGAGCCCGGGCGGCCGCGGCCGCCGCCGTTCAGCCCCGCGCGGCGCGAGCAGGTACGTGCGCCTCGGCAGCGGCTCCGGGCCGGGCCGGGAAGGGGGCGGGAGCCGGGGAGGGCGAGGCGGTGGCGGCCGGGCCCGCGCGCTCCCGGACTGCGCCGCAGCAGAGACACCGGCCGGCGGGCGCCGGCTGCTGGGAGGCGGGTGGGCGCCCGGGGAGGACGCGCCCTCGCCCTGGCCCGCCGGCCGCCCAGCGCCCTCGCTTCCCGCGTGGGGAGGCGGGGAGGGAGGCCCGGCACAGGTATGCACGCGGAGAGGAAACTGCGGGGGTCGGCAGGAGGCTGAGGGCCCGAGGCGGGGAGGGGCGGCGGCAGAGAGCTAGCCTGACCTCGCGGCCCGGCCGAAGGACATGCGGCGAGGGGACCCGGGCGCACGCCGGTCCTCGCGGAGCGCGGTCTCCCTGGGCCGCCTGGCCGCCCTGCTACCGGCGCCGCTCGGCCCGGTCCGGCCTGGCCTGGCCCGGCTGCTTTTGTGGTCAAGGGCAGGAGCAGGGGGTGTGAGTCGCGGGCAGGCGGGCGCGCAGGTGCGGCGGGAAGCCGGGGTGCTGGGGCTTTCTGCGCGGAACTTTGGGTATAACAGCGTGGACCTGCGTGTGCGTATGTGCGCGCCCCGAGGCTTTGTGTACAACTCGTGCGTGTGTCTATCCATTGGGTTTTGTGAAGCTTCACACACGCCTGCTGTGCGTCTGTCTCCCCGCGTGTTAGCGCGCGCGGGAGGGTGGGGTGCTGGGCTCGGGGGGTGGGGGGGGCGGTCTTGGTGGGTCTGGCTTAGATCTTAGCAGTCCTGGGGGTAGTTAACTGTGTGTGTGTGGCCAACTCTACTCCTTCCCGGGGTGTGGGTACCAGTGTGGTCTGTGGATCCGTGGGTCACACTGCTCGGTTTCCCGTGTCTGTGGATGCTGCGGGTGGAAAAGGCCCCAGGGCTGTCAGTGTGGAACTGTGATGTGCCTCTCAGGTCCTGTTGGACCGCAGATGAAATCGGAGTGTAACTGGCACAGGTGCAGAGTGTGAGCACAGGACACCAGCATCTTCGTGGGTTTGTCTGTCTCTGCGTATGTTTTGGGTGATTGACTGGACATGCCCTGGTAGGTATCTCTGAACCTGTGGGTGAGAGGGAGCCTCCTTTTTCTTCTGCCCTCTTCCTAACTCTGACATCCTAAGGAAAAAGTTTTGGGCTCCTGCTGGGTGAAGAGAGCCCTGCTCGCAGAATTTGGGTGCCCTGGGTTTCCTCTGGGATATGGAGGCATCAGTGTGTCCGTGTGGGAAGGGGATTCCTAGACCACTCCAGGAGCTGAGTTCTGTGGAGGGTGTTGAAGACCTGGGAGGGGTGGGGGGGTGTATCTGGACCCCCAGTGGGCAGGAGCGGTCACCACCACTCCCTGTTTGTGGCTGGCCACTCAGGAAAATGCTTTTGATGCCAAGAGTAAAAAAGCCAACCAACACCCCTCTCCTCTGGGTTTACTGGAATGTGGGAGCAGTCTGGGCAGAGCCTGGCCCTGAGTAGGCATTCCTCGGCCCTGGGGGGCGGGGGTGGATTGTCTGCCTGGGCAGGTTGCCAAGCCATTCCTGAAGGCTGGCTGTGCAGAGGGCTGGGGACCCAGATGGAATTCAGACATATCCCTGCCCTCAAGCTGCTCCCGGTTGCTGTTCAACAGTGGGATAAAGTAGAGAGTCCACCAGTGAGGGCTGGATGAGCCAGGGAGGGAGGGTGGCATGATGCCACTGGTACAGGGGTGTGTGGGTTTGCAGGTTTGTATAGGTGATAACAATTCTTAGGGAACCTGTGTTCAACTCCCGGCCCCCACATGCATGCCATGGTATCTTGGCCACGTTTTGTAAAACAAAATTCCTGCTCGTGGGGCTGGTGAGGGTTATACAGGACACTCCTGAGTGAAGTGCCTGCCATAGGGCCCAACAGGGAGTGTGGGTGCTCAGTCAACATTTATTAAATTGGAGCTCAGGAAAGAGGGAGATGGTGACAGAAATGGGTTGTAAGTGGAAACAGGCTTTGTACTCAGATGAAAGGCCCTGTGTGTGCTAAGAGGAGGTGTCTGAGGCAAGTCCATGTTGGAAGGAAGATCAGAAAAATAGAAAAACGTGCCTTCCTGCACTGAGGCTCTTTGAATTTCATTCATTCATTCATTTTCACTTCATTCATTTGCTCATATTCTCTCCCTCTCTCTCACATACATACACAGTCACAGAGCACTAGAGAATAAACTCAGGCATAGGCATGCAGAGAAACATCTAGAATCGTGTGTGTGTGTGTGGGTGTGTGTGCAGACACACCAGAGTGTATGAGCCACTCTGCACCTGGGGGTCTCTGTACAGTGTGGGGACTTGGGTCTGTGTGCCTGGGGCCCCAGCTGTGTGTTCCCCCAGGGCACTGATGTGCACTGGGGATGGTACTACTGTGGGCTCAGGAATTCTACATGTCAGGTGGGGAAGGGGGTGGAGGGGGGACCTGTGGGGGAGAGCCCTGGATCTGCTGAAGGGAGGGCTCCATCATCAACTCCAGCTGAGTGCTGTAGTGAGGGTATGGGGGCCAGATTCTTCCATTTCGCAAGAGGAGCCAGGAATCCAAAGTTTAAAATGTAAAATCTTTTGCTTTTTATATATTGGCAACCAAAACATCAAAAAAAATGAACAGACCAGAAATGAAAAGAAAGCAAAACTTTTATGAACCAAATACAGTCTCTGGGCTGTAAGCTGGTATCCTTTGGCAGGAATGCACATGTGCTGTCTGTCTGTCTGTGGGGATGTGTGTTGAGGTTCTTGGGTAGGGTATCTCCTCTTTGGGCAGAGAGTGCCCCCTCCTCACTTCCCCTCCCTGCTCCCCTCCTGTGGTCTCATCCAGGTCTCCCCTGCTTCTACTTACAAACAGGCATTTGGCTTTGACCTCAGTCGTGGCTCTCAAATACGCTCCTCCCTCTTTGTCCTCCCAGGCACCATCCATGCCTCTGTTGACTGTGCTGGCTTCCTCCCTGGACCCCTGCCCTCCACTCTGCTCCTTCCCATCCCGTCAGCCCTCCATGCAGTAGCAAGAGAGAGCTTTCTGGAACCTGGGCAGATGTCAGCACTCCTTGCCTCCCTTGCTCCTCAGCCTGGCTTTCAGAGTCCTTTGAGAGCTGGCCCCAGCTGACCTCTGAGGCCTCCCCCCCCCCCCGCCCCCAGCCCTCTCCGGAATGCCCTCATCCCCTCCCACTGCTGGGGTATTTCCTGCTTATCCTCTGAGGTCTGGCTCAAGTGCCACGAACTCCTAGAAGCTTCCCTCTCTCCTCTGTTCCCACACCACCTTCCTCATTTCCCCCCCGCCCCTGCCTCCAGTCACCCTCACCTCACCGCAGCAGTGTCCATTCATTGACATGGCTGGGGCCTTATATGCATTATGTTATGAAATCCTCACATCAGCCCTGTGCGGGAGGTTTTGCTTATTTCCCGTTTAACAGATGAGAAAACTGGGTCTGAAGGGTCCCATCACGTGCCCAAGTTCAAGTGGTGAAGCTGGGGTTTGGACCTGACGCCGTTGTATCTAAATTCCCTCCGTCATCATCAGAGCTCACGACTGGTATTTAGTGAGCACTTACTGTTCTGAGTACTTTGTGTGGATTATCTCAATCCCTACATCAGCCCCGTTACATAGGGAGTAGTAGTATTAGTGTCATTTTATAGATGGGGAAACTGAGGCCCAGAGAGGATAAGTGAATTGCCCAGAGCCACATGCCAGCCAGTGGTGAGCAGGTTCCTAGCACGGTTTGGACCGCACTGCTCGTGATTGTCTTATTCCCCACGGCCCCTCTGTCTGCGGGACCCCCAGGTGGGACTGTGCCTGACTCACCTTCAGACCACTCGGGGCCTAATGCAGTGTCTGGCACCAGCAGGCTCTTGGTAGAAGTTTGCGAAATTCGACTGACTTTCTGTTTTCTCTTCTAGCTGCAAAGGGGCCCAGGGATGAGCTGGGGCCCTCCTTCCCAATGGCATCTCCCCCTGCTCTTGAACTGAAGACACTGAGTAATGGCCCCCAGCCCCCAAGGAGACCAGCTCCTCTGGGCCCGGTGGCCCCACCCAGGGAGGGTGTGGAGAATGCCTGCTTCTCCTCCGAGGAGCATGAGACCCATTTCCAGAACCCTGGGGACGCCAGACTGGGCAGCTCCCCCAGCCCCCCCGGGGGTGTTCCCTCACGGCCCCGATCCCAGAGGGACGATCTGTCCCTGCGTTCAGAAGAGGGGCCAGGTGTGGAGCCTGTGAGCCGCCCAGTGGATTATGGCTTTGTGTCCGCTTTGGTTTTCCTGGTGAGCGGGATCCTCCTGGTGGTGACAGCGTACGCCATCCCCCGCGAGGCCCGCGTCAACCCGGACACAGTGACAGCGCGGGAGATGGAACGGCTGGAGATGTACTACGCCCGCCTGGGCTCCCACCTGGACAAGTGCATCATCGCGGGCCTGGGGCTGCTCACGGTGGGCGGCATGCTCTTGTCGGTGCTGCTGATGGTCTCCCTGTGCAAGGGCGAGTTGTACCGCCGGCCCACCTTCGTCCCCGGCAGGGGCTCCAGGAAGACCTATGGCTCCATTAACCTGCGCATGAGACAGCTCAATGGGGACGGGGGCCAGGCTCTGGTGGAGAACGAAGTTGTCCAGGTCTCAGAGACCAGCCACACCCTCCAGGGGTCTTAAGTAAGAGCCCACCCAATCTGGCTGCTTTAGCTGCAGGGCCACAGGCCCCCAAGGCCTGGGGTTTCAGACGGAGCTGCACAGAGGGCCCTGTGGAAGCAGTCTTGGATGCTGAAGGGGCAGCCCGGGGCCTGGCCCAGTCTCCCTTTGGGAGAACAGCCCCCTGATCTGTTTTGTAGCCTGAGGTTTTGCACAAGGTTTTGTTTGAAGGATGGCTTCTGCTGCTAAAAATACAAAAGTTTGGAAACTGCTGCCCTTGGAGGATGGGGTTTCTTGGCATTTCCGAGGATTGAGAGCTGCTTGAAAGGCGGCCCATCCTGTTCCTCATGCCTTGGGGAATTCTGGGATCTCTGCTCTCCTCATCAGCAAAGTGTGGGTGTTGGGCGACCTTGGAGGGGCCCCTTTCAGCCCTGACCATCTAAGGTGGGAAGTGGCTTCACCATGAGGAGGGACGTCAGCACTGGGGTGACCCTCCCCTCTCCAGGCCTCAGTCTCTGTGCCTGTGAAGGGAGAGGGTTGGACTGGACGATCCCTGGGGTCCCCCCAGTTCTGCCCGAGGAATTGGAGCCCAGTATCTGCCTCCAGCCACTCCTTCAGGGGAGGAGGGTGTCCGGCAGGTGCTGACCATTCGCCATGCCATTTTCTGGCCCGGCCTCAGTGGCCACCACGGTCAGCTAGCCAGCAGCTCGCACGGTCCTGCTAAAGAGCCCCCTAGGTCCCCAGTTAGGCTGGATTAAATCCAGAGTTTGCTCCAGCCTGGTTTTGGTCTTGGGATCGCATTACCCGCAGTGACTAGATCTTAGCACACATTTTACAAAGTCAAGCGCACAGTTTTCACAACTCCCTGGACAAGAGGGCTCTTATACAAGAAAGGGTGAGGGCTTGGTTGTGTTTCTGTGGACACGACGTGGGCCTTCTTCACCTCCCCTCCTCAGTAGTATGTCTCTTGAGCCTGACCTTATTCTGGTAGCAGAAAAATCAATTTTTTTAATGTTGAATTTGTAACTTCCCCCACCTCCCCCTCAGCAGTGTAGTACAGCCGCAGTTTATTTGGGGAGAAATCAGGCACGTTCTGGTGGCCTGGAAAGTCCAGCCACATGGATCATCATTTATTCTGTTTCTCCTGTGGAGTGTTTCCAGGCTCTGTCCAGACTTTTTAAACTGCTGACAAGGAAAGGAAGTGGGCCCTGAGAGGCAGGGAGATACAGGTGTCTGAGGACTTGGGGAGGCAGGGTCCAGTCTGAATGGCCCTAGGGGGCTTTGAAAGGACCTGCCTTGTAGGCTACTTGTGTGAAGACTCTGAAGGAGTCATTTCAGTGAGCCCCCTGACCCCGTGCAGGTCCTACTTCAGCCGTCTCAGTTGGCCCTGTGGGCCTGCACCTTAACTGTCTCTTGGGGGTGGGAGGGCGGGGTGGGCGAGGGGTCTGGAGGCCAGAGCTGCCCTGATCAGCTGTAACCTGAGCCTTCAGTCTAGAGTTGAACATCCGGGCAGTGTAACATCACAGCTTCTGTGACAGATCAAATATCTGCTCCTGCGGGCAGGTGTTGCCAGGAGCAGAGGGGGAGGGCTGGAAGTGACAAGGGCTCTTCAGCTTGGCCTGCCAGGTCCTGTTCCTGGTGTTGAAGGGGTGGGGCTTGAAAAGAACAAAGCCTTGAGATGGTGAAAGATTCACAAGCCCCAGGGCTTCCACTGAAGTGTCAGTTTCTCCCGGGCTCCCAGTGAGGAGTGGATGAGCCGGCACAAGCCGTTCTAGGTAAACTCCAGAACTGAACATCCCAATGATAGGCTAAGGCATTTCAAATCCATAATGATAATAATAAAAATATCACTTCAAGCCATATGGATTACTGTGACAGTGGGGGACTCGTTTGGAGACCAAACCTGTTGAGTGCATGCATCTGGGACCATCAATTCATATCAGTTTAAATGCAATGAACTGTGTTTAGGGGCTAAATCTGTTAGAAGATTAAATCCCAGGAATCTCAGGTTTTCTCCAAGCCAGAGAAGCCTGCTTTGCATCCTAATGCAGAAACTCCCTTAGAAAATGTGTGTAATGGATCGAGGCAGTCATTACTTCGTCAAGGAATTAAGAGAACTTGAGAGATGCCAGAAACATTTCCCCAGGATTGCAGCTGAGATCTCCCAGCCGGTAGATCAGAAACAGAGTTCGGAAGGAGTCGGGCATGGAGGAGGGTGCCGAGAACTTTCTTTGCAGGTTTTTCTGGGGATATGTGTGGAGTGGTCCGGGGGACCCTGTGGTCGCTGGAACGTGCCTCACCTCCAGGAACTGCCTCTCCCACCTGACATGCTACTGGGGTCCCCAAACCTTGCTTTTCCTGGTGTATCAGAACAGGTATTGATTTTGCAGTTGGTAAGACCTGGGTTTGAATCCAGGCTCTGCCATTTACCGGCTGTGTGACCTTGGGCCAGTTACTCCACCTTTCTGTATCAATTTCTTTATCTGTGAAGTGGGATGAATGAAAGTTCAGCCTCAGGGAGGTAGTACAGATCAGAGACAAGATAGAGACCTGCTGGTCTGAGGTCCAGTCACAATGATCATTCTCCTTCCCCTCTCAGTTGGGATGACTCGATTAAGCCCAAACCCTCAGGCTCAACCCTTCTGCCTTTCTTCTCTCACACCTCTCATTCTACCCATCAGCAGATCTTGTCCTGCCTTTGAAATCTGACCACTGCCCACCCCTCAGCCACAATTACCTGGTCCAATTGCTCATTGGCATCCCAATTTCTCTCCTGCCCACCCTCCACCCCCAGTTCATCACCAGATGATCCTGTTAAAAGGCTAATTGGCTTAGGTCACTCCTCAGCTCAGAACCCTCATATGGCTCCCTCTCACTCTGTGCAAAAGCCAAAATTCTCGCCACAGCCAGAGGCAGATTTACCATCCAGGCCCGTCACTTGCACAGGCCCTGAGTCAAATTTTTATTTGTAATTTTGATTTCTTTTAAGGGTAGCCCCTTATACTGCATAAGCTTCGGGTCCCCGCAAACCTGGGTCTGTCCCTCACAGTAGCCTATAAAACACTACGTAGTCTGGCCCTATGCCTCTGACCTTATTCCCACCCCTTGCCTCTTTGCTCACTCCACTCCAGCCACACTCGCCTCCTGGCCATTCCTCAACCTTGCCAGGCACACTCCCACCTCAGGGCCTTTGCACTTGCTGCTCCTTCTGCCTGGAGGGCGTGTCCCCTCAATATCTGCAAGGCCCACTCCCTCACCTCCTTAGGGGCTTTATTCAAATATCACCTTCTAAGTGAGGCCTTTGCTGACCACCTATTGAAACTGCACTCCCCTCCCCCCAGCCTCATCCCTCTTTTCCTTCCCTGCTTTATTTTTCTCCGACCACTCACCACCACCCAGCAGGCTGTGTCTTGTACTTATTTACTCTCTCTCTCTCCTACCACCTCCTCCACTGGAATGCAGGCTCCATGCGGGCTGGCATTTGGGTCTAACTTGCTCCTAGTGCTAGAACAGTGACACACAGTAGGTGTTCATTGTGAGTGAATGAATGTAACAGATGTTTCCTCTGCCTGCTGCAGTGAGGCAGGGCCCTGTGCAGGGGCCTGGAGACCCACAGTCCCTGCCCCCTGGAGCCCCCTCTAGGGGTGAGATCAATCACACAGAAGATCAGGTGCCCAGAAGTATTGAAAGAGCTTATTGTGTCACTTGGTCCTGAAGTTGGAGCTTGGGAACCCATCTGCCTTCCTCTCTGAGGGCCTTGATGCTGCTTTATGTGGGAGAGGTAGACGCGTCTCCCCAGTGGGGGAAGACCCCTCTTGCCCAGCCTTGTCGGGAACAGCTAGGATCCAGCTAGTCTTGGGGGACATGTGCTGGGTGTTTAGGAGCCTGTGAGATAGATACACCAGCCTGATTCTTCCTCATCCAAGGAACTCGAGTGCCCAGGCCTGGCTTGGGAACCCCAGTCTCCATCAGCACACCTGCTCACTTCCCTCAGACATCCTGTCATCTCTCTGCCAAAAATGCCTGCTGCCTGAGACTCCATTACTGCTCCCTTCCTTGGGAATAAGCAGACCTTCTCTGGGATTCTCTTTAAAATGTCCTCCTCCTCGCATGTACACACCTACATATACCGTCATGCACTGCATACCGACAGGTATGTTCTGAGGAATGCGGCATTAGGCGATTTCGTTGTTGTGTGAACAGGAGTGTACTTACACAAACCTAGATGGTGTAGCCTACTACACACCTAGGCTGTATGGTACTAATCTTACGGGACCATCCTCGTGTATGCGGCCCATCGTTGACTGAAACGTCATTATGCAGCACGTGACTGTACACGCACATGCACACACGCAGGAGCACACACTGTGCGTGCATACACACATGCACATACATTGTGCATGAACACACACACACAAGGGCTTTCTCTTGTCTGACCTAGCTCAGAAGCCAAGGACACATACTCTTTTGAAGCAGCTCCAAGCCAGGGCAAGCCCTGGATTATTGATAATGTTTTCTCTTTCTTCAGAAGCCATAGGCCTTGCAGTTCCCAGGATGCTAACCTCACAGCAAGAGTCAGGTTTCCCTCTCCAGGCTAGGCTGGTACCTCTGTATCATTCCTGCTCTCCCACTGTGTGGTCCTGGGCCGGGAACCAGGTGAATCAGGTCCTGCAGGTCACCCACTCCTGGTGGGCCTTTGGGCAAATCACCCCACCTCTCTCGTCCTCCAGAGTGAGCTTGGAAACCTTCCCACTCTGCCTTCCCCAGGGACTGAGGGGATCAGGAAACACAAGCAGAGGGCTTTCCAAAGTGAAGAGCATGGTTCTGTGTGTCTGGGGAGCTTTGGAGGGGCAAGAGGAGCGGGGAGGAAGGGAAGCATTATGAAGAAGCCATAGGAGGCAGAGTTCTGTGTTCAGTCTGTGAGGAAGGCAGGGTGTTGGTGGCACTGACAAAGTAACGGAGATGCCCTCCAGTTGGAACTGTTGGTTTCTCCCGGAGAGAGTGGACTCCCCTTGATGTCCCCAAGGAGGTAAATTTCAGCTAAGGGAAGGAGAAGCTTGCTGAGATCTGGCCTGGGTTGGAGTGGTAGGGAGCTCCTTGTCAGTAGAGGTATGTTAGCTTCTACTAGTCAGGTGTTGGGTATCTCCAGGGATGGAGCCTAGTGGAGTTGGGTAGGATTTAGTCAAGAGGCTCCTCTGGCTTCCAACACCCCTCCTTGGAGGAGAGCCAATGCCCCAGTGGCCAGAGCCTGGCTAAAGACAGTAGCAAGCCTGGCCCTGTTGTATCTCCTTGTCTTTGGCCCAAACACCCTCTTCCCCAGATCAGTCCTCTCCCTGGGTCAGGCTGTTCTTGAGCAGAAGGGCAGGCCCGCAATATCTGACTGGTGCAGAGGGTGGCAGGATCACCGCCTTCCTCCTCCCAGGGGGCCAAGTGCTTCTGAGCTTTCTCCCTCCTCAAATCTCAGAGGGATCGGGGGCAGAGCCCTTTCTGCAGGGGGTCCATTGAGGATCAGCCATCAAATAGGAGTAGAAGGGCACTGGCTCTGGAGCCTGGTTGCCTCGTTGCTTGGTGGATGCCTAACGCCCCGAGCCTCTGTTTCCTCATCCGTTAAATAGGGGTGCTAATAGCACCTTCCCTGTAAGGCCTGCTGAGCGGTAGATGAGAGGATACCTGTAAAGCACTTAGCATAGTGCCTGGCACTTCATCATCGCTCAATAATGTTAGCCGTTGATGTTCATTCGTTCATTCACACCTAATGTGCATTCTTGCCTGGGCAAGGCACTGTGGGGACACACGGGCCCTGCCCTTGAGTTGGTCACAGACTATCTGGGGAAACAGGACAGTGCACAGCAGGCTGTGTGTTTGGGGGGGTGGGGGTGCAGAAGAGGTACCCCGTCTGATTGAGTTGGGGTCAGAAAAGACTTTCCTGGAAGTGATGATGTCTAACAGGAATCTTAAACAAGAGGCAGTATCTGACGTGGGGTGAGAATGGGGAGCAGGAAAGGTAGCCTGGGCAGAGAGGAACAGCATGAGCAGAGGCTCAGAGGCATAAAACAGCCTGGTGTGTACTGGGGAGGGGCAGGGGTAGGAGGGAGGTCTGCAGGTTCTCTGCTAGAGTGTCAAGATGAGGCATGCTGAAGGGCAGGGGCATCGTCGTGGGGCCTTGCATTTCATCAGCTATAGAGTGGGGGCAACCAAAGTCCTTAACTCGTAGGGTGGTTATGAGGACTCTGAGTTCATGCTGGTATAGCACTTAGCAGGGGGCCTGTACGGTACATGGTGAGAGCTCACTGTCAGCCATTATGATTGCTTGCAGATGTGTGTGGCAGGAAGAATCTCCTGATGGTGCGTTGTAGGGGTCACATGGCACTGGGGAGGCCAGTCCATGGGACTATCGGTCTCCAGTTGCAGCCAGAGAACATGACCTCGACCTCCAGGTCTCCATCTCGGCAGCCTGTCCCTTCTGGGCCTCCAGCTGCCAAGGTCAAGGTGACGGTTTCTGCTCTCCTGGGCCCGGGGGAAGGTTAGTGAGTGGGAGGATCTTCTGGCAGGAAAGCTGGCCCCAGGGGAACAGGGAAGGCAAGGGAGGAAGGAGGCTGCCATGCCAACCACTTCCCAGGTGGCAGAGCTTCTGGTCCAGTACTGACTTAGGGTCAAGGGCATTCAGAAAAGACCCTCTCTCTCCCTCTCTGTTTTTCTCTTCCTCCAATCTCTCCCTATTCTCCTTCTCTTTTTGATTCCTCTTCTGTGTCCACATCTCTTTTCACTGAAGCCACTCCTGGGGGGTGAGGTGCCCACAGGTGAGTTGTTAATTGCTGACTCACCTGCCAGCCATCTGACTCTCCTCCTGAGAGCCTCCACTTCCCCCAACACAGATGAAAGCAGAGGTGCAAGTGCAAATGCCTGCTGGGCTCAGCAGGTGACATTCACGAGCGAAGCAAGTGGCTGTGGGCAGCAGTGGCAGGATTAAAGGGGTTCAGCTTCAGCTCTGGCTGCCTGTTGCCCTATGGTGGATGGACTCAGGGTTGCACGAGCTCCGGACTTTTCAAGAGCAGCTGGACATCTGGACCTTTGTGTGAGTAAAAGGATGCTGCAAGTGATTATCCCACTGCCTGAGGACTGATGGGCCAAAACTGAGAACAAGGGAGTGTCCAATGAGATGCCAACTGCTGGGGCCAGACATCTGCCCCTCTCCCCCTGCCCAGGGCTTACTAAGCCCTCAGAGATGCGGGCGCCCTCAACAAGTGGACTAGCCTCTGCCTCCCAGCTGGAGGCTTGCTGAACTGCAAGGCCTACAGACCACTTGAGCGTTGCCCATCCAAGATCCTTCACTCATTCTTTCAACAAAGATTTGAGCACCAATTCCATGCTAGGTTTTGAAGGTTTAGCACCCAACAGTTGAAAAACATAAGGAGAGTATTCTTGAGAGGGCCTCAAATGTATCTTCTGTAGCTCAGTGGTGATTGTGAACATGGAGACCAGGTCTATTTCTCACCTGGAGAATTTCTGATGTGGGAGGCCCATAGGAACAGCCTGCGCTGGCTTGAAGGGATGGTGGTGTTGGGGATCAGGAAGGAAGAAGGGCAGTGCTGCATCCCCTCCCAGTGTGCTGAGGCCCTTGAAGGTAGGTGAAGGACCTCAGTGTTCCAGGGCTCCAAGTGTTGATGTAGGGAGGGGAGAGGAGGCTGGAGCTGTGGGGTGGCACAGGTGGCTAGGCAGCCCAGCACACCGCCTCAAGGAGCAGATGGGCCATGAGCCTCTGGTGGACTGGACAGAGACCCTCACTCCTCTCTGCGAGTCCAGGATGAAGCTCTCACCATCCCCGCGAATCATGCATGTTGTCTACTGGAGACCCCAGCATCAACCTCCCCCCCAACCAAAACAAAAAAATCCCCCCACCACCAAAATCCAGTATGAATTAGGGTAAGTGCACCTCCCCCCACCCCCCATCAGCATGGCCAGTGAAGAGAGACTTCATTTCTCCCTCTTTCTCCTCCCCACCCCACTGTAGTGGAGGAACAAGAGTTCAAAAGAGGTTAGAGGAGAACTCTTGGAACTGGATGTGAGTTGGAAAGTTTTAAACTGGACTGGACTGAGTTTGAAAATCACGGTGACCAGTTAGTTGATGGTTGGGCCCTAGATGCTGAGATGAGAAAGGGGGATTTGACAGAGTTGGATAAAAGAAAATACTTTATGTTTGTACATTTCAGTGAACCAGTTATGCATTATACACGTTAGATCATCAAATTTTTTAATGAAATACAGTGTTCTTTCTGTGCCAGGCATTCTTCTAAGGTTTTACATCTACTAGCTCATTTAAACCTCACAGCCACCTTGAAGAGTGGGTGCTATCATTAATTCCATTTTACAGATGAGGAAGCTGAGGCACAGGGAGGTTAAGGGACTTGCCCAAGGTCACACAGCTGGTAAATAGCAGAATCAAGACTCAGATTTAATAACATGCAGGCCAGTCAGAGCATGTTTGTGGACGGATCTGGGCTGTGGGCTGCCACTTTGAAGCCCATCGTTTAAATGAGAATGGGGAAGCTCTGTGGGGGAGAGGAGGGCAGGTGGGGGAGTACTGAACTTGGTCAGGCCCACGGCCCACTTAGAATCATGGAATCTCACAGATGGGCAGGATCTTGAAGACAGTCGGCCCACCTTTATCCCCATTTTACAGCTATGGAAAACCAAGGGGGACAGGCCTTGCCCAGGGTCACCATGGCTCAGGCCCCCTGCCTGTGCCTCTCTTCTCATAGGATTCTTACGTGAATTTATGTCCTGTGAACCAAGGATGCAACTGTGCTCCTGCGGTTCTAATCCGAAGGAGAGGGGGAGGGCGGGGATCTGTCCTGGAGGCAGGACACCTAGGTCCAGGTTCCCTTCTTTTAGGGATGCCTGCCTGTCCCCTGGAGTTGGCCACCCTGGACTGGGAGCAGCAGGCACCGGCCTATCCTGGCCCAAAGGCTGCCTCTGGCCGTGGCACATAAGGTGGGCGCTGACCAGGGTGCTGAACCTACATGGCGCCGTCCTCTTAACACGCAGCCTAGCTGAGGTTAGAAAGGGAAGTGAGAGGGAAGGGGATTCTCATATTTTGTCACTCAGGGACCAGTATGACTGTTTTGGGCAGTGTTTAGTGGGAAAGCCTTGGAGCTAGGATTTCTGTGGTCTTCACGTCCTTGGGAAGGTCACTCACCTGCTCTGGACCTGCTTTTTCATCTGTTCAGTGGGGAAAGTAGCTCCCATCCTACCAAACTCAGAAGACTGAGGTGAAATCACGTGGAGCCAGTGACAGAGCCTTGCGCAGAGCCCAAGCCCATTTCAGAGGCTCACACTCACAGAGGCTTCGTGGCCCGTTTCTCCTCTGTGGAGTGGGGGTCACGCTGGGTGGTTTCTGCTGCTACTAACCTAGGTGCTCTGGGTGCTGTGGCTGAAGGTGGAAGTGCTCAGAAACATGAGATATGCTTTGCAAATGGGACTGATTTGGGAGTCTGAGACCATCCTGGGGATTATGCAGCATTGTTCCTTTCTCACACAAGTCCTGACGTGGTTTTCCCACTTCAGGAGTAGTTTTTGCCCAGGGATCCATGCTCCTCACCTGGACAGGGTGTGGGTCTGGGTACAGCAGTTCTACTAAAAAGAGCACTGGCTCTAGAACCAAGCTGACCTAGGTTCCCATCATGCTTCTGCCACTTGCAGAAGGGCAAGCCCAGCGCCTCAACCAAGGCTGCTAACAGTGTTTCCCTCGGGATGGCCAGGAGTACAAGAGCCCAGGAAAAGCCTAGCACACTGGGGGCACCAGACGCGCTTGTTTTCTGCACTGGAGGGCAGCCTAAGGTTCCCTTCCTCTTGTTCATGAGTGCCTAGCCTTACCTTACCCAGATGGCCTCCATGCTAAAGACAGCTCCAACTATCTGTTTATAAGACACATTATTTGGCTGAACTCTGCAACAATCTTTAAGGTAGAGGTGATGCTCATTTTGCAGATAAGGCCACAAGCAGAGGGAGGGGCAGGAGTCACACCCATGCCTGCCTGATTCTGAGACCCCTGCTTGGCTTTGGGCAGATTCCTGGACCTTTCCAAACCCTTTTTCTGGTCTAGAAAATGAGGATAGTATCTCATTATAGTTGTTATGATCTGAAGATATAATGTATGCCACATTACAAGGGTACATGCATATTTAAAAACATATACGAGAACACATCTGAGTGACGTACAGGGGCAAGGGAGGGAGACGACACCGGGTAAAACTGGAAACACTTAAAATGACGGGGTTCTCGCATGCATCAGTCATAGTGTGCTATGAACCAAGAAGACTGACACTATTCTTCCCACCTGATATTGAGGTGAAGGAAAAAGATACAGTTTGTACACTAGAGCGTCTCAAACTCTAATGTGCACACAAACCACTTGGGGAACTTGTTAAAATGCAGATTCTCATTTAATAAGTCTGGGGTGGGGCCTGAGATTCTGCATTTCTAACAAGTTCCCAGGTGAGGCTGCTGGTTTGAGTGGCAAGGATATGGAAAGTCTTCCCTTCCCTTCTCAGGAGTCCTCAAACTTGCTTGATCATATGAATCACCTGAGGAACTCATAAAAATGCATTAAAGGCCCTTCCCTAGCGAACTGGATCCAGGTCTGGGTTGGGGCCAGGATGTACTGTGTACTTTGAGCAAGCATCTCAGGAGACTGGTAGGCTCAGGTGAGCTGGGGAAGCACGGCTGTGGTACGCATCCACTCATGGCCCATGGTGTAGACAGACATACGAGACTGGCTCCCTAGACCTCTGTCCCCATTGCACCTTCCTGAAGGAGAGGAGGGAAAAGGGAACAAAGACATTTTCCCAGGCTCCCTTGCAGCTGTGGTTTGCGAGGTGATGTAGGTTCCAACTGTCAGATGCATTCAATTGAGCCTTGAATTTGGAGCTGAGCTGAGTGGGGGGTCAAGGTGGCAGTAGGAAGGGCATTCACTTCTGGTGCAGATCTAGGCAGCTGCCATGTGGCTCTGGAGTCTCCTGATCCCAGATCATGGTGATGATAATGTGATCTTGCTGATCTCTGTATATAAACCTTCTTGTTTAAAAAAGCTAAAGTAGTTTCCGTTTACTGCAACTGAACCCCAGGACTAACACTTCAGCAGGACCCTCCTACTGTCTCCTCCCTCTGCACCCCCATCACATTGTCACTCTCACAACACTCACCTTACGCAGCTCATATGGAACATGGCCTTTCACGTGGTCAATCTTCTCTATCAGACTGCACCGTCAGCCTAAGCAGACACTGGGCCTTCAACTTTATACCTTCACCTGGCCCTGTCATTGCTGCTCCCTGCATTCTAGCATCTGTCCTTACTCACCTGGGTCTCGCCACCCCTCACTGCCCACCATCCTCACTGCCTGCCACTGCTGCCTTCTGACCCACCCTGCAGGTCTGATTCAAGGCCAAGCACAGCCGGAGTGACCTGGGGTGTCCCAAGGACAAGCAACGGCTGGGGACTTGGATGCTTGCATCTCTCCTTCGGGGCACAAAGCCGAGAGTGGCCCACAAGCATGCCAGCTTTACAACAGAGAAAGCCGCGGT